>NC_071393.1:50768596-51109864 GCF_022682495.2 Desmodus rotundus
AAGGAAAACAGATTATCAGTAGCAGTACTTCATATATCAAATGACTTCCACTGTTCATTTCACTGAATTTAACTATTTATGAAATAGCAATGCAATGTGAGTATTAACTCCGAATAATGAAACTTCCTGTAAAGTCTTTTTTATTTCCGCCATAAAGTTAATAGTTGTCTGTGTTATACTTCTCAGACTATAAATGAAATTAAGTGGCTATTAGAAAATAAGTCAAATGTTAATACATATTTGACATAAAATACATGTACAAAACAACAAGGGAACATTAGGTAAATATCTTTTCCTGGGAAATCTGTAGATATTTTATTTGGTTACAGACACAGTAAAATGAGTAAGACCAAATCTACAGAAATCTTGTCTTCACATGGAATTTATAAATTTGACAAGTCCATTAAGCCATAACCTCTTCTGGTTGGAAAACTGATCTTTTCTAAGTAAAATAACTCCAGAGAGAAAGCGGTGACTTACTTTTCATGAGGGCCAAACCAGTAGGACAAGTTTAGCTTCTCAGGGATATGAGGTCTTCTTAGGAAAGGAGAAGAAAGACAGATGACAGCAAAGCACATATTTTCAATATTGGTAGACTCCCAAGGTTTCCATCACAATTTTAAACATACGCACAGACACATTCCTTAGTTGGTTGTGAAATTAAAAATGCAATTTAAATGCTAAATATTTGATAGTATTACGAGAAAATGTTTGGAGCCTTTCTGCTTTTCAACACATGCAGAGGCAGGATGGCTGTCCTCAGGGCCGCGGTCGTCCACAATTAAAGGGTGGTGTGGTGCTCGGGCCCAGGTGATCCGTAAAGGGCTGGGCCACGGGGAGGCAGCGTCCCGGCGCCGGCCTCGGTGGCTCATCCTTCCATGACCGCTGCTCTTTGTTGAGAATTGTTGGCAGTGGCAGCCGTTTGCAGCTTCAGATAAGAGCCGCAGTTCTCAGGTAATGCGCTCGATCAGAGCCCTGATGACAGACTGCGGAGTGCAGGTTTTTTCAGGTGCTCTGTTTGCTCAGTAATCCTTCAGTGCCAATCTCCTCCAAAGAGCGAACGGCACCCATCGGTAATGGACATCAGCCATTAAGCTCGCAGTGTTTGTCATGTATCAGGTTACTGCTTTGTTACTCTCAAATGATGAATGGATGCCGTTATGCTCTAAGAAAATAAAGCGACGCAGTAAATATGTCTAAACTTATAAAAGTGGTCGCTTTATTTCTTCCATTTCTTGAGGAATAAATGCAGAGTTGCCCATAAATGCTAGTCTTTTTCTCTCAAAGGGCAGCGATGTGCTTCGTGTTAGTGTCTGTAGTTGCTTAGGGTCCACACCGAGCAAAGAGGCCCACACCGCGCTCTGCCTTCGTTTGATACAGCTAAGTTCACGCACTACACGACCTTCTGATTAAAACAGGCAAGCTTGCAGAGAGCCGTTCAGAGAAATCATTTGTTCCTACGTGAAGAAAACCCCAAACATGGAGTGTAGGCGTTAAAAATAGCATGGGGCCAGAGCAATTCTCCATCTTAGTTATTCCTAGTTATTCCTGTGGGAAGAAGACGTGTTTCTGCATCACAGGAAGAAGTAATCATTTTAAAGCCTTCTGAATATGTTTTAGTATGAGATAGCTTCTAGAAAATTATATTCTACTAAATATGATTGTGTACACATTTGCATCTGTTTCGTTAACATACTTATTTAGAATAATAGTAATTCCATTTACTATAAAATGAGCTGTTTATATGTTTCATTTTTTCTACGTTAATGTCAATTCCAGCATTACTTTTTGAATTCTTCAAGAAGTTTGTCTTTTTTGAAGATATCCAGAAATTAAATTCTAGAACTGGCAGTTCTAAGTATGTTCTAAAACCATTTGAATTTCATCTATTTTTTTTGTCATTAAAAAGAAGTAGTTTCATTGGCACCTTTGTTAAAAAAAAAAAAAAAAAAAAAAAAAGGAAAATCAATGGTGGCAGTCCCAGGTATGTAATGAAAGAGGACCCCACCCGGGGTTAGACTACATGGCTGCTCCCTACTCCACCCCACCGTAGCCGTCACGGCCTCTCGGGCCATCCTGAGCCCAGCGTATTTGAAGAGGCTCTTCACTGGCTCTGTCTGGATCACCTCTCTCTTTTGCTCCTCTCCTCTGCTCTTGCTCAATAACGCAGAACTCCTTCCAGCCACGAGAGCAGGTGCCTGAGCAGTGCGCCTGAATGCAGCTCATCCGGGCCCGAGGAAATGTTGCAGAACGCAGCCCCAGGCCCTGCCCCGACACTCCAGCTTCCTTCGTCAAGGCTCTCAGTGTAGATTCTGCAGCCCTCGAGCAAGAAAACTTGTGGAGGACAGTGGCTGCGTGTGTTTATTTTATTACCACAGGCTCATAATTGCCAGAGAGGTGAGGGGCCTCACCTCCATCAGTTCTAATTGCTGTGAAAGCCTGTGGGCCTCTGCCGAGGCCAGAGCAAGGCTCAAAACATTTCCTGTGCAGGGGCTGGGGCCTGGGGCGCAGGGCGGTGTGCCAAACTCTTTCAAAGTTTCCCCACCTCGCCCCACCCCCATTTTTATGCCATTTCTTTCTCCTTTTTCAGATGGCCCTTAAAAGGGCTTTTAAAGTGCAAGGACATCCAGGAGGACGAAGGGAGCAGTAAATTGTACAGAACCTCTGTGTTCTAAAGAAGGGAATTAGCCTGACCTCAGATCCCGGAGGAAGAACTCTGTAGAGACATTGGAGGGACGACACTGTCTAAGAACTTCTGCTCTGCCCCCGAAATGATGTCCCTGAGAATTTAGACACAAATTAAGAAAATTCTGGAATTCATTTAGTACCTATTCCCATGATTAGTTTTCCAATAGAGCTGTTTTAATCCGTCTGCTCTGAACGGGCCTGTCCTAATTGGAGAAATATTGCAGAATATCTTTTTTAGTGAGTTATTTATAGAAAAGAAAATCACCCCTGGATTGCCCAGCATTTAGATTCAACTACTCAAAAATCGGTGTTTTTGTTTTGTTTTGTTTTTATGCCAGCATAGTGATTACATCTGAAGAACAATATAGATGCTTGAAACGTGCCAAACAGCAGGGAACCAGAATAATCTTTAACGAGGGCCTACTCCGGTGCTGGGTCCTTTATACACATTACGTTATGTGATCTTCACAACAACCTTTGAGGTAGATTTTATTGTCCCCATTTTATAGGTGGAAACCAAGGTGCCTGAGGTCCCACAGCTAATAAATAAATCCAGGCGTGTCTGACTCCAGAGCCCGTGCCCTGGCCTGGGCACCAGGGTGCCTCCCAAGGATCAAACTGACGGGCAGAGTCTTAAATAACTAGAAATATCCCACTAGTCCCCCAGAATGGTCAATGATACCACATTTTTAGTTTCTATCAAAAGCCTTCCCTTATTAAAGCAAAATTTCAGTATCTATCTCTAGCTGGTCTCAGGTCACATGATCTGTACATTAAGCACTTAATAAAGACTTGTGAGAGTTCCCCACTTCCCCGCGGTGGGACTTCGTAATATAAACATGCATTACAGAAATGAAAGCTCAAACATCCATTTCCACAGGTGTTACCTGTGCATGTCTGTTCTTGCACCTCCATTATTCTTCTTGCAGGGTGACTACATCTGGCCCCTTGTATGTGCTTTCATCAAAAGAATGCTTTAATATAGGACCTGAGCGTGTGAAAACAACTAACTTCAAGTTGAACTTAAATTATGTAGGATGCTGACACACTGATCCATATTCCCTGCTCTTCGTATTTTACTTTTAAACACAGAACAATGGCATGGCTAATAGTAATTTGTATTCCAGTAGCACCTTTTGGTAAGAAGCTCAAATAGCTTTGTGGCAATTGTCTCAATAATCCCCTCGCCATCCCTCTGGGGTAGATGTGGGAAAAAAATATACCTCTCCACTCTTCGCATACAGGTCGGGCACCACCAAGTTCCTTTCTAGGTGACTTACAGAGGGATGTGTCAGAATACTAAATATATGTTGATGAATCCAACAAACATATTTTTCTTTGTTTGCTAGTCGCTTTGGTCAATTGGGTTCTGTTGTCAAACCCCAGGCTCAAACAGAATGAGAAGTCCTTGGGAAAGAACGAAGCGTCCGGGAAGCATTCAGCTCACTGTGCGCCATTCAGGAGCACCCCACCCTCACGCCGGAGAGGAATGGCCAGCTCTTAAGTGGATTTCCCTGACCCATTGCTACAGAAGGACTGACCACATGTTCTTGGGCCTACTTTGTGCCCCCTGAGGGTACCGAAGTCATTGAGACACTGTGTTGGACCATCATCTCTCCCTAGTTCCTCAGGCCAGGGAATAGTAGGGATAGATGACATTTCCAGAGCATCCAAATAATTCATTTTAGCCATCAGTTCCAATGTTGCAGCTCTTTGCTTCCTACATAAAACATTTTGAAAAAGCAAGCTGCCAAAAGTATATATAGTACAGTAATCTTACAGAAGCCTAAGGCTCTGTTTCCATATCTTAAAAATGGGATTCAGGATAGCTGGCTCGTGGCGTTGGACAGCAAGTAGCAAGTGGTAAGCGCTCAACAGATGTTTTTGTTACCACATCTCCCCGGCTTTTGCGGCGGGAAGAGAGAGACAATGCTGAATGTATCCGATTTGGCCCCTTCCTTCTGCTACTACCACTCTTATGTCTAGAAGTTGTCTGGTTGGCCTTAGCTTTCCAGTCTGTTCCTAAAAGGAAGGGCTAGGTGCTCCCATCTGGGACACCTGAGATTACGACCCCCAACCCAGTCTAGCTCTCTCAAACCCTGAAAGGGATTAAGGTTGGCCTCAGAGCTAAAGCTGAGGAAGTGAGGGTAGTTCTAGGCGCGTGTTGTGGTCTCAGGCCGCTCTTGCATAGACCCATTGCAGTCTGCAAACTAACTCTCCAGATACCTCCAGCCCGGAGAAGAAGAGCAGCCTGGGCCTTCTGGCAGCACGTGGGGCATCCAGGCGGCGTGGATGTGGGAGTTTCTATTGGGAACTATTGAACTCGGAGCATAACAAGCCTGATTTAAAACACTAACTCTTGCGCTAATAGTCAAGCTGATCAAAGGTGTCTACTGAATTCTGAGCTGGAAAATGCCTGAAACCACAGCTTGATTTAAACATTCCCCAAATCTGTCATTAAGAGCTCACCTATGGTGCCTGGGCTTCTCTGCTAAAAACTAATAACTTTCAGCAACAAAGTATCTGACAACCTGAGAAATCATTTTTGGGGGTGCAGGGAGACTTTCCACAAAAAAGGTGAAAAGAACGTCCAAGCCCTTTAATTTTCTTTCACATTTTTTTTCTTTTACTTTTAAAACCTTTTCCCACCCCAGACACACAATATAATTTGGGGCTGTGTGCCTCACTGACTGCCGAAGGCTCTGGGGAAGAAAGGGAGGAACCGAACCCGGGGTGCAGTTTCTGATTTGCATTACTTCACACTGAGTCCTTTTCTAGCTTGGGGCCAGGCAGGCACCCTTGGGCCTGCATTCTAGTAGTAACACTGCACCCCGTCCGGTGGTGGTTTGAATGTGTCTTTATCGAGTCTAGCCTTCCTCTGAACAATTAGAACTCGTTACTTTAAGCAACAAAAGGAGGCTGAGTTGATCTTCCCACTCACCCCTGCACCAAATTTAAATTCATGCCTATTTTAACGTAAAAATGATTGAGCACAATGGAGAATGTTTTAGACACTTTTCATAGTCTGCGTCATCCCAGAGTCAGTAAAGGTACCCACTCACTGAGTTTCTACTTGCAGCTGTTACCAAGCACACAGACACACGCTTAGCCCCGGAGGGCAATTTTGATGCATATGGGGAACCTGCAGGAACAGCGATGCTACTCCTGCTGCCATTTAAACACACTTCTGTACCTATGGCTTGTGACAAGTGACAGTCACCTGTCAGTCTCCTTAGAGGCAAACTGTGCACCTTTAGATGATGCCAATATCGAAAACCCTGGGCACGCCTCCTTTAGAAAGTAAGTGAAGCTGTGTAAAGCCAATAGAAATGCTAGCGGGCATTGTTAATGCCTCCGTCGTTGCGAATGCTTTAGGCAGCACGATGCAAACCTGACTAATGCTTCGATGCCGTCACATTAAAGCAGGCTCTTTACAGGGCTCTGTTCTCTGAGATGTTTTCCATGTGGGCATTTCAATGGACATCCTGGAAACGTTATTCATGTATTTAATTCACTTAACAGAATGTGTTAGAACTGACTGCCGCTTTTCTGAGAAGTATGTTGGACACAAACATCGGTGTCTGGGTTAGACCTTAAGTTGGTAAAGGGACCCACTGTGCTGGTTTTAGCGAGGTGCACGGCACACCAGCCTGCGAGGAGGTCCCACCGATGCATTTGCCCCCCACCCCACCCCCCCGCCCCGCTCCATTGGTCCTGCCACCTCCCAGACTCCTTCCAATTCCAGACCCCTTTCTCCATCCCGTGGCGATTCCTGGTTCTTCCTCGGGAACATTTCTTCAGTTCTTTCCTTTCTCCATTCCCACTGCAACCACTGTAGCTGCTTTAACCAGCCTTTCTCTCTTTTCCTCCTCTCTTTGTGTCCACTAGTCTCAACAGCACTACCGTCATGTCTTCTCCCTGCTCAGAAATTGTAGGCTCCTCTCTGCCCTCTGTGCCAAGTCAGACCAGACTCTACTCTACACTCCTGTATACTTTTCACTCCCTCAAGCAGCCTATTGCGTCTCTTTAAGAGGGCCGCCTTGATGTCCTTCACATGATGCCTTTACTCATGCTTTTCCTCCTTCCTTAGGTACCCTTTAACCTCCTGCCCTGATTGAATCCTAGCCGTACTTAAAATCTAGATGGAGCGCCCCCCACCTTAATTGAACCTTGCCATATGACCTCTGCCCTCAGTAACCTTCATACACAAAGTAGATTTTCAGTTAAATTCACAAGATTGAGGGCAGGAATCGGGGTCCGCCCACATTACTGACCTTCCAGTCTGGTAATCGGTGTTTAGCGATAGGGGTCCTAATCTAGGGTTCACAGACTTCTGGAGGCATGACATCATCAACCAGTTTTTGTGTGTACATGTGTCTTCTGGGGAGAATCCATTCTTTTGAGAATCTTTCTTCACTGGTTCTCAAAACCTTTGACAGGAGGGGACAAAAATAAGGTTAGAACCACAACTGCCATTAGGAGGGATAAAGGAAATGTTAGGGGCTATGGCTACCCTCAGTGCTATTGAGGTCATATTTATTTTTAGAGAGAGAGGAAGTGAGGGAGAGAAACATCAATGTGTGGTTGCCTCTGGAGTGCCCACCTACTGAGGGCCTGGCCCACAACCCAGGCATGAGCCCTGACTGGGACTCGAACCAGTGGCACTTTGGTTCACAGGCCAGCACTCAATCCACTGAGCCACACCAGCTGGGGAATAGTGGGGTCTTAGTGAGAACTAAACCTAGCTGCACATGGAACAACTGGATAGAATTTTAGTCAAGAGCTTGATTGGTTGAAGCTACGGGTTTGAAGGCTTTTGTAGTAACCAAGGAAAGAGATCACGTGGGCTGTGTGGGAGGTGACTCATCAGGTACCATGGCTATGAAGAAGAATTGGTGCAAGGCCTGGACAAATTGCCATTCACACCAAATCGTTAACTCCCTTTACCAGATTTCAGAATTGTTTCGTTCCTCTCCCTTTGTATGCTCCCTTTCCAACCTTTAAAAAGACATCATCTTTTCCACCTCAGGAGGCAGGTTTGGGTTTTCTCCCTGTCTCCTCATTTGGCTGCCTCTTGAAATAACCTCTTTCCTTGTTGTATTAAAAACAAAAGTAAATGACACCTAAGCTGAATCTTAACCAAATGGTAGAAACAGCCAGGTGAGAAAGGAGAAAAAGCATTCCAGGCTGAGGGAAAACCACGTGGCATGTCCCAGGACGATAAGTATCTGGTGTGTGCAGAAGATACGGTGCGTGGGGCGGGGGGGAGGTGGGGGGGTTCACAGCGAGGAAAGGAGACAGCAGCAGATGATGAAACAGCTCACACTCTAACCCTGAAAGTCCAGGGGACCCACTGAGGAATTTAAGGCAGGAGAGTGACACATCCAGATTTATGTTCAAGTCCCACTTTGGGGGTTCGGATTACAGCTCCTTCACATACCGTCTTTGTGACTCATGTAAGTTAATCTCCTGGTGTCTTGTTTTTCCCATCTGTTAAGTGGAGATAACAGATCATTATACCTGCTTCAGAGGGTTGTTGTGATGTGATTAAATTGCTCAACATGTGTAAAGCTCTCAGTGTCTGATACGTGTAGCATGCTCCATAAATGTTGTCTATTATTATTGTTATTTTAATAAAATCACTCTGACAACAATGGGAGGGTTTCAAAGTATAAAGAGACCTGCAAGGACAGCTTCTTCAGAAAGCAGTTACAGTCATCCTGGCTCGGGGTGATGAGAGACTGTGGCCTTCCCCTGTGCACAGTGCCGAGGTGCAGCGGCCTCCTTTCTATTCTCAGCCCCACCAAGCTCACCCCTCACTTATTCCTCTGCACTTGTAATTTCCTCTACCCAGAACGGTCTTTCTCCAGGCTCCTTGCAGAGCTGGCTTCTCACCATTCAGTGTTCAGTTAACAAGAGGCTTTTTCAAAGAGATATTCCCTGACCATTCTAGTTAACTTAAACCCCCTTCTCGATGACTCTCTGCGACATCAGTCTATTAGCGTTTCCGTTATAGAAGTCATCGCTGTCTGAAATGCCCTTCTGTATTTGCGTGTTCATTTTCTTTTTCTTTCGCTGGGACATAAGCTACCTTCTCCAAGTAGTGTACCTAGAATAGGCCTGTCATGGCAGGGGTCAATAAATATTTCAGGAGTGAATGAGCGAATGAATATTTGACTAAGGAGATGGGACAGAGCAAGGAACTAATGTATGTTAAGTAGTCATGTATGTGTTCTTCATGACTCCTGTGCAGCCCTGTAAGTTGATGGCCTCGTCATAATATTAAGGAGGAAACTGCAGCCCAGAGAGCTTTGTAAGTATTCCATTCATCTTTCCACCCACCATCCTTCTGTGATACTTGTTATAGGAGTGGGGAGGGAAGAAGTAGATGTGAGTTATGTGTGGGCGAAGGGGTCAAAATGCCTTGGAGAATGAAAAGTGGGCCAAGGAATAAGTGAGCTGAAATTTCAGGCAAAAATAGAAGTGAGACCACTGAAGGGACCTTGAGGGAGCAATCGGAGAGGTAGGAAGTACCCCAGGGAGGGAGCTATCGTGGAAGCCAGGGGAGAAGAGAGTTGTAAGGAACAGGAGGCGTCCTCATCGCTGGAGGAACGGGCATTCCCATTTCATGCACTTATTGGAAGATAATGACGTTGGGCACAGAGTTTCAGCATCACAGGGTAAGAGATAGGAGTACAGACTCTCTTACAGAGGATAAAAAAGATGAAATCGTTGATAGGTAGAGAGACTTGTGGAGAGTGTGTTAGTTTCCTAGGGCAGCTGTCACAAGTTAGGACCAACCCCATGACTTAAAACAGCAGAAATTTATTGTCCCACAGTCTGAAAGCCAGAAGTCCAGAACCCAGGTGTCTGTAGTTGTGCCTTCTGGATGCTCTGAGGGAGGGAGAATCCACTGCAGGTCTCTCTCCTGCCTCCTGGATTGCTGCTGGCGGCCCGTGGTGTTCCTGAGCTGTGGCAGCAGAGCTCCGGCCTCTGCCTCCATCTTCACACAACCTTCGCCGTGTGCCTTCTCCTTTTCTGTCTTTTATAAGAACAGTGGTCATTGGATTTAGGGCCCACTCTGATGCAGGGCGATCTCCTCTCAAGATCCTTTAATTATATCCGCGAACACCCTGTTTTCATGTAAGGTCACCTTGACAGGAACCAGGAGTTAGGATTTGGACATCTCTCTTTGAGACCGCTATTCAACCCACTAGAGAGGTCAGGTTTTGCTGTTGTTATTGTGGTTTTTTTGTTTAAGATGAGAGGGACTTCACCTAGGTTTTATGCGAGACAGGGAATAATTGACAGATCCAACCCCTGAGGAGGCAGGAGCTGCTGATGTCAGTAGAGAAATGCACTGTCACAGGAGGAGCTATCTCTGATTCTCTGAGGCAGGATGTGTGAAGGTAAATAGAGCTGAAGGTGGGGAGCTAGATGTTGACAGATAGTCGCCCTGATAACCACTATTGACTCTGCAAAATAGAAGGCAAGATGATCTGCTGAGAATGGAGAGGGAACTTGAGAAAAGTGGCGTGAAGGTTAGAAATGGCACCTGTGAGGAGAGAAGAAAGACCAGGAGCTCCTAGCAGGATGGTCAGGAGTCATTTTGAGTTCCCAGTTGACACCGGACACCATACATTTGGGGTGGCACCAAACTTTAGGTCATGTGATATTCCCCAGTGATGCTAAAACCTGAGGATATAAGAAGAAAAAAAAAAAGCAGTTGATGAAAATTTTTAAGAATTGATGGCTTGAGTGTGATAGCAAAAAAAAAAAAAGAAAAAGAAAAAGAAAAAGAAAAGAAAACAAGAATGAGGGAAGACGGTAATCCATGGGAAGTTCTAATAAGTGGAGGTGAATAGGAAAGATGAAAAGAGCAAGTCCAGGTGAGGTTAAAAGGCAGATATTTTTGGACCACGGCAGTGAGAGGGGGCAGGGCAAGGGCAGGAAAATCGCTGGATTGCGGGTGGCCCTTGATGTCTCAAAGCATCTAGTTTCAGGTGATGCAATGCAATCCCCAGGCCTCGGGAGTAAGTTCTAAACTGAGGTGGTGGGAAAGAATTTTGAAATTTAGAAGTCAAGGAAGTATTGATCTAGGGGGTTTGGGTGGGATCTGGGGGGCCTCTTAAATATAATGGCTAGTATTGATGAGTACAAAGTGAAAGAATTTAAATCCTCACCAAATGGGGACAACTGGCACAAAAGTCACTCACAGGCCTGGGCAACAGGAGAAAGAAGAATGAGTACCCTCTGCTGGGAGGCAGTCAAGACGTATCCACCCAAATGGTTGCTTGGTTATGGAACCTAAGAGATTCTTTCTCTTCGAATGGGTTTCCCACACGCACAGTCTTCCAAACCCTCTTTTCAATGTCTATGCCAATGGCTTCCGCAGTGGAGGCCCCCACGCAGCCCAGTGCGGAAAGCAGTGTCTCTTTATCCACGACTAGGGTTGACTGTTTTTGACTTGCAAAGCCTTTAAGTATTTGTCAATTTGAAAAATTGTATAAATAAATGGGAAAGATCTTTCATAGAAGGCTATTCAGACTTCACATCTTTGGTTACTTTAAACAGTTCTTATGTGCGGCTCCTGAGGATAAATCCCAGTATCCTGGGAACCAAGCTTGAACATCGGATGGAGTTTCTACTCTTCCCGTTTTCCGCTGTTGGTTTCCTGAGTGGCGATCATTTACTTTTCACTGAGTATTCACTAAATACTTCTTTTTACAAGTCCTATGGGAATTATTTTCTGCTCAAACAGTTCTTTGGAAATGAGCAATTACAAAATGCCTCATTTGCAACTCCGGAGTGAAAGGAGTAAAATCTCATGGATGGTAAGAATGAAGTCCATGATTGCTGTTGTTATATTTATTAATATTGTTATACTACACAAATGACTCAGATTGTACATAAACACCAGTGGGATCAATTTCAAATTATTTTAAATGTTCACTAAAACATTTTAAATACAGATTGTTTCTAAAATGGAAACATCAGCATTTTCCTTTGATTTGTAACAATGCGTTTAAATAAAATGACAGCATAGTTGACACAACTTACATTACTAAGGAAAGGCAGGTTTCTAGAACTAGTCAATGACCTCAAAAGCCAACATTTCATCTGAGTTCTTACTGTACCTTTTTGTTTGTGATTTAAAACTAGTCACTAAAATAACTCAATTTGTGTCAGGAAGATGGATATAGAGACTTTCGTTCATTTTAGAATTTGGAGTCCAGAATATGTTATCAAAATCTATCTAGCAAACTATCAGTTCTTTTCCTTTTTCTGATTTTACCTGAAATAAGCTCAGGAAAAATACTGAGAAAAAGACATTCTATTTTTGTCTGCTTTTAAAATATTTTCCTCAGTGTAACGTGGAATAATGGCTCTCTAACATGCAAGCCAAAGCAATTTGTAGAAACTAACAACATAATCAAAGAAATCAAAAGCATACATAGGGTGACTACTCTCTATTCCTGCTGAGTAATTGGTCAGACTGTTAGCATTTACAAATGTCAAGTTCCTATTATATACAGAACACGTACTGAGTGTTAAGAAAGTAACGAAATCCTTTTTGCTCAAGAGTTTACAGTCTAGTAGATAATTATAATACCTACATAAATTACTACACCAAATAGCAAAGGGTGACATGTACTGTTACAAGAATACAAAGAAAGCCCTCCTAGAAGTTCCTTCCACAGAGGAAAGAAGGAATTTGAGCTGGTATCTGGGCATTCCCCTCACTTACTCAGTTGATGTAGACGTATTAATCCAAGACATCTACAAATATCTGTCAAGTAGACATTTAATATAACTCATGTTCATTCATTACATAAAGCATCAATAAATACCATTGAACCTTTACCTTGATACAGTTCTGTTTTTTCCCACTGTCATGTATGTGTGTGTATGCAGATGCATGTGTGTGTATGTATGTATGATGTAATGGTTAAGAGCATGTTCTTTGAAGTCAGAGGTACCGGGTGACGTTATCTAACTTCACTAGGCCTCAGTGTTCTCATCTATATCCTGTTGACAACCCTAGAACTTTCCACATAGGGTTATCATGAGGATTAAATGAAGCTACACAGCCGTGGACATTCAATGAATGTTACTGTCGTATTTGCTATTAGTGTGCTGCTTGTTGTTAATTCAGTGAGATTTTGGGCTCCTTCAGTACAGGGACCATTGATTTCTTTTAAAAAACATCCAAAACATAGTTCTGGATTTCAAGCATGTAATAGGTATATGTTGTTTTGACTTTTAAACTTTCAGCCCTGGCTGGTGTAGCTCAGTGGATTGAGCACCGGCTTGCGAACCACAGAGCCCCTGGTTTGATCCCCAATCAGGGCACATGCCTGGGCTTCGGGCCAGGTCCCCAGTAGGGGGTGCACCAGAGCAGCCGCACATTACTATTTCCCTCTCTTCCTCCCTCCCTCCCCTCTCTCCAAAAATAAATGAATAAACAAACTTTCTAACATTTTCTCTCTGCAACTGGTGAAATGTGAGGGTGAGCCAAGCACCGAGGCTTTTTCTATCACATACTCTATTTCTGACTCACCCCTTTTATGTCCATTAGGGGTCTTTCCAAATGAATGTTAATTTGGCAACATGGGCGCCTTCGATAGTGAGCACAGCAGTGTCTGGGGGCACTAACATCACTCACAGCTGAGAAGACACAAACATTCCACGGTGTTCTGTAGCCACCCAGAGATTTTTTTTCTTCTCCAAAGCTGTCATCGGGCATGCAACCAGGCAAAGTATTTTAAGTTTATTTTGAAAGAACATGAAATCCTCAAGAATGTTGGTAAATGTGAGATATTTTTTCATTAGCATAGTGCTTCAACAATAGAGAGGCCTTCACCCAGCTTTTTCTTCTGAACAACGTTCTGTGATCTCCCAATTTCTTAATTTATAACATGCATTCACCGCCACACCAGTGCGGAGCGAAAACAAGAGATATTCATATATGCAGCTGCTATGTCCGTTTTAAAAAATATTTTTCGCTTTTATTTTATTATGCTTTGAATTGCAGCAAACGAAGATGTAGTTAGTGATTGTTACCATTCCCAGCAGCAGTGTGGGTTTCTCACCCTAAATTATGTAACACTGAACTGCCAGAGAACTATGCAGGAGACCCTTGGTATTCACAGATTTAACACTCTAGGTTTTGAATATTTGCAATCGACCATGAAGGTTTGTGATGTGTTAATTGGCAGTTTTGCTGAGGTTCAAATTCGAATCACATGTACTTTGAAGCCAGCGTTAGGGAATGATTGAGGAGCTAGTGAGTTAGCCTCGTCAGCCACTCAGCAACCCTCTCCAATCAGATGGTTCTGTTCGCTGCTCCTGACGTAGGCAATAATTCGGTGATTAAAAACTTGGTTTCTGTGAAAAAGAAAAATAGGCATCATGTGAAAGATAAAAGTAAATAAATCTTCCAGAAACATTTGCTTGGTTAGGAAAGGTGATATGTTTGGGAAATGCATATGTCTTAAAAACAACAACAACAAACTAATTCTCTAAAAAGCGAGGAGCCAGTGCAAGTATCTCCTTGTTCATAGATTTGGAGATTGTTTTTGTGTCTCAGGCTTTGTCCACTGTGAATGTCAAGGACCCCCAAACATGCGGTTTGGAGGGTCTGGATGAGGTTTTCCTTCCTTTGCTTCTGGCACATTGGAGTATGCCTGCCTAGTGCCAGCCTGCCGGAGTTCTCTCTCACCTCCCACGAGGCTTTCGGTGGTGTGACTTGCTCCCGAAGGGGCCCACGCAGCCTGTGAGCAGTGCTCTGTGGCCTGGAAGAGGCGCAGGTGGGAATGTGGAAGCTTGGGTAAGGGGAGCTCTCCCATCCTTCAGCCGAGGAAAGTGGTGTCCCACCTGCGACCCTGCCTCTGCGCTCAGACTTCTGTGCATCAGCACTTACCAGACAGGGGAGAGGCCAGCGGACCCACACTGCACGCCGTGTGTGACAGGCGTTCTCTGACACGCTGCAAAATAAGAAGAGAGTTTTGTGTAGTTTAAATGTATTTCATTTAAAGGGATATATGTGTAATTTATTAATATTTTTATGTTAATATGTGCTTTTAAATAAAATGATGGAGATAGTAGCTGGTAGGGTTTTTTTTTTAATGTTTCTTACTTGACAAGATTAAAATTTAGGAACTTTATGACTTTTTTTGGTAAGTCCTCTCCAAAAGAACTATTTTTTTAATTTTGCCTATCTAGGAACTCTCCATGTAGTTCTGAGGTTCCGCAAGGGAGAAACTTCTCTAGAAAACACAGGCTTTTCCTTCAGTTAGGAATAGACACAGTGCTGCCTCTGGGCTTTTTGCACAAGAGCCTCCAGTGCTCGGGTCACACCTGAGCCCAGCTCTTCTGCGGCAGTGGGTTTCCTTGCTGCGCAAGCTACGGGACCAGCTGTGTTTACACGTCTTGAGCCATTGGAAGTAAGTGATCTTTGTTCTGATAACAATGGAGGGAGTTGTGCTTCAGTTCATAAAGCCACATCAAAAAAAAATTCATTCTTGGCTCTCATCCAAAAGTGACAATTACAAAACTAAGATTAAATTGGTGGTTTATGTTGTATCTTTTCCTTTTTTTAGTTGTAGTATTTCTGTTTTTGTAAGATGCATACAGTACTTAAGGAATGCTGAGATTTACAAATTAAGGGAACTATTAGGCAATCATTTTAAAAAGCATATTAAAGATTTAAATATAGCAGTCAGGCTGAAGAGCAGATGGGCTGTCAGATAACAAAACTGGAGCTAACAAGATATTATTCTTGAAAACCTACATCTTCACCTGCTGTTTATCACAGTGGAATGTCGACCTATCAGTTACTTTTAAAAGGCAGCACCGTGGACATGACCCCCAGGAAAGGCCTTTAAAGTTAGACTGACTCGATAAGGGAGAGAAGCGGCCTAATATCGCATGAGAGCGTACGGTGGACCTCAGAGTGTAAGCTCAACGTCTAAATGAAACAGGTATGCCGAAAATCAAGAGGGTTACAAGAGTAATAGAATAGAGCCAACAAAATTTGAAGACTGGTTATACATATCACATAATTACATATGGCAAAATGAAGTACAGGCAGCCTCTAAATCTACCTATGTCCCATTAGGGGAATGTAAGTAAGAAAGACATAAGTCAAATCTCATTTCCTCGTAGTAACAGCTATAATAGGGGATTATATGCCTCACCAAGAGGTATGTCGCCTAACGTTTTCTAGAGATCATAAATAATCAACAACAAATGCTGTCTATTCATAGTGTAATGCTTTCTGAAACATATAAACCAAAGCAGGGAATCCTTCGGTCCCAGTCTTGGAGACGAGCTCCGTCTAGACCGCAGCACCTGGACTTGGATGGGGATGGGTTCTAGACAGCTCTCTGAAGACGTAGCTGCTGTGTGCAGACGCCCAGGTCTCTGACCTGGCGGGAAATATAGGTCGTTCTCTCTTCAGACAAGGCACCGTGCCAGGCCCTGTGAGGATGCAGCACTAACTAGGGTAGAGAACATGTTCACCCCAGAAGTGGAAGAGTAAGAAGTCTTAATTAAAGAAATGTAAAAATAGGTATGACACAACAGTTTAAGTATTGTATTGCCCCTTGAGGTTTCATATTCTGAGAGATTCCTTCAGTTTCCTTGTCATGAATTCTATTTTTGTAGGAAAAACATGGGGCTACATATTTTAAAAGAGAATTTTAAGCAACTAAGGAAAGTTTCAAAATCCTGATATACCCTTGGGAGAAGAAATTTGTAAATATGGACCCTCCACAGATAAATTGCCATCCTTGTTAGGCATTTGGATAATATGGAAATGATGTGATCAGAGCAGATTCTCCTTGGGATTTTTAGAAATTTAGCTCTGTTTTGTAATCGCTAGTATTTTATTGTAAAGTCCTTTTTCAGTGTTGATAGATGAAAAATTTCTAAATTGTGAACGACCTTCAAAACGTATACAGTTTTAAAAGCAGTCATACCTGAAGGGCTATTGAAACCTCTTTTTAAAAATAAAGAGGGCAGGAAGAAGCTTTTGGAGGCGAGGGGCACGTTGGTGGTGTGGATCGTGGCGATGGCTTCACAAGTGTGCCCACCTCCCCGAACTTGCCGAGTTGCGTACGCCAAATACACGCAGCTTTCTGGTTGTCTGCCACGCCTCCATGAAGTGGTTTTAAAAAAAGAAAAGAAAACTCCTTCAAAAACAAGCTCTTCCATTCATGAGAATATGGAAGGGAGAAGGTGAACTATGCCTGCCCTGACAATTCCCAGAGGAACAAAAAACTTGTCGTTTTTAGAAACATGATAGAAATGTTAAAAAAGAACCAAAATAGAAAACAAAGACAAAGAAACTTAAGTTGCACGATGGAGAGAAGAGCCCCACTATTACACTTCCAAATAAATCTGTTTTACCCACAGACTTTTTGGTAACAAACACCTTGTCATAATTGTTTCCCTTGTCTTCAGCTGCAACAATACCAGGCCGCATAAGTGACTTGCTTTGTGAAGGCAGAATGGAATAAAGACAATGTAGCATGTGACTTTTTATAACCTCAAGTCATTACAATGGTAGCTATCAGTTGTGGGGTGGGTGCCTAGCCAGGCATCGTGTTAGCCTCGTGGCTGCTTTACTCATTTTATCTTCTAAACAACCCTGAAGTATGGCTTCTGTTACTGTCTCATTTTATAGACATGAAAGCTAAGATTTAGAGCAGTTAAGTAACCATTGTCGTAGAATCTGGAGAGACTTGCACTCAGGTCTGTCTGAAAGCAGCTTTCGGTCAGCTGAAAGCAATCTGTGCCTTATTGCGCCCGCCAGAGGAATTCCAGATGTGGTGGGGATGCCACAGCCACAACTGGAAAGCCATGGTAAGTCAGAAGGGGTGACGCTGGAATCAGAATTCGACACATCCTGCTATTATTTTTTTAAATGGGCCATTAAAATAATTAAAAGTAAATTAATAGGTAGGTAAGCCCATACTGTCAGTTGACTGATTTGGTTTTCTCTCTGTGTTTCAAGGTTGTCGGCAGTCAGAGGGAGTGACACAGTTGCTTCTCTCCTTCTTCACTCTGACGCTGACTCTGGTATTAAGTGCGTCTCTCTTGCTTGCTTGTTCTCAAACTGCAGCTGGCTTCTTTCCACTAACCTTCCTGAAGTGAGCAAGTTATGGGGCCCCTCCTGCTCTGATGCTTCAAATACAAAGCCCATCCCACATGCACCGAAGCCCTTAAACAAAGGCTATTTTCAGTGGGTGATTTCAGGGCCACAGGTATGTGAAGAACCAATTGAAATCCCCAAGATTCTTGGAGTTGATCTTTGCAGGCAGCTACACGTTTTCCACACCGCAAGACTCGCTGAAGCAGCGCCGCAGGAGTGAGCCCCCCTGTGTGCCGGGCTCACAACAGCCCATCACAGCATTGTCTGCAGTACCAGATGTCCAGTAAAAAGGGGTTAAAGCTTCAGATCTCCCGGAAGCCTGTTTGGCCACCTCCTCACAAAATGCCCTGGCGAGACAATCCTTTGTGATTACCTCATTATTCATCACCTCCCAGCAGATACCAGCAGGCTTGGTTTGCTGGGCTAGAAATCGGTTTGGGTGTCCTGTGTCAGCTAAACAGGCTTAGTTACAATAGAGCCTGATTAGTTTTCACCTTGGCCTCATAAAATGTGGCATATGTATTAGCATAATGGATTAGGAGGAAAAGCGCATTCACTATGAGAAGTAAGTGCAGTCCAGGGATTTGCACATTTGATCCTTGGGTATTTGACTCACTCCAACTTTTCAAGATTTGATGGTTCCTTTTTTCCCTAAAATAACTAGTTTCAGATTCTCGCTTTTTACTTTTATACTCCCTTTCCCAAAGTACCGCAGAGAACTTATGTTCTTCGTTGCCTCGCTCCAAGGCCAATTGTAATACCACAATCTCCTTTCCACTCTAAGAAGAGGTTCTCAGTGGTCGTATGTGTACATGCCACCATCCTGTGAGTCCAAAGCAAAATCAGAGGAGTCAGGATTCACTCTGGGTTGGCTGACGCAGGATTCAGCCACAGATGTAGAGCTTTTCTCTGGCTAGAATACAGGGTGGTAGCATTTCTGCTTCCAATGCCATTCCATTTTGTCAGCACTTCTTACATAAAAGCCACTTTAGGAAGCACTGTGAGAGGTACCAGAAAGATTTTTCATTCCCAATCTAGGAGTATTAAGTCCGCTAAATGATTAACAAGCACAAGAATCACTAAATACGAAATAGAGTAAAATTAGAACAGAAGCCTGGAGTAAGACAAAAGAAAGAACTGATATTTGAGTGTCGCCAGCAGGCCCGGTCCTACGTCTGATTGCTCACGCGCACAACTGTGTGAGTGGTAGCCGTGTCGCGGTGCACGTGACTATCATCGCACAGTGCTGGCGTGTCGGAGACGCGGGCTGCCATCCCCACCTACCTCCCGGGTGCCTCACATCGTGCTGCGTGCAGCGTGTGTGTTCTCTCGTGTAATCACCGCGCCAGCCCGGCAAGGTCCCTTTTAGAGATAAGCAAATTTGGTCCGGCTTTGTGTGGGAAGAGAGTTTCATTTGGGACACATTATGTCTTCGATCCCAAGAATATAGTTCCAGGTCCCAAGAGGCATCTGGTCGGCAGTCCAGAGCGAGAACATGTGGGCCGGGGCAGACTCGGAGCTGAGTATTGTCTACTGAATAGTTGCATTGCCATCTGTGTGGAGGAGTAGTTGAAGCTGAAGAGAATCAATAATGTCCAAGTGAGAGAAGGGACAGTCCCGGGACAGCTCCTTTTGAACACATATGTCGGGGGCAGGGGGAGCCGGAGGAAAAGGATGCACAGGAGGACCCAGTAAAACAAAAGCGCAGGAGGAAAAGTCAAACAGTGTAGTATGTAGCTTCTTCCTGTTGTAATTTTTCATCCTTTCTAGTATAATCTGAGCTTTCCAGGCTACAGCAGACTGGAAGCAAACCAGTAAACAGTGATAAACGATGTTGGCGTCTGCTCACACCCATCAGCTGAATCACTGGCATTTGTACTTTTTCTTCGGACTCCCAGTGCCAGTCACCTTCTTCTGTTGGAAAAAGCAACCCCAAAACACTGGGGCTTGAAACAACCACCTTGTTTTGTTCACTGATTTGCAGGTCAGGCCTCTGGGGAGGACAGCAGGGTGCTTCCTCTCGGGCCCCTGTGGTCAGCTGGGGCCGGTGGAGCTAGATGACCCTTTCCAAGGTGTTTTCTTCACCCACATGGCGGGGCCTTCAGGGCTCCTTGGCATTTTTATCTCTCCCCATGTGGAGGCTTGTCCTCCAGGACCTGGGCTTTTCAGAGCTTGGTGACTTCAAGGTAGTCACACTACTTACCCAGTAGTCACACCATCAAGAGCAAGCATTTGCTTGCATAAGCCCTGGGCCCCAAAACTGTCCCAACATCACTTCTGCCATATTCTATGAGTCAAAACAGTCACAGAGCCTTGGCTGGCATGGCTCAGCTGGGCGTCATCCTGGAAATTTAAAAGTCACAGGTTTGGTTGCCAGTCAGGAGGGCACGTGCCTAGGTTACAGGTTCGGTCCCCACATCGGGGAGCAGACAAGAGGCAACCCATCGATGTTTCTCTCTCACATCTATGTTTCATTTCCTCTCTTTCTCCCTCCCTTCCCCTCTCTCTAAAATCAATAAGAATGCCCTTGAGTGAGGATAAAAAAATAGTCACAGAGCCCACACAGAGTTAAAGGCCCTCCTACTCACATAGTTCCACAAGTCTCCACAGAGGGTCTCAGTGTGCCCAAGACAGCCAGTTATCTGTGGTCCCAGGTTCCTCCTCCAGGGTCGGGTCCCCTGGGCAGGGGGGCTCCTCCAGCCAGGCAAGCCATAGGGTTGTCTTGTCACAGACCCTGCTAGGGGGCCTGCCATCCAAACACCACCTTAGGAGCATTCTCTCCTCCTTACTGTGAATGCCACCGTCATTGTTGGAGCTCTAACACAACAAGCCATGCTGGTGTGTGTGTGTGTGTGTGTGTGTGTGTGTGGAGTGTGAGTCTGGAGTCCCTTTTGTTACTATTACCTTGGTCTCCAAGCAATACACCTTGTACTGTAATGTGTCATAAAGACTGAATATGAAAACCACCTTCCTGGACTCACGTTTATTCTCCATTGTTACTGATTTTAATAGGAGTCCCCAGCACTCAAACCCACTTGCTACTGGGGGCTGGGCCACAGAGGCAATCTCAGTGACCCAGGACTGGGGCACTGTTATCGGACCAAGTGAATGTCCCTAGATGGCTCCGCCCTTGGGATGCATTTCATCCTGGGTGGATACACAGTGTCTATGGTAATGGACTTGGTGGGGCTGCTACTTCTGGTCTTCTCAATATGCCCCACTGTGTCTGGCTCCTATGTGAGCACCACGTTGAAACAAGCAGGGACTCCACTCCAGCACCGAACATCTATTTCAAGCTTACCACCCTCACTCAAACAACTGAGATGGGCCAGCGAGCATTTCTCACCCAGCACAAGCAGCTCAAGCTTCTTCCTGGTGTCACCTCCAGTGGCAGAGTGACTAAGTGACACATAGTTCTCGTTGAAAGCACTCTTCGCCTTTGTAATTAATCAGCTGTTTGTTAACAGTGTAATATCCTCTTCCTCCCCAAGGGACTGGAAACTCCACAGGGACAGGCAGAAAGCCCTGTGACTCACCCCCGTGTTTCTAGCACCACCCAGCACAGCTTAGCAACACTCTAAGTATTTGTTACGTGAACAAAAGAGAGAATGGATGATTGAGTGAATGCACAAACAAACAAATGAAGTGCTCTCTAAATCCTTCCAGAGAAACATCCAGGTCTGAACCTCGATGGTACTAATTCAAATCCCGCCCCAGAATCAGTGTGTCTACTTTTGTATTTGGTGTTCAGATGTCTATATTGAATATAATTTAATTAGCATGTTGCACTAGTTTTATAAAATTGCAATGTTAATATTTTGAAATTCCAAGACCCAGTTTCTTTGCTTTCCATGGTTTAACAGACTTTTCTGAAGCTTGGGGAAGATAATTATGACATGATGTTCAACTTTCTTACCGTGGCCGTAGGCTCGTGCACCCACATAACTGCCGGCGTCTATGTAATTTAGGTACTGGGTTTGTTTTTGCTAATGATCTGAATAACTCTGTTGGGTTAATTCAATGGCATGTTCTTAAACTCTACTTTATGCTACAGAGATACAATAATGCTAACATTTACTGAGGGCTTCCTAGGCACCAAGCACAGGTGCAAGCTTTTTACAAACATTATCTCAATATACATGCCAACCCAAAGAGACTGGCATAGTGCCCCATTTTACAGATGAAGAAACTAAAACTCAGAGGCATCCATGTCCAAGGTTACACAACAACTAAGTAGTCAGGCTAGTACTTAAACTGGGATTTAATTCCAGATTTAAGTGCTTGATGGACTCTTTATAGTGGAATTGATTACGATTAATAATTTCAAGCTCGGGTAAATTTGCAGTATTCAGGCACGTCTGAGTGTCGAAATACCCATGACTCTGTTGTTACACACTCGTTTCACATTCTTTCTATCTATATGCCTCTGGACAAGTCTCCTCGCTGCCTCTCCCAGGAGGAAACACAGTTTCCACTGAGGCAGGGCCCGGAGAGCAAATCTCAATGAAAGACAGCACTCAGACACAGGGCTGCCCCTCCCCTCTTGATGCCACTGTTCCTGAGCTTAGTTTTCTCATGCGGAAAAAATAAAATTAAGAAAATCTATTTCAGCCCTGGCTGGTGTGGCTCAGTGGATTGAGTGCAGGCCTGGGAACGAAAGAGTTGCCAGTTTGATTCCCAGTCAGGGCACATGCCTGGGTTGTGGGCCAGGTCCCCAGTACGGGGCACACAACAGGTAACTACACACTGATGTTCCTCTTCCTCTCTTTCTCCCTTCCCCTCTGGCTAAAAATAAATAAATTAAGACACAAGAAAATCTACTTCAGGATTATCATAATGTATATCATAATGTGACATAATGTATATAGAACAGCTAACTCAGTACCTAAGATGTCATAAGTACCCCAATATGGATTGGTACTGATAGGATTATTGTTACTGCCGAGGTTTCTGGATACATGACAGGTGCATTCTGCATGATCCCCGGAGGAAACAGCAGCTCAGTTCTGCGAGAGGACTTACTAGCATTGGTGGTGTTGCCTTAACTAAGTTTATCACTGCATGATACCTTTTTACACATGCAAATACAGCTCATATTATTGAAATGTACACATAATTTCTCGTGGCTTCCTATATTTTCAAAGATTTTGACACTGTAAAAGGGAGAAGATTTGAGCTATACATTTCCTCCTCTCTCGTCTATAACCCACTTTTAAGCAATACTATAAACAGACACCTGGAAGGAAGAAGGAAAAAACTAAAATTGATCCCAGTTCTTATCTATACAAGATGAATAATATAATTAGCACCTAATTCCAAGAGCTCACTATGTCCTTGAAGTCACCCAGTCTGTTATGCATCAATTTGCTTATCTTTGTAGTTGTTTGATAATTTGATCAGAATTTACTAAACACCATAATAGTTCCCATTTTTATGTATTATCTTTTATTCTCCCAGACTGATCCCATTTTAATTCTTAAAATGTTTCTAAGCCAATATAATGTCAAGAGACCAGAATAGTCTCTGAGTCACAAGCTGAGCTCTGAAGCTGGCTCTTTCCCAGCTTGCTGTGCGGCCTATGAGAAGTCAGTTACAATGGTTGGTTTCCTTAAGTGCAAAATGCATCTCATACTCCTTCATGAAAACTTGTGTCAATTAACTTATTTTCAGTGACTGTCGCAACTTATTTAAAAATGCTCATTAAATAGGCTCTGCAACTTGATTAGGTCAGCTTTAAAATGAGCCACCTCTAGAGAGACGCCAACATTTTCCTGGTTTGCATCTTTTCCGCGAGAGGAGCATAGTTGCCGCTCCTTCCAGGAAGCTAGCTGTCTGAAGTGAATGCCATCGCGAAGACATGTCTGGCAAAGAGCAGGACACTAATGTGATGAGTGCTCAAGGGGAGAAAAGGAAAGGACAAGGGAGAGTAGCAAAGTCACACCCCATGGGCTGGCCGTGCCAACCTAAGCAAGAGAAAAGTGCTTCAAGGTTTCTGTTTGGATGCACAAATTCAATGGCGATGTGGCATGTATTACTTTTCAGAAGATGATGGCGAGGCCCGAGCTGAGCCCCACAAAGGCTCGAGATGAAAGGGAAGAGGAGCATCTCTGTGGCTATAATTGGAGAGATGCCTTGAAGCCTGGTCTAGACATCCAGTTGGCTTTCAAGGAACAGGCTCTGCAGTCTCTCAGAATCTGCCAAGCTCCTTTGGCAAGAATGAAAAATAACAATGAGGCAGAAACCATTTGATATCCTTTTTCTTTGTATTCTCCTTTCTTTCTCCTCTTTCCCTTCTGTTCTTTCTTTTTTCTTTCCTTTCCCTTATCCTGTGATCATCTTTCCTCCTTTCCTCTTGCCCTCTCTCTTTCGGATGGAGCCAGGCAGTCTTCTGAAGAGTTAGACCCACTGCAGCATTATTAGCTATGTCCATCATTCCCTGTCCGTTATTAGCTATGGAAATGAGTGTGGGAGTTAGATGGGGGGTGAAAACATGTTTTATAACTCTGTGCGAAGTAGCTCTTTGCTCTCCGACACGTCTGACTAAGCCATTCCCTTTAGCACAGAAGAATCTCCGGTGTTTAGACAGTCTGGATGTGCCAGTGTGGAGCTGGTGGTCCCTTCCCTGTGGCGGGCTGGGAATGGTGCTTGCTTTTGTGTTTAATTTTAATTTTTCATTCCCACTACATTTTAAAGGCCTTGGTTCATAGGGACCAAGCTTCTCCTTGCCGCCATAAGACATGCAATGAAAAAACTTGTCACATCTCTTCTCCCCATATTATCATTTACGACGGCTTCATAAATCAACATGGTAATAATGAGCAAGTAATTATTTAGTCATGACTGGTAAAATGTGACCTGGGTTGGCTTTGCCATGGCCGGTGACACTGTAGGACACAGTAGTGCAGAGGCTCCATCACGGGGAGGCAGCCCTTCTACCCTTGGAACTAGTGTCCGTGTCTCTCGGGCACAAGTCCTCGGTGAGCTGCCAGCAGACACCCTAGTTCCCTCCTCACTTCCCCAAAGAGAAAGCATGCATGTGAAGATGTACGCTGAATCATTTAATGGATGGCGTAAGGAAAAAAATGCCCAGGGACTTAAAATTTCACTTTTGTAACTGCTTTTGTCATTGTCACCTAGAGATGAGCTCTGTGCTGCGAGGGGGGAAGTGGGTGGTCTCTTTCTGCCCCTGTGCACTGAGTTATTCCACGGTCCTGCCCTTTCTCCTCTGCAAGACGTGAATGAGGCCATCATAGGCCGAACAGCAATGAAAGAATGAGGGCAAGGGCAATGAGGGCAAGAATGTCAGCCACGCAACATGTTTAGAGCCTGTCTGTGGGGAGTTTGTAAAATCAAGGAGTTTGCAGACAAGAATAAGCGTTTCCATGTCAGCACAGCCATCTGTCCGTCTAAGAACTTTGAAAGGGAGGTGGTGTTTACAGGGAGAGGGACTCCTAGGTTGCCGAGAAGGAACTAGGTACGCATTTAAAATCGTCCCCTGGACTCAGATGGCAACTTTACTTTCACACAACGTAGGTTCAGTGTAGGAAGGATGCCCACTCAAAGGAGCGTACTCAGAATAAAAGAGAACATTTCTGAAGGGATGTGTAAGCGAGGCCTGCTGGGGCAGGTTTCCACTCAAAGGGCTCTTTGCAGGGTTAAAAAACAAAACAAAACAAAAAAACCTTGCAGGAGCTGCTCACCAGGGGCGGAAGGTCACTGATGAAATGCTGCACCCTGAGTCCTCTCTGGGTACAGGCAATGCTGGCGCTCAGGTGCCATCTCGGAGCCCAGACTGAACACAAGATGGTAATGAAAATGCTCACGCAGAGCTGTGTGGTTTGCCCAAACCTCTCTTGAGCCTCCTGGGATGTGGATAATGCATGCTCCAGAAGCCGAGCTACGTCAGCCCTTATTGAAGCTCATTTGTTCTCCGTGTAACTCGATCTTGGTTCTTAGTTAGATGCTTCTACTCAGGGCTGCTGTCTTTGGGACCATTTGAACTTTCAGCAAGATCAGAGAATTGGGTTCCCACACTGCCTCTCAGTATGTCTGTAGTTCTCATGCCAGAAGAGAATTTCAGGCCCTTGTGAGCCTTTGAGAAACCGAGATTACTTCTCTTCTCCACTGAAAGTGCAGTTGGGAGTTTCTGCTGGTTTTCCCCCATCCGAGCTAACCAAACCCAGGTTGATGAGCTTCATGGGAGAAACCTAGAACCTCCTTTGCCTGTTGACCTGGCTAACCCAGGGGAAAGGAAAACTCATCTTTCTGCTTGAGCAGTTTTGCCTTCAACACAAAGCCTTTCCAGAGTTTCCAGACATGCCCGGAGACCTGATATAATTGGCCGCATTGGAGACATCTAAAACACACATATCAGAAACACTACACCCATCTCCTAGGCTGTGCCCTGTGCCGGGCAGGGCCCAGTGTTCAGATTCATCTTGACTAGACCTGCCTGCCCTGGAGTGAGGTTTATACACACAGCTAACTAATTGCTCCCTCAAAGGGCCACTTAAAGCCCTAGCAGTAATGTTAAAAGCCACGGTAGGTGATCACAGAGGCCCCAAATTCACTTCTCCAGCAAAAATACTGCAGGAGAGGAATTGGGCATTAAGCTGAGGTTAGTCACCAGTGTGACCTCCCCTTCATGCAGGCCTCCTGGTCTGAGCCACCAAGACCTCGCCGTTCACTGAACGGCAGTGGCATGTGGGACTCCAAGGACATGCACTTTTCTGCTACTTACTGGAAAAGGCAAAGCCTGTTCATTCAAGTATCTGGCCCCACCACTTTGCAGTGAGGACCTAGCCCTCTCCTCTGGAGGAGGGCGTGCCTTATGCTGTGCATGGTGACAAATGCTTATTCTAATCATATCACCGCCATTGTGACACTCGGGTTAACGAGCTGGTTCGCAGGCAAAGCACCTTTGGACTGCAGAACATGCTGCTTTTACTCACAGAGCAGAAATCGTAACAAATGCTAGTGGTGACTCCGGCATCAAAAGGTATATAGAATTCATACCAGCCCATTTCTGGAGGTCATGCCATCACATGTTGACTGTAAGCAGAATCTAAAAACCATGTGCTACGCACAGATGTCGAGATCAGCTTTAAAGCATGTAGTGCATACAAGAAAGAATGAAGTAGATCTTTAGTGGGCTAATATGAAAGATGCCAAGATATATTAGGTACAAAGGCAAGTTATAGACCAATATATATAGTAGGATTCCTGTTATGTTTCAAAACATGTATCTGTATGTTCATATGTTTTATATATATAAAAATTTTTGAAAATCTCCAGAAGGAAGTGAATGGTCCAAGTGCGGTCCGCTGTAGGTATGGAAACTGAGACTGTAAAAAGTGTCACAGCAGTTTGGTATGGCCACTGCATCTGTGTATGTGCTGTGTTGGACTTGAAATACTTTTAATGAGCTAGTATTTTGTATGCCTTTGTGTGCTTTTTGCAATTGTGGTAGAATTCATTTTTATTGTATTTTACAAAAGTATTGGTCCATGAAAATTGGAAATAAAAACTTGTTCCTTTTC
This sequence comes from Desmodus rotundus, assembly GCF_022682495.2. NCBI lineage: Eukaryota > Metazoa > Chordata > Mammalia > Chiroptera > Phyllostomidae > Desmodus > Desmodus rotundus. The sequence goes on from NC_071393.1 coordinate 50,795,981, forward strand.
CACAGAATAGTTGAGAAGCACTGTTCTAGGAATGTGAGCAAATGATTCTATTTATACTTTCAGTTCATCCTTTCCATCCTTATATATTGTTGGAATTTTTACCTTGAATATGTATTACTTTTATGATTAAACATTTGGAAGTGTTTAACTTTGGCTCTAAGAGTCATACCAGGTTAATGGTTTTATCGAGCCAGCCTTCCTTGACACACTGTCCTAAAGCCCAATCACAGCATCTCTCGAGCCTTCCTCATACTCAGAAATTGACCAAGCTTCAAGAAGAAACTCTTTTTTGGAAAGAAGGCCAAAGGGTTCCAAGAGAAATGGGAAGGTAGTGTCCAATCCAGAAAGACTGCCCACTTTGCAAAAGAAGTATTCCACATCCTTAAACACAGCTGGGGTGAGATCTCTCACAGATGAGAGCGCCAGGCTCACTTCTCATTAAAATCTCCTCACTGGATTACAGATCCAGAAACCCTCAGGGAGCCTTGTGAACCATGTAAGTTTCTCGCGTTGCATCTTCAATTATGTATCTTTGATTTAGCTGACAGATGTGAAGCAGCATGCACAGCCAGGCAATCCCCTGGTGTGCGAGGGAGGCGGCAGAGCGCCTCTTCCAGCCCATCTGGCAACGGCTTCCAATCACTCAGAACCTTTCTTCTCCGTCCACCTTCCCTTAGCCCCCACCCCTCCATGCCTCTCCCAGGCTCTGGCAAGGATTGGATGGACACACCCGCTTTCTCTCAAGCCCCTGTTCCCTTTGGAGGGACTCCCAATGCAAATGGGAAAGATGTGCCAATCTGAAGGGCCACCTCTTTTATTACAGGATGGCACAACCCCAGCATTCCATCAAGCTTTTCAGTATAGAAATCAGGCCAAATTCGGGCTCGTTTTCAAGCCATGGCTGCCAGGACCATATAGAACAACATCTGGCTGGACAGTTGGAAGCACTTGGCTCAGCCGTGCAGGAAATCTACTTTCAGCCCTGAGTCCCAGGCTCTCTCATTTGTCGCCTTAGCAGGGATGCCAGGCCCCTACACATAACTCACCTGGCCCCAGGGGAAGAGCCTCTGAGGCTGTCACCAGGAATGTCAGCTGGTCACCCCGTAGGATGTTTCCAAGCCCCATGGGAGTGTGGGTCCCAAGGGATCAGTTACTATCCCACAGGGCACTGACAGAGATGGAGGGGAACCACCATGTTTGTGAGCACGCCCATATGTGTGCGTGTATGTGGCTCATGGGGTGGTTCTACGTGCAAAATGCCCACTTTCTGAATACAGTGTTAGTCTCTCAGGGTGGGTGGCAACTGAATTCTTCTCAGGCATCACACTATTGCTTTCTTCAGTGAATAAGAAGCCTCCATGCCTATGGCTGGATGAAAACTCTTCCGTGTAAGATTTTTCTAAAACATAGTTAGATAGCAGATTTGTCTCCATTAACTAGCATTTCATATCAAAGGGGGTATAGTGTGGGTCACAGTTTTTCAAGGGTCAAGACTAAATGGAATTCTCTTTTTTAATTTCCTTTTTTTCTCTTCAGTTTATAATTGTAGATAGCAGTTTATATCAATTAATTTTTTCTGCACTATTTCCCCAACACTTACAGTTTTCATCTTAAATACCAATTTTAAAGTTAACAGTTATGATTACTGAGTGTGCGTGGGTTTTTGTTTGCTTGTTTCTTTACCCCTAAGTTCACCTGAAAAATTATTCCTCCTTTTCCACACATTCTGCTATTGGTAGTAAGAATTTTTCTATGAAAATTCTTGAATTCTGTAGGAAGGCATACAAAAAAATTAGAGTTAATAATACCTTTGCTATTCAATTTAATTTTTCCTTATATTATAATTTCTCCATTTTTTCCTCTTTTGTGCACTTTCTCTCCTATTTTCATGTCATACATGAAACTATTTCATGGTGTGGGGCACTGGACAGATCGTGGCTTCAGGATCAGAGAGGCCTGGGCTTCAGTCCCTTCTCAAGTACTTCCTATGTCAGTGTGGATAAGTTACCTTGTTTCTGCATCTGTAAATAAAGACGACATAGGTGATGTATATTAAACAACCTTCCTTAAACCTTATTTCATTCCCCTTTAATGCACTTGGGATATAGTTAGTCTTACTCATCTCTGTTTCCTTCTATTATGGCCTTAAGGAGATAAAAGAGTGGTAGGTTTACAACAATTGGTTGTGTATACTTGTGTGTGTTACACATACATGTGCACAACAGAATGGCATGGATGAAACAAAGCGAAATTTGGTCACACGGACAGAAGTTCCACATTTAGAACAGGGATGTAATGGTCTTGCTCAACCACGCCCATGTCAGCCCCCACTAAGTGCGAATTTTTGTCCAGGGACTCCAAGGTAGATTAATGAGGGGTCTGGGATTCTGTTATAAGAAGAGAGGCATCACAGTGCCCAATAATCATCTTCAAATGTTTTGCAGTTTCTCAAGAGGAATGGAATTATACTTTTTTTTCATATGGCCTGACATATTAGTCAAAGTTCTCCAGAGAAACAGAACCAATAAGATGGATGGATGGATGGATGGATGGATGGATGGACAGGCTGATGGACAGATGGATGAATAGATAGATAAGGTATTAGCTCATGAGATTATGAAGGCTGGAAAATTCAAAATCTGCAGAGACGATGTCCCACTTCAAGTCCAAAGCAAGAGCCATGTTTAAAACTAATTTTTAGGACATCCCAAGAGCCTACCTTGGAAATCATGATTTCTCCGTTCTCCTTACTTGAAGAACATAGTAAAAGCTTATCAACTGCTGCCCTTGATTCTCCTAAAATATAGTGATTTTTCCTAAAGCACTCCATTTCTAAACTTTCTCTCATTTTCTAGTGGACTGTAGCTCTTGTAAACACACGTCCTCTGGGCTCAACAGGTATCTTCTCACTGAGGCCTTCCCTGGAGACCCAGTCAGAATTAGTCTCCTCCTTCCATCCCATGTAGCAAATGGTTACCCTCATTTTTTTTCCTTTAACTTTTCACTCTCTGGCACCATGTTTTATTGAGGTAAAATATCCATCATATGAAATTTTACCATTTTAACCATGTTTTAGGTGGACCCTTCAGTGGCATTGAGTGCATTCACATTGTTGTACAGCCCTCGCCACCATCCATCCCAGAATTCTTTGCATCTTGCAAAACTGACACTATGCAAGTTAAATACTAACATCTCCCCTCCCCTCAGCCCCTGCAACTACCCTCCCCTTTCTGTTTCTATGAATTTGATTACCCTAGGTAGTCCGTATAAATGAAATTATAACATTTGTCCTTTTGCATCTGACTTCACTTAGCATTCTAATGTCTTCAAGACTCATCCATGTTGTCATGTGTATCAGAGTTTCCGTCCTTTTTAAGGTTCAATAATATTCCGTTGTATGTGCACACTGCATCGTGCCTGTCCATTTGTCCGGGGGTTGTCGGTTAGTACTTGGATTGTTGTCACCTTTGGGCCATTGCAAATACTGCTGCTATGACCATTGGTGTATGAATATCTATGTGAGACCCTGCTTTCAATGACTTTGGGGCACATATCCAGAAGTAGAATTGCTGGATTGTATGGTAAATCTATGTTTAGTTTTTTGAAGAACCACCACATGGCTTCCACAGCAGCTGTACCACTTTGCATTCCCACCAGCGATGCACAAGGATTGCCATCACTTCGCATCCTCCCTACCGCTTTTTATTTTCAGAGGGTTTTTTTTTGAGGGGGGTGTGATAGCCATGCTAATGGATGTGAAGTGATATCTCATTAATTTCTCTAATAATTAATGATGTTGATCTGGCATCACTTTATCCATTTGTTTCTTGCCTGTTCATCGTGAGGCTCCCCCAGCAGGGCCTTGGCTCTGTGAGTGTGGGAAATGAGTCTGACCTGTTCGCTGTTTTATCTCTAACCCCCAGAGCCATGCCTAGAACACAGCAGACGCTCAGTTATTCAGTGAATGAATACAGGAATTTACTGGAAAAAAAATTCAAACTCCAAATACGGAATTCAAATTAATCTTTAGGTGTTCAATTTCTTGCCTGAGATAATAAATAAATAGAACCTTTCCATTACTCAGTATTCCTTGAAAAATGGGAGGAAAATATTCTTGTGCTTTTCCTGCCTTGTGGATAAATTACACAGATGAATGAAATACTGTGGCTGGATCTCTCCAGGTTATGAACATGATAATTGACAAAATTATGGCATGTTGCTATTTCAATGACCAAATTAGATGTACTGTTGCTAATTAGTACCAGGTATATATTAGCTCAAGAAATACTTGCTCATAAACAAGTGAATGGTCCCCAAGATGGTAACTAAAATTACAGGCTGCAGGTGAGGGACATGGAACTCCTTGGGACAGTTAGTGGCTTTGGTAGAAAATGTAAACACCAAGATCAGTCGGTAATTCACAGGCCTCTTTCTTCACATAAGTAGTCAATTTAGAAGCTAAATCTGTAGGCACATTCCCCACGCAGTGTTCATTCTCTAAAAATCAATCACCTGCAGAACCCCGGAGAAACTTGACCTCTCTGTTGGTTCGTTCTATAAAGCATAAGGAAGGTATTTTCCTACATTCTTCAGCTCCAACAGCCACAGGTGTGGTCCTGCTTATTTTACAGTAGAGGCTACTTCCTGTCATTCCTGTTCCGAGAAAAGTAGCCTCATTTAAATTTTGTTCTTGTGTTTAAACAGTCAAAACATGATTTATGCCAACCAATATTTCTGCTACTCTTGATAGACGGACATGGAATAAAATATTAATCTCTGTTAAAATGATGTGGGCAAGATAACAATCTGTTTCTGGCATGTCTCAGTACTGTTCCTAAATAAACCAAAGAAAAAACAAAGGAGTAGGAACAAAGTCCCTCTAATGGGGACTGGGAGGATGCTACCTGGCACCCATTCAGCAGTGACTGATCATAAGAATATCGGTAGCTTCCTGGTTTCCAAGCCCAGAGCTGGCCACATCGGAGACGTGGAGGGCACCTGCAATCAGCAGTGTTCACTCTAGGCTAGAAAGTAGAGGAAAGTGAGGGTGACTTCCTGAAGTTCCTAGGGAAATTGACTGATAATGGTACTGAGTGCTCTAGCCTGCTTCCCAACAGACATCTGGGGAAGAGCAGCTCCAGGTCATTAACCTAATAGGCAAGTATGTTTTTCTATTTTCCAATGTGTTGTTCCTGGCCCTTCTGCATCAGAATTAGGGTGCTGTTAAAATGCAAGTTCCTGAGCCTCTACTCAGACCTACGAAATTCACATCTCTGGAGGTAAAACACAAAAACCCTATTTTTTTAGAGAGGAAAAAACCTCTCTCAAAAGCCCCCTCAAGTTTCATCAGCTAACATTAAGTCTTGTGCTCATGTCTCATACAATTAGAGCTGGGAGAATGAGAGCAGGTGATTAATCAATTATGCCAGGAAGAGCTCCTCTTCCCTGAGCACACGGCCTCAGAGATGTGAGCACTAGGGTTGGGTTCTGCCAGCACAGAGAAGAGATGGGGCTGACTGGGTGGGTGAGAGTGCCATTTGTTACCACAGATGCGGGATAATAACTCACATGAAATCTGGGCTTCCTCAGTTGTCATTTCCTGAAGTCTGCTCACGTTCCCTAGATCAAATGCCCAACGTTGTCCTTGCTCATAGCCATTTTGGTGAAGTTGAGGTGATTCCAAAGAAAGCAGGAAGAATGACATTTAGTGGGGAAAAAAAAAGAGATTGATCTAGCATTAGCTCAAAATGCCAGATACAATTTTCTGATACAGCACTGTCAGACTGGGTCAGTTGGAATATAATGCATTTATTCTTTTATTCAACACATATTTACCAAGCACTGATATGTCCGGTCCTGTATTTAGCTCCCGGGATACACCAGTAAAAAAAATAGACAAAAAACCCTGTGCTGTCCTCATGAAGCTGACATCATAGCAGGAGCAACTGAGAATAAATAAAACAAGCAGGTATAAGTTCTATAAAGAAGAAAATAATGCAGGCTGAAATGATAGGTAGTACTAAGCTGAGAGTGTTGCAATTTTATTTTTTTAAAGATTTTATTTATTTATTTTTAGAGAGAGGGGAAGAGAGGGAGAAAAAGAGGGAGAGAAACATCAATGTGTGGTTGCCACTCATGCGCCCCCTACTGGGGACCTGGCCTGCAACCCAGGCATGTGGCCTGATTGGGAATCGAACCAGCAACCCTTTGGTTTGCAGACTGGTGCTCAATCCACTGAGCCACACCAGCCAGGGCTAGAGTGTTCCAATTTTAAATAAAAAAGAGGTTAGATCAAGCTCACTGAGAAGGTAACGTTGGTACAGAGTTTTAAGAGGTAAGTAGTGATCCAGGGGTATGCGGCAGAGAGAATCCCAGACAAGACACAGCAAGTGCAAAGGCCCCGAGGTGGAAGTGTGCCTGGTCCAAGAAACAAGAAGGTCAGTGGGGCAGGAGGAACGTAAACCAAGGACAGGCTCGGAGGAGATGAGGTGGAAGGCATAGTGCAGCATGGTGGAAGCATATTGCCTGGGGCCTTTGAAGGGACTTTGGTTTTTGCTCTGAGGGAAATAGGACAATATCGGAAGGTTGGGGAAAAGGAGTCACATGACCTACCTTTTATCTCAACAGGACTAGTCTGTCCCTGCATTGCAAATAGAATGGAGGGACACTAGCTAGCAGGCTGTCACAATGGCCAAGTGAGGTGTGATCAAGGCTTGGACCAGGGACCAGGGTAACAGAGATGAATAAGAGAGACAACTCAAGTACATGCTTTCAAAGTTTTGGTCTGAGTGACTGGGAAGATGGAACCCTATTAATGGGTCTGGAGAATATTGTGGGTGGAGCAAGTTTGTGGAGGGAGAATCAGAAGTTCATCTTGAACACGCTAATTATGACACCCAACTGGAGATGTTGGGGAGACGGGCGGATGAACTGGAGCATATGACAGTTGTCAGCATGCGATGTAATTGGAGTAACAGGGTTGGATTAAATCGCCAGGGACAGGTAGCCGCAGTCCAGGATCTAAGTCCTGGGGTTGTCTTCCGCATTGTTTTTGGGGTTTTTTTTTTCTCCGAACAACTTGAATTCTACATAAAGTAACCAGCTTGCGGTTTTCTAGAACATTGATTGTAAGAGTCAGGTAGGAAAATAGGCCTTAAGTATTCATTGGTAATGATGTGTTACGAAGGAAAATTTTTTCAAAGTGATCTGGAAAATTGTGCGTATCCTGAAGTCCATAAACTAAAAGGCTTTAACTTTTTAAATCCAACTCTGAAAAATCTTGGTGGCTACATTTAACTTGTGTTTCAGTCAGTTCAATAAGGACCCAGGCTCTTAAAAAACTCTGGTTCAGGGGGCTGCAGATGACAAGGGAGACTACGAGCCCCGGCTTAGCTAGCAGTTTCTCCATTCGAAAACCAGCATTGGAGCCCCTCCCAGAAAGCGAGCAGAGCCTGGGCCTCAGCACTAGAGACACAGTCACGGAAGGAGCACTAGAGCCGGGAGGTCCAATGATGTTACCAAGTGGACTTGTCTCTCTCTCTCTCAGAGCACAGACATCAAGCACGGCAACCAAGGGCGGAGGCTTTGGAGTCAAGCAGATCTGGGTTCTTATCCCAACTCCACCGCCTACCAGTTGTCTGACTAGTAGGAAGACTGGTTCCCTGAGTCTTCATGCGCTTGTCTGTAAAATGAAAAGAGTACAATGGGATTATAGTTGTAAAGCATTTAGCACAATGATTGCTATTTTCATTTCTCAAGTTTCTCTCAATAGACTCAGTTTTGTTAGAGGTCCACCAGGGGGCACCTCAAGAAATTACTTTGGAGCCTACTGCAGTAACTGGCCGTAAAAAGAGTTACCGCGTGTAGGAATGTGGCTTATACTTTGGGAGTGGTCAGCTCGGTGCACTAAGTGAACAACATCTTTGACCTCATACACGTATGAATGGGTAGCAGCAGAATTCCACAACAGGGTGTGAATTCCTGATGCCCCGGGTCACACACTTAGGTAAGGTTCCATTCGTGAAGGACATCTCTGAGCCTTTCAGTCCCAGCCATGGTCATATATAGTTCTGCAGCTAGGTCAAGCTATTAAATCATGTTACTTACGACAATGTACCAACTCATTTCCATAAGCACTTGTAAGAGATCTGGCATAAAAAACATCTCTATTCTAGCAGGAACACTTTAGAATTACGTTGCTCACCTTTTCTGCCCACGCCACGGCTTTTCATGGTGAATAAACAGCTAACGCGCGGTTAAGCCAGAACTCGAACCCGAGAGTCTGGCTCCAGAGCCCACACTGCTGCCCACTGCATCACACTGCCTTTACTGACAGGTAGCACTGAGCTCCTGCTGAATGCCCAAGGCGGGTGTGATGAAGAACAGCAGTGGCCATTGTCAAGCGATTTATATCCTGGATTAAATATGGTAGTCTGGTAGTCGTGTGAATAATAGGCACTCTATTCGATTAAAAATATACAAGTCATTCAGACCCTTAACGTGGATACCGAGTCATGTCTGTGTTTGGATGGATCTGTATACATATATGCATATGTGCAGACAGGGATGGGTGAAAGTAGATTTCCAATCGCAAGTGACATTCTTTTGAGTTAATAAAGCTATTGTGATAATGATAGCCTGCATGTCTCTTTTTATACACGCAACGGTAAACCTGCTTTTGCTCATCCCTGTGTGCACATGCGTAAGTATCTACATTTCTTATTTGAGAATACGTATATTCAATATAATGTTAACTGGGTGTTACTATGTGCTAAATACATAATGAAATATGAAAGGCAACATCTTTGAAATGTTGCAGACAGGTGCAATATCAACATTTTGCCTGCCATCTCAGAGAAGGATTCTTGAAGAAAATTGTCTTAGTTGATTTGGGAATGAAACTCCTGAATCAACGCTTGACTCTAGAAAAATGTGTTTAGCTTAGTGCTTGAAACAAAACATATTGAGTGAGTGAGTGAATAAATGAACGATGATTACTTCATGAATGGGAAAAACAGAAATTGAAAATGGAGGTAAACGCGTGGCCAGGTAACTCAGTTGGTTAGAGCATCATCTCTATATACCAAAGTTGTGGGTTCAATCCCCAGTCAGGGCACAAACACGAATCAACCAATGGATGCATCAACAAACGGAACAACAAATCAGTGTTTCTCTCTCTCTCCCTCTCCTTTCCTTTCTCTTTCTAAAATTAATAAACAAAACAATTAATGGAAATAAGAAAAAGGGGGTTGGTAAGAGGATGAGGGTGACTAGAATGGAGAAAAGACTTTCTTCAGCGGGACTTATTTATCAGGGATGGCCTTTTTTGACTCCACGATCAGGTCTTCCTTCTTCTTTCCTGGCTTTCATTCAGTCCCAGTCTTTTTTTTTTCTTCCTCAAGTCCTATTTCTCATAGTTGCCATCCACATGAATGAATGACCGCTCTTATGATTCTAATTTCCTAGTGGAAATGAGTCCGTCTTTATAAGGCAATCTACTGTCTCTGAAAATTAATACAGTTTTTGCATAGTTAGTTCTAAGTAAGTCTTTTCATTTGTAGCTTAATGGAGCAATTAGCCCCACATTCTACTCATATGATGTACTACTTTAGTAGTGTCCCAAATATCTTTTTTGCTCTTCCTTTCCTTAGCATTTTCCATCGGGGTTCTGGATCTCATATCACCCTAACGCTTTCCTGGGCTGAGCGGTGCAATGTGTTCAGTGCAGCGAGCACCCCGCCAACTTTCCAGGGAGTGGAGCCAGGGGCCTACCTCCTAAGTGGTACTGACAGCTAAACTAATTTTTCGTGTCTTAGAAAATCAAAGTTGTAGTTTATTTTAGACACATCAACAGAGCTTAATTGTCATGGTAAAATCATACTGAAAGTTCAGTTAAAAACGTGTGCTCAGGAAAACTTTAAGGAATTCCTTCGTACAGCATATAATGAAAGTGGTATGGTTTGGGGTAACAAATACGTTCAAGGACCATATGCAGGAACTTAATTCAATTAATTCTCTCTAATGAAAAATAAGAACTCTGAAGACCTGATGTGAGTGGAAGCAGGGAAAACTTTTGATATTTTATGTAAGAATGTTAGCTAAAACTTTAATTATGTTGCACTTCCTTGAAGTTCAGTTGATTCTTTTAAAAGAAGAATCTTTCACTTTTTCAGCTGTTTTTTCTCTCCTTTGAAGGATACATAGTTTTCCCTCTCTTCTTTGCCTAAATGAAAAGGGCCCCAAGATGCATGTAATTTTGAGAATTTCGGATTGAAGATTCTACATGATTCAAATAACAGAGCTATGAAAACTCACCCTTTCATTTGGATTTTGTGAATCAGCGTAAGCGATGTCAGAATAGTGCCCTAAAGGTCCGGTGTCAGGGCCAGAATTCTGCCCTGGGATACACCACCATCCAGCAGTGGGGGCCTAGCACTCTTAACACTGCTGCCCTCACGGTTCTGATTCCAGAGCTACGGCATGTGGGTAAGAAACTTGGATTTGACAACAGCAAAAGAAAGAAGATATTGTATGCTTTCAATCAGCTTTGTATTAAGAGATCCTTAAAGGCAAAATTATATGAAAGAAAGAAGTAGGAAGAAAACAAACTAGCAAGATCCCTATTTCAATATAATTTGGAGAAAATGACTGATTTGGGTTGGTCATGTTGCCAGAACAGATGACTCAAGGCTTCCAAACAAGAAATGGAAATCAGGAGGATGCCTGAAGCCTGAAAGAAGAACAAATTGTGAAGATATGATTGACTGTGAGGCTTCAAAATCAACTGTACCAAGATGAGCTTGGATCATTGCCCAGAACAAAACTGAATGGTGATGTTCATTTAGGTCCTGACTGTTGAAACAAAATAAAATGTAGTAATTGTGCTCTGTTAGGTACACAGATGTGTTAATGCTTTCCAATTTCCCCAACTGGAGATCTGGTGTCACTTTCCCTGTCGTTCCTATTTCATGCTTCACCGGTGAGCATTATTGCTGCCCTGGACGCTTGCTGAATGCCAGGTTTTTGGCAAAGAAGCAGGATCCAGGTGAAGGCACCCTTCTCATGCTGCATGTGAGTACGCTGCAGGTGCTTGGAAATGGCTTTGCAACTTGGAAATCACTTCTCTGACTGGCCTTTCCAGGCTCGGGTGATGTGCACCTCGATTCTGGCATTCAGTGTAATGGTACTAGACTCAGGTTAGGAACCTCGGCAGTTGGGGCCCAAAGCCCTCCATCTCCAACATCCAGGGAAAGCCTCGGTTTCCACGCGGAGACTTGTACATTGGTCTTTTCCTGTCTTCGATGGGAAGATAATTTATTCATGGGTTCCTTATACTCATTTTTCAGTAATCTATCAGTTGAGCTTTATAACCTTTCTGACGGACAGCAGGGTAGGACCCCCCTCTAAAGGTCAGTTGTGACGCAGCTGCAGTTTCCCTTCCTCCTTGGAGCTACAATGGAGAAAAGAGACTATGTCGCCGCTGCTCACACCCAAAGCCTGCTTACTGGCCTGGCGACTTCGGGGACTTCGCAGCCCGCCTGGAGAAACAGTCCAACTCTGCAGTGCAAATGACTTCCAAACAAACTTTTTCTACACGCTGAAGTAGGAAAATAACAGCACAACCAACTCAGAGGGAAAAGAGGAGGGACAGACAGCACATGTGATTTTTCCACTCCATTTTGGTTTCTTTACCTGAGTCAAATTTTGACTCTTCCGTCTATTCACTGTTTACCACAAAGTCTTCATATTTCAGTAGCTGACTTAAAGCAAGTAACCTTTTTTCCACCATCCAAATGGACTAAATATGTTGTCAGGTATAAGATGTGTAATGAATGATCTGTCTGGCCTCTTTGGGTGCCTGAAGTTTGGACCTTAAGCCTAAAATTGGAGCCTACTAATGAGAGACAGCAGGAAGGCTGCTTTGGGGTGTTGAGTGGCTGTAAATGAGCCACCAAGATGGGACGAAAACTTGAACTCAGAGGAAATTCCACATTTCCTGGCTTCATACAATCAACATCTTTGCATTGGTTGGTGTGTGTATGATCTTGGAGCCACCCAATATGTTAAATAGCTTCACACTGTGAAATGGGGATGGGGGAAATGAGGGGTAAAATTATTTTGTGGGGTTTGGCACCAATCTGTACTTCAAATAAGCTGTGTGTGAGCCGCATCTTTGAGAACAGATGCAGTGCAGTTTTGATCTTCATTTTATAGATGTGCATAAGTAATACAAGGTCTGTTTTGATTATACAATTAGAAACAAATGTGATCCAATATTGCAGTACTCTGTGTCTACTTATGTTTCTACCAACAACTCTCATTAGTACGTGAACCATCACGATCCGAATGCTTTAGAGACCTGAAACCCCATCCTCGTATTTGCCTACGAGCTTCTCCATGTTCCGTCTGTGCTGTGCTGTGGGGTTCTCTCACAGGTAATCATCCTAATGGGATAGAGTTTTATTTTAGTGTGTGATGAGCTCCTCAAAGAAATCATCTAAGATGGTCCTCACGGTCTCCATCTAAAAGTTTTCCTTGACATTTAACAACCATCTTTGCTATGATTTAAGAATTTCCACTTAAGACTTTTTCAGAAATGGGGGTGTTAAAGGCTCTCTGTGTCAGAATATTTTTAGCGGTAGGTTGATAGGAGACAGAGTTGAAAGCTCACATAGTAAATATTTATTTTTAATTTCACATAATCATAAATTTAGAAGTAGGGTGCCAGGATTGGTTAATTCATTCATCGAGATCCAGGCCTTTCCACATTTCCACTGGCCGTCTTCGGCTTGTGGGTAATGAAATCTCACTTGACCACAGTACACAGGCACCTTATGCAGCTGGGGCAACATCTAGCAAAGACGAGGGGCTTTTCTTCCCACATGCCTCTTTGCCTTAGGCTGGAAACCCTTGACTGGCAGCATACATTCCTCCCCCTCGCTGGAGTCATGGACGAGGGTTGGGTCATATGTCCATGCAAGTGACAGGATTTCACTAGCAAGGGAATGGGACCACCATGATTGGCCTGAAGAATTCTGCTGCATCCCCTGGACTGCAGAAGGGCTTTCTTCCCTGAACATAGGGGGCGGCACATATCTGCACCTCAAGGGACAAGGAAGAATTTGAGGGATACCTGTCAGGTGAGCAACCAACAGTGCTCCCCACTGACTTTTTGTGTAACAGCTTTTGTTTTAATACAGTGTTAGTATTTCAGTGTTTTATCATATCACTGAAGCGAGTACTGTCTTTCTCCCACATGGACGGAATTGTCCTGGCGAGCCTCTTGAGGGCAAAGGTTATCCTAGGAGGGGGCCTGATTTTTTTTTTCCATTTTGATCCAACTAGAAAATATTTCATCAACAACCCAAAGGCTTTCACACACACACACACAGGTCTTGTTCATCTCAGCCCAAATCTGCCAGTTATGCAGGTTGTGTTTCACATGACTTTAGAACAGAATTGAATGGAAACAGAATAGAAACCTGATTTTTAATTGCCTTTTCTGCTTCTTCCTAAAATATGAAATGACAAGACATTTTTGCAACAGGAATAATTTTCAAAAAAGTGTTTAGAAAAATTGGTTTTTTTCAAGGAAAACTGCCATGCGGCACAGCCCGGTGGTCAAGGACGAGGACTGTGAGGACAATGGAACTGGATTTGAGTCACTGTGTCCCTCTTGGCGGTGATGTGCTGGTAGGCCTCACCTGCAACACGAAGAACAAAAGCATACCTGCTTCAAAGGCTTTTTTGTGGGAGTTGAATGAGACTAACATATGTCCATATGCCTTCATATACTTAGTCTTACTAGCACAGAGTAAGCATTCAACAAACTTTGACTTTTTTTCCTGATAACAATACCAACAAAAGTTTATAAACATCCAAGTTAACATTTTCCTATACACGATAGTTAAAATCAAACTCACAGTTTTCAGAAGTAACAACTTTGAGAAACAATACGAGGGCTGCCATACAGTTTATGCTACGATGTTATGGGAGGCCTGGCATTGGTTCTTGTGCCTCTTCCAAAAGGTTCTGCAATTGACTTGATGTGGGTCAAAACTCAAAACCAGAGCGGTGGCTTTACTGTCCTTTCAGGGAAAAGAACTGCCATCGCTGCTACATAAACCTTAGAATCCCCCTCTCCATTGATCCAAGAGTGTCACTCTGCTTCTTGAGAAGTAAGCAGTATGAACATGTTGATACAGTGTCGCAAATCTCTCAGCTTCCCTAGTTATTGTCCTGGTAAGCTACATGTTCTGTATTTCAAGCCAAAACTACATGAAGGCAGAAAAATTTGGCAGAACGAACAGTGCATGTGGATATAAACATCAGTTTCTTAGCAGAAAAAAGAAATGTATGTCCTTCATAAAACATTACAATTCCTTTTACTTACAATCTGTTCCTCATACTTTACATTAGGAAAACTTTCAATAATTTTCTAATCAAGTCAGAAAAATAGCTCATCAGCCTGAGCTTTTGCCTACATTCTCTTGCTCAAATTTTGGGTGTGCCTCTTCTGATTGGCCCAAGGGCCCGTGTTAACTGACAAAGTCTCTTCCTGAGAGAGGGCATGGAATCGAGGTGCTGCAGCAGCCACTTTGGCAGGAGGGGCTTACTTCCAACTTTGGATTGTAAGTAATAAACCCAACTCAGGCTCATTTAAGTAAAGAATTAAATGTATTATCAATGCAACTGGGTATCTCAATGATCCAAAAGCAAAGGAAAATACTAATATTCAAGAAGGGTTGGATGTAACTAGGCTTAAAGAAACCCTGGCAGCGGAGTCCCTCTCACAGCTCCAGGGTTTCTCTTTGACATCTTGTTCTGTGTTTCCCTGAATGGTAGCTCCCTTCTTCTTCATCAGTGCGTGTTGACTTCCTCCAAACGACAGAAGACTGCCATTGATTTTCTAGCTTTGTATGTTAGAGCTTCAACCACACAGATCAAGACTGACATTTTCAGTTCTAATTCCAAAATCCTAGGGGGAAAAAAACTCAACTAGGTCCAGCTTGAATCAGATTAACTGGGGCAAAGAGACAGAATACCATTTGGGTCCATTTGGTGAGGTGCCAATCAACCACTGCCTACAAGCAATATTACTAATACATCAGTTCCGGTGGTTAAATATTAATACTGATGTACTAACTCATCAGTTCCGGTGGTTAAAAAAATGGGTAAAGTAGTTCTCACCAGAAAAGGTGCAGCCTAACTATTCCAGAGATGTCCACTGTTACATGGACATCTGAGAATACATTGCAAGGAAGTAGATAGCTCTAGCTTCCCATTTGCCAGCAAAGACTGCCTATGGTCCTTGAGAATTTCCCGTTAGTACCATCAATTCACTGTTAGAAAGTTCAGGATGGTGGGATGGCAGGAGGTGGGGGTGGGGGGGGCACATGAAAGAATGGAGCGAGGAGAGGGGAAGGAGGGTGCGTCAAGGAAGAATTGCCAACATGAAGCAGAGGTCTCTGGACCTTCCAGATCTTTTCATAGGAAATCTTTTTGGTTCCCCCAGCTGCCTCTCTTCCTTCCTGCCTTAAACCTCTTTCTAACATTTTTTCCCATCAGTTTAAAATGAAGATTTTCTGTGCCAGTCATAAGACTTCTGTCTCCCACAGAAGCAGTGCTCTACTTCAAGCAAAAGTTTGAAGCAAGGCAGGAAAGTGCTTTCCCATGTCCTCCTGTTCTTTTTCTTAGCGTAACAAAATCTGAGGGTTGGAGGAAAGCTACTTAGAATGCCTGCAAGCCCATCCAATACTGTGTGCATCCCATGGCTGGCATCCATGCCCAGGGGCCATCCAGACTGCTTGACCACAGACCACAAAGGGGCGCTCACCGCTTCAGGAAAGCCCAGTCTTCCTACAGATAATTCTGACTATTAGGAGTACTTCCTCGTGGGAAGCTCCTCCTGGGACAAAAATGTGTCTTTCCTTGTTGCTTGCACTTGTTGGTCCTAGTTCTACCACCTGGAAACAAAGTGTAATCTCTTTCCTACGTGCTCCCCTTCCAAGAGATCTGTCACATTATGTTTTTCCCTCTGATCTTTCTTCTTCAGGCTGAGCAACTATTCTTCCTCTGTTCTCTGTCATGTGGGATTTCAAGTGCCTCTATTAACCAGGACACTCTGATCTAGAAGCTTTACTTACTTAAGTGTTTTTAATGTCACCCCCTCCATAACTAGGCATAATACTCCAGATGTGGAAAAATCAGCACAGAAAGAACAGAACTAATAATGTCTTTCATTATCAATGTAGAACTTCAGAAAAATCACATTTATCTTTTAGGAAGATTAAACCTGTGCTTAGTCACTCTCATGCTGAAAATTATATAATAATTAATTCATAATGAAATTTAAATGATGAATAGTGGCGTTTAAATTTTACAAGTGAATTGCAGGCATCAGTAGTTGAAACTAGAATGAAAGGAGGTAAGGGGAGTTTGTGAACTCCCACAGTTCTTCAAATCCCATGTTTCCTTTACTTCTTATTCATAATGCTAGTACTCTCCATTAAGTGAAAAACAGTAGGCAGAGTAAACCCATACCAGGGGATCATTTAATTCCTTTCTTCCTCTTCATGAAATTGATATACCTGACAAACATTTGTGTTCTGCTTATACACACACGAGCCTGGGGTAGGCACTCTCATGCACACTCAGCCCTCAAGGAGCTAACAGTTTAAAAGCTGTAGGACAAGTCTTTGCTCCCCTCACTGAAGGGGAGCAAGTTAATTAAGGAAGAACAAGAGGTTACCATGTTGGATTGGGTGGCACAGTGCATTAGTCTGAATAAACTCTTCACTTTCTTGTCCCAGAAGCACAGCTGGAAGCAGAACCTAACTTGAAGAAGTAGTAGCGAAGCTTGAAGGGTCAAAGAATCTCCAGCCCCACGTAGAATGGACATCCTGCCACAGGGACACACCAGGTCCTGCCTGTACCTGCGGTCATGCATGGGTTCATCAGGGAAACAGATTATCAAAGAAAATAATGCAGAACAGTCTTTTCTATTTATGTATTTCCAGGTTTCAAATGCGGGTATGGCATGTATATATACATATGTGTGTGTTTGTGTATATATATATATAAAGATTCTAGATCAGAAATATTTAAAACTTTGAATTATAATATCTAATATGAAATAAGTGATGATGTATTATAATCTCATCATAAGCATATCTACTCACCTTTTTCTAAAAACATCAGAATATGTGCCAAGTTTATCAACTATGGCAACAATAAAAAAATAGCTGTCCCAGGCCCTGCGAAATTGCATATCAGCAAGGCAGTTTTGCAGTTCTTCTGTCAGCAATGAATGTCCCTGACCTACTTCCTTCTCTATGAAGGAAGTTAAAAAATTATGACAAATCAGGACACACCCAGGAGCCCAAGTTCCATAGCCATAGAGCTTGTTAGTTCCCTGGTGTTAGTGAAGCTAAACTTGAGATTCCATCAGCTTGCTAGCCTCAGAAAGTTTCAGTCTAGTGGGCTTCGGTGTAACCCTAACCTCATTTGGTTACCGTAAGGGAGGAAATGCAAGACTGTAGGCAGCTTGAAGCTACCTACCACACAACTGAGAAAATAAATTCAAGATCCTTAGATTGAAGATTATCAACTTCATCTTCAAGGCACAACTCATGGTTGTACTTAGCAACTTAACTAAGGGATTCCAGTCTCAGTATTACTTATTCTTCTTCTGAACAAGGCTAATAAACACAGTATTCATAATCTCTCTACTTTATTTTTTAAATATATTTCATCAGTTATGCTATTACAGTTGTCCCATTTTCCCCCTTGTTCCCCTCTGCCTTGTACCCCCGTCCCATCTGCATTCATCCCCCTTAGTTCATGTCCATGGGTCGTACATATAAGTTCTTTGGCTTTTCCATTTCCTATACTATTCTTAACCTCCCCCTGTCTATTTTGTACCTACCATTTATGCTTCTTATTCCCTGTACCTTTTCTCCCATTCTCCCCCTGCTCATAACCCCCCATGTGATCTCCATTTCTGTGATTCTGTTTGGGTTCTAGTTGTTTGATTACTTTGTTTTTGTTTTTTTAGGTTCAGTTGTTGATCATTGTGAGTTTGTTGTCATTTTACTGTTCATAGTTTTTTATCTTCTTTTCCTTAGATAAGTCCCTTTAATATTTCATATAATAAGGGCTTGGTGATGATGAACTCCTTTAACTTGACCTTATCTGGGAAGCACTTATCTGCCCTTCCATTCTAAATGATAGCTTTGCTGGATAGAGTAATCTTGGGTGTAGGTCCTTGCCTTTCATGACTTGGAATACTTCTTTCCAGACCCTTCTTCCTGCAAGGTTTCTTTTGAGAGATCATCTGATAGTCTTATGGGAACTCCTTTGTAGGTAACTGTCTCCTTTTTCTCTTACTGCTTTTAAGATCCTCTCCTTATCTTTAATCTTGGGTAATGTAATTATGATGTGCCTTGCTGTGTTCCTCCTTGGGTCCAACTTTTTAGGGATGCTCTGAGCTTCCTGGACTTCCTGGAAGTCTATTTCCTTTGCCAGATTGGGGAAGTTCTCCTTCATTATGACTTTGAATAATTTTTCAATTTCTTGCTCTTCCTCTTCTCTTTCTGGCATCCCTATGATTCAGATGTTGGAATGTTTAAAATGGTCCCGCAGGCTCCTAAGCCTCTCCTTGTATTTTTAAATTCTTTCTTCTTTCTGTTCCAGTTGAGTATTTACTTCTTCCTTCTGGCCCAAACTGTTGATTTGAGTCCTAGTTTCCTTCCTGTCACTGTTGGTTCCTTTTGCATTTTTCTTTATTTCACTTTTCATAGCCTTCACTCTTCCCTCTATTTTGTGACCATACTCAACCATTTCTGTAAGCATCCTGATTACCAGTGTTTTGAACTGTGCATCTGATTGGTTGGCTATCTCTTCATCACTTAGTTCTATTTTTTCTGGAGCGTTGATCTGTTCTTTCATTTGGGCTTTTTTTTTTTTTTTTGTCTCCACATGCCTGTTATATAGTAAGGGGTGGAGCCTTATGTATTCATCAGGGCAGGGCAACCCGCAGTGCTGCATTGTGGCACTGTACATGGGGGAGGAGTCCAAAAGGGAACAATGACACTTTCTGGGTTCTCAGTGGCTTTCAGTCACTTCCTCTGCTGCCTACAAGCAAATTGGGCCTTTCTGTTGCTGATTCCTGAGTGGATGGTTTCGTGTTCATTCTAGGACCCTGTGGGTCTCTACACTGAACTCTCCTGTGAGACTGGGAGTTTCTCCTGCTGCCTCAACCCCCACAGAGTTTTTCAGTCAGATGTTTTGAGGCTTTATTTTTTATCACTGGATCCCTGGGTTGTGCATTCTGTCTTACTCCCCAGTTGTTCCTCCTGGTTTATCCGCACACAAATGTGGGACCACCCACTCCATCGGCCACCACCTCAGCTGGTCCTCCAGCCACCACCTTGCCTCAAGCCCTCTGCACCCTGGCTGCCCATCTCCACCCCTCCTACCAGTCTGGATGAATGTTTCTTCTTTAACTCCTTGATTGTTGGACTTCCATACAGTTCAATTTTCTGAAAGTTCTGGTTGTTTTTTGTTTTTAAATTTGTTGTTTTCCTTCTTTTGGTTGTGGGAAGAGGCACAGTGTACCTACCTACACCTCCAGCTTCCATAATCACTCTACTTTAGAATTAAAACAAAGAACTTCAAATTGGTGTACTACATTAAATAATTGGTAATACTTTAAGATTAGTTGCTTTTTCTATAAACAAAGGCAGAATTACCTATTTTCTACTTCCCTTTCTTAAATAAAATCTTTTATTTCTCCCACAGGCTGTTTGGTTTTTACAAGGGGATTCTACCACCCATATTGGCTGAAACACCAAAAAGAGCAGTGAAGGTAAGCAATGTACGAAGTCTGTCCGGAAGGTACCCAGCCATGTAATATGAAAAATAGAGACATTTACTGAAGAACACACATGATACAAGAAACATTGTACATAGGACAATGATGCCTTTGTCCCCTTCTAAGTAGGCACCTTAGGACCTCATACAGTTCTCCCATTCGCCATCAGCCATCCCATCATATTTTCCTGAATCTTATTGACAGTCTGAAATCTTCCCTTTCAAAGATGATTTTAGTTTTGGGAAAAGCCAAAAGTCACAGCCAAATCCAGGCTGTAGGGGGGCTGAGTCACCTGGGTGATTTGATGTTTCACCAAAAAACTGCATAAGACATGATGCATGAGTGGGCGTGTTGTCATGATGAAGCTGCCAATCACCAGTTGCCCACAGCCGTGGCCTTCCGAATCATCTGAACAGTTTCTGCAGAAGAATGTACAAGCTTAATGCAAAATTTGATGTGGATTCGTTGTACTTGCGCAGTCATCTTGAAAGCAATGGCCACACAGTACATAGGCTCACTAAACAGCATCTACCACCTCCACTGAGTAGTACAGTAAAGTCGTCATTGTTCACGCATGTGCATTCTAGTCCACTCTCCTTGGCTGCCAGGTTACACTGATGTCACGCAAAGTGTTCTCGTTATATTAACAATGGCTGGGCTTTTTCTGGACAGACCTCATATGCTTTCCAACGAGGTGAAAATACACAACAGTGATAACTTCAGCATTAAGACTTCCCACACTAACCTATAGGAGGTTAATGTGAATTAAACATAAGATAAGATTTTTATTGCAGAAATTATAGCATAAATTTTATTCTAATTACACTTGATCAATCTGTCCAATATTGGTTTGTGGATTACTTTTCCAGGTGAAGGCACCCCCTTATAATGGGGAAATTAAATAAAAAGCATAATGGTGAATGAAATTCATTTAATCAGAACATAGTAGCCACAAAATAGCGTGGACTTTTTCTCAAAGCAATTCATAAGTTTTCCTTTGGAGCAATAATTATTAAAGAAAGAGAGAAGGAAAAGGGAGGAGAGGAGACAGGTGGAAAAACCTTTCTCTCTAAATCATGCCCATTTTATGAACAGAGCAGACTAATACACTGTATTTCTTTGACATAATTCTCATATAACTTATTTATTTGGCATGCTGACTTCATTCCCCCTACCTCCCCATCTCCTCTGTTAAAATCTTCTATTCTGGTTTTTACAAAATTATTAGTTCCATTATCCTGATTTCCATCTCCTTAACTGCATAACTATGGAGTTCACGTACTACTTACTGGCTCAGTATCTGGGCAGGAACACAAGGATCTAGCAGGACCTCTGAGGAAGAAAGAACTAAATCTCATCACTTTTTTCTGTGTTCTCTCAGACAAGAGTCCTGATCACCGTGACTCTAGCTGGCATTGACCCCCACACCCACACCCCTGACCGCAGTAAATATGGCTTTGTCTTTCCATGATAAGGGTAACATAAACTTAGACTGAAAGACTTCCTTTCCAATTAATGGCAAAGCTTTTTTTCCACATACATTGCTCACTTCATATTCCTGATATTCCTGAAAGGGAAGGGTACTTCTACTCAGCAAGTTAAGAGGGTGGCTAGGTTAAAATTTATGGTAAAATAACCACTTATAATAAACACAAACACGAAACTTTTACATTATGGTAAAGTAGTAATATTTTTATAATAGTCATTGAATAGGACTTAATTCAGGTCTCGATTCAGAAAGCAAAGCTTTAAAACACACTTTTCTCAATTCATTCTCCTTTTTGCCATAGTTTTGGAGATTATGCATTATTACTTCAATACAGATTTCATTATAAGGATCTGAATCTCAGTAGAGAATCTGGAAAAAGTTCACCAAAGTACACACGAGGGCTGAATTGAATTATGAAATGGCTTCACTTGATAAAAGATTGCCCAAGTAAACAAACAGAGCAGAGTTCCTGTTCAAACAGAAAGTCATTTTGTCTCCATAGAATAATATATTCATTTGTTCAGTGTTTTACGTGTATAAATAAAGTAAATTATAATTAAAGTTTTTCCTGGAATATTCTTCCTTAATACTATACATTGGAGACAATTTAAACTTTAAGAGGATTAAGTTTTATCAGTGTTGACCAGTCTTTTACTGAAGAAAAAAAAAAGAAATGTTGAGCTTTGCAAAGCTGAGTTAGTCTCTAGTTAAAAAAAAAAAAAAAAAAGCAATGCTCCCTGTCAGAACAATGGTTAACAGATGAACTTTTGGGCAACTGGATATGGTATATGTGTCCCAGACATCTTGTTTCAAGTAGTTTTTACCTTGAAATTATTGAGCCATATGGTAAGTACGTTGGCTTTTTAAGTGTAACTTGGAGTTAAAAGTGTATCTTTGCCAGATGGATAGCACTACTTTTTCAACACAATGTATGAAAACATTCATTTTATAGATTTTTATCTTAGGATTTGTGAGGAAAGCGATCATCTGATAGTAACAATTTCATACATCATAAACTGTTTCAATGTATGTCATCAAAGTTTACTTCAGAAAAAATATTCAGAAACTGTATGTGTGTGTGTGTGTGTGTGCACGTGGTTACTTACACATAGATATGCTCTATGAATACTTCATACATACATGGTACAGATAGAGATCGTCCTTGGAACTGACACTTCAGTTACGAGCACCACTATAATCAGAAACAGATAATGTCAAGTTTTTCCTGTACTCGATTCTTTGAAATAAGATTCATCATGAAAATAATAAGCCTCATTGATGCTGAATAAATGAAACTTCCTCTTTCACAAATTAAGACAGTTAGTATTGCAGTTAGCCAAAGGAAATGAAGACCTCAGAAAGAGACTGACTGGTTCCTCAGAAGTGAGAGGCACCACGTTCCAGGGTCCAGGGTCCAATCTTGAGCACCACAGTTCCAGAAACACCATTTTTCCATGATCGGACTCTCAAGGACTGCCTATTGCTAAGCAAACTGGTGAGACATTATAAATTGTGAAGGCTGTTTGTTCCCCATTATCACTATGCTTGTCATAGTGTCTACATATAGTAGGTGTTCAGCTGATATTCCTGGAGTAAATGGAATATATATAGAGAGAGAAACAGAAAGAAAATTTATTGGTTTCTAACAGGAGACATTTCCGTCCTGTTCTCAGAAATTCCCACATCTACTATTCAGAATTTCTGGAAGGCCCAGACTTCTATTTCCAGCCAAGATGGAGTAACAGGGACCAGATTTACTCTCTTGCCTGTAACAGCAACAATAAAAAATGAACAAAATATGAACCACAATTTTCAAGACACAGGACATCAGACAAGAAAGGAAGAGAGAGACAGGAAACAAAGGAGATGAGCTGTATGGACTGCCCCACCTTCCTGCCTTGAAAGGGTTGCCAGGCCTGGGGGAAGGCAAGGGAAATACAGGCAGAGCCCATGGATTCCCTGGGTTGAGAAGGAGCTAGAGGGCAAGGCAGCTTGAGTTCAGTGGACAAAGTACCAGAGAAGAGAGAGCTGCACAGAGCAAGAACTCCTAAGATCTGCAGAGAGACCCTTA
This sequence comes from Desmodus rotundus, assembly GCF_022682495.2. Lineage (NCBI taxonomy): Eukaryota > Metazoa > Chordata > Mammalia > Chiroptera > Phyllostomidae > Desmodus > Desmodus rotundus. The sequence goes on from NC_071393.1 coordinate 50,819,414, forward strand.
AGTATTCAGCTGATAACTGACCAGTGTGTGCACGTAAGGAAATTAGCAGGGCCTGAGAAAGAGCCATCCAAGCAATTACAGGGAACAATGCTCCCGCTAAGCGAGGTTGAGAATAGAAGTTCCCATAAGACTATCAGCTGATTTCTCAAAGGAAACCCTGCAGGCAAGAAGGGTCTGGAAAGAAGTATTCAAAGTCATGGAAAGGACCTACATCCAAGATGACTCTATCCAGGAAAGCTACCATTTAGAATGGAAGGGCAGATAAAGTGCTTCCCAGATAAGGTCAGGTTAAAGGAGTTCATCATCACCAAGCCCTTATTATATGAAATGTTAAAGGGACTTACCTAAGAAAAAGGAGATAATAAAAAATATGAACAGTAATATATGAATCTAAAAAAATAAAAACAAATACTGCCTGGCTGGTGTGGCTCAGTGGTTGAGTGTCAGTCTGCAAATCGAGGGGTCACAGGTTCGATTCCCAGTCTGGGATACATGCCTGGGTTGCAGGCCAGGTCCCCAATGGGGTTCATGTGAAAGGCAACCACACATTGATGTTTCTTTCCCTCCTTTCCCCTCTCTAAAGAATAAATAAATAAAATCTTTAAAAAATACAAAAACACAAACAAAAAAAACAAACTAAGCAAACAACTAGAACAGGAACAGAATCACAGAAATGGAGATCACATGGAGGGTTATCAGCAGGCCAGGTCAGGGGAGAGAATGGGGGAAAGGTACAGGGAATAAGAATCATAAATGGTAGGTACAGAATAGACAGGGGGAGGTTAAGAATAGTATAGGAAATGGAGAAGCCAAAGAACTTATATGTATGACCCATGGACATGAACTAAGGGGAGTGGGGGATGCTGGTGGGAAGGGGTTGCAGGGCAGAGGGGAATAAAGGGGAGAAAAAAATGGGACAACTGTAATAGCATAATCAATAAAATATATTTTGTAAGGAAGGAAGGAAGGAAGGAAGGGAGGAAGGGAGGAAGGAAGGAAGGAAGGGAGGAAGGGAGGAAGGAAGGAAGGAAGGAAGGAAGGAAGGGAGGAAGGACCTGTTCCAACCAGCCAAACCGGAAGGCTTCAAAATGCGCAGGCACCATGAGGAGGACCCAGAAGGGTTTGCCTCCATAGTAATGCAGTGACAGAAAGTCCGAAAGGAAAAACACCACATCTTCCCACTGGAGCGGAACAGGGTAGGGAGGCTTTTGTAAAGCCTGTCATCTCCCAGAACTTCCCTTGACCCAGGGAGGGCCACGTAGAGCAGTGTTTCTAGAATGTGTGTCATGACCCGTGAGTCACGAAATCGGTTTAGTGAGTCACTAGATGTAGTGGGTCATGACCTGGAATATTTTGAATGAAGGAGAATAGAAACAGAATTACACATAGTAAAGGGGTAAATATTGTTTTATAGCCATGTTTTGTCTCAGTAATAAACACAAGAGCACACTGTGTACATGTATGTGCATACATGCACCTGTATTGGCCAAGTACTTTTTATGTAGATTGCGGTCAAAAAGCCTTGAAATCTGCTTTGAGAGACACTGGGCTTCCAGGGTCAGGGAAGGTAAGAAGACCTCAGCAGCAAGAGAATTCCAAGGCAGAGAATCTCTACCCAAACCACTAATGGTCACAGCTCAGCCGTGATTAAGTATAGTACCGTGGTTAAGAGCACACACAGGCCTTGGCATTAGACTTCGGGGGAATCTGAACCCCTCCATTCACTAGCTACAGGACATACACCTATGAAATGGGAACCATGGCTATGTTGTAACTGTGACCTAATGATGTTTTACGGATCAAATGCAGGAGCACATGCTAAAGTCTTAGCAGGTTTCTTGGACCATAGCAGGCTCTCCTGAGTGATACAAATAACTAAGGCATTTATAGTTCCTTTAGTAGCCAAAGAGAAGTCAGGGAATGGAAACCAAAATATTCTGAAAGTCTCCTATGTGCCAAACATGTCAGGAAATCTTACTCAAATGCTCTTATTTAAGGACTTCTCTAAAATATAAGTCTTGTGTTCTGGAGGGTTAGAAAGGCCAGGCTTTCACAACTAAGCGGTACACCCATGCTTTCACAACTAAGTGGTACAGCCAGGACTCAGACCCAGGACCGCTCCTGCAAAATACCAGCAAGGTAATTGTCAGAAACAGTGATGATGATGAGCATAAAAAGGAAGAAAAGATAAATTGTCTTTAAAGCTTCAAACTATAATGCATTTCCTTCCATAGTTAATGGTTTCTAGTGTATCTCTCCTCCAAACAGTAGTCGCCCCTGGTGGGGCTGTTGTAACCCCAGGATGCAGTTTGAGGGTCATCGCCACCCCCTGGAATGTTACATCGAGAAGGCGGGGGTTCTCTGTTTACTGCTGCATCCCCCATGCCTCTCAGAACATGGGGGGCATCCAATAAAATATTTGTTCAATGAGTAAATGAATGAATCTCATTTCTAGAAAAGTCTACAACCATAGTTAATCTAAAGAAGCATGGCTGCAAAGCAGGTCATGGGTCTTTAGAGGAATTAAGGCTGTCTGGTGATGTAATGACCCTTGGGACGCCCGAGGACTCGTCTGAGGTGTGTGTACACCACAGAACTACCTCTTTCTAACAACGGAGTAGTATGTGGCCCCCAAATGTACATTTTTTTTCTTGCTACATTTTACTGGGTTAAGAAGTAATAGAGTAGAAGACATGTGTGATCACAAAATACCAGGCCATTTCTCCGGTCTTGAGAAACAGGCTGGCAGGACCTCCAAGAGCGTGTCATCAGAGCTGCTTCTGGCTTCCTAACAGAGTACCCAGGAGCAAAACATCACGTGCAAGCAGCATCGTTGCCCAAAATGTTGGAGAAAAATGCTTTTTGGGTATGTTATACAAAGTGACTAGATTTGCCTTCCTAGAAACTCATTTTCAGGAAAATTATATTAAACATCATCTACTGAAGCAACCAACAAAATCTTCATCATCACCAGATTTTAGAGGAAGGAATAAGCAGCTCTCCTCTGCTCAGGCAGGGGACAGTGTGGCTTTAAGCAGGGATGGACTAGATGACCTCATTTGGTCCTTTCCTCGTTTATGATGACATCTTCATCATTGCTGAGTGTTTGGAAATTTCATGGAACAGTAGAGACAGAGATAAAAATGAAAGTTGAAGCTGAGAAATGGATGTCTTTTGCAAGTCAGTCAGATAATTGGACATTCACTGGGAAAGCAATTCATAGAGAAACCAGAGGAGACCAAAGATTTCGGGTCTCTATGCCTACAATGTTGAATCACTGACACAAAAAAAAGGAGTCTGTTGATGTCTGGGGAAACTGGAAATGGTCATGGTAAGTGGAAGCTGTGTGGTTCATTTACTGCCATAAAGGATGCCACCAGCTCTTCTGTGGGTCATTATAGCTGCATTTGAAAATGTGACTGTTAAAGTAAGAACCAATAGCAAGTACCTGAGGCCAGATTAAGAACTGTGTTCAATGGTTTATCATGTTTTAAATGCTGGCTAATATAATGATTTACTAAAGAAATTTGAGTCAATTAAAGGGTTTGTTGCAGGAAATTGTTATAAATCTCTGGGTCTGGTTTTGTTTCACAGTTTTTCACCTTTGAGCAGTATAAGAAATTGCTAGGATCTGTGTCACTGTCACCAGCAGTGGTAAGTGAGAATATTTATTATACTTAAGTGTGTGTGTTATTTCATAAAGCAAAATCTGGAGACAAAAAGCCTTTTGATTCCCTGAGCCCAACTACTAAAATATGAATTCAAGTGATTCAATGTTCAGCTACTTGTTGAAAGCCATCTTCCTAATAACTCACAATTTGGCTATTTTATAGCACCCAGTGGTGAATTTATGATAATAATGATATGTGTAGAAAGGCTCAGATGAGATATGGTCAAGAGTGTAAAATAAAGAGTACATTTGTCAAAGACTTTTTTTAAGCCCAAACATGCATGTTTACATGTTGTACCTATCTATGCAGAAGTTGGCGTGCCTAAAATTATTTCCTAGCAGGCGACTTTTCCAGCTTTACTTGAGCTGTAGTAAATAGTAAGTAATAGAACTGCAGGGCACTCTGTGGTCAGAGACGGACTGAAGAACGGACCTTTTATCGTCAGGGAGAATAATGATCATACAATGAATGACACATGTCAACTATCACATGAAAATCACTTGTTGATTTGAGCATTTTCCAATGCCACTCCTTTCCTTCTGAGTCACTTGGCCACTTTTCACAAAATGAGTTAAATTATATTGGCTAATTGGGTTCTACAAATATGTGCTTGCCACGGGAGCTCCAGAGAGAGCAAATGCACTGATTTCTCCCTTCAAATCCTTAAAACAAAATCAAGTAAAATCTGCACTGGCTCTCCGATTGAAACATGCCCCTGTTTTCCTGGTGAAGTGTATCTCAAAACTTAACCAAAAACAGAGTGTTCTGAGCTGCAATTCCTTCATTACTTCACTTGTAAAGGTTCATTTCAGAACATTTGCTCTGCCAAGAAGACTGCCCAAGAAGTATGTTATTTAAAGAGTCATGCATGTCCCTTTTATAGGAAGGATCCTATTAGGAAAACTAATAGCCTGGCTTAATGTTATGACAAAGAAAGCTCTTGTCCAGCCTCCTACCTGAAGAGGTGGCTCTGAGGTGTGGCCTCACATGAAAGACGTGGTAGCATGGGCCCTAAGTTATTTTTTAATTCCTCGGTGTCTCCCCGTAATGTCATTCTTAACTTTGAAAATATCTTGTTAAAAAGAGAATTAAAAGCCTTTCTAGCAAAAGACAATGAAGTACGGCCTCTGGAGGGCCAGCTGGCTGTTCCTGTGCTGGTGCCACTGAGAAATGCAGCTCTTTTGGCTCTCTTAGGAATTGAAACAGAAAAGCATTTGGCCGCTCCAGCCGCCACAACTGAATGCGTGCAAACTGTGTGCAGGTTTCCCCTTCTCTTGAACTCATTTATTCCAGGGTTGGGTTTTTTTTTTGGTTTTTTTTTTTTTTGATACAGCTAGACACTTAAACAGCCATTAAATGTCCCCTGGTGCTCTCACATGAAAAGCCGAGGAGGCTGGGAACCCGACAGTCACTGCTGGTCTCTGGAACAGTCTAAGTAATGTGATCTGCTGATAGCTGATCAATTCTTTTGACAAGGGACTGCTGAACGCTATTTCTGACAGCAAATGTAGCTGAGTTTATAGAACAGAAAAGTGAATTACTTGGAAGATTGTATGGAGTAATAAAAACCTGAACATCTGGATTTTAGCTTTTTCAGTCAGAAAAGTTGGGGACTAGTATTTTTTTTTTTCCTGCTTTTGGCTTCCATGATGGAAGTCTGAGATACATGAATAAAATATTTGGTCTGTTACCCTATACAAAGATGTTTAAAATTGTAATGAAGGGGCATGAAAGGAAAACATCACTAGTCACTCCCTCTCTCCTGGAATCTGTGTCCAAAGCCATTCTTCCTGTCCATCTGTTTGTGCAACACTAAGAGTGGTTTCTGTGTAGCACTTTACAAAGGGCTTTCACACCTGATTTTGACCCTCATATAACCTTATGAGCTAGGGAGGTTAATTATTATTGTTTCCATTTTACAGATGAGAAAACTGTGGCTTATAAAGGGGTCAGTGACTTAGACACAGAGCTGCAGCTAGTACATGTGGGGTCTTTATGTGAATTATGAAAAGGCAGTCCTTTCTTCTGACTGATGCCGGTCCAGGGCTCCGGCCCAGCAAGAGGGGTGCAGGCCGGACTTCTGGCTCCACACGCACCATTGTGCACAAACTAATGTACATGGTAGCTCTGGTCCAAATCAGCCAGTAAGTGGCAGAACGGAGACTTAAACCCAGACCTCCTGGCCCTGGACTTTCCTCTGCTGCTAAGGCTGTAGAACATCCTTTCTCCCTTTCTCTTTTACTGTCCTATTTTGAAGAAATTAAAGACTCATAATAAGAGTTATCTGTGCTTTTTCTCCTCTTAGTTGTCCATAGTACTGCCTCTTCCTTTAGAATTAAGGCTTCAACACTAAAGAATTGGGTTTTTTCACATCTGTTTTGCAGGTTTGAGGCTTTGTTTAATTTTGTTTTCATTCTCTCTCTCTCTCTCTCTCTCTCTTTCTCTCTCTCTCTCTCTCGTATTTTATCATCGTGGTTATTTTGGTTTTTTATAAGGATTTTCTGAAAAGCCTTTAAGTGTTCCACATGGGGAAAAATTCTAGAAAGTTGTTCTTTCCTACTGCAGAAATTATTAACAGAGAGCAAATAATGTTCTAGATTTTAGCTAAGGCCTTCAGAACAATCTAGTCATTTCTGATCTCATTCCTTGGCTTTCGGATCTAGAAGAATAGGACAATGATCAGTTTTTTTAAAAATAGGGAAAAGATGAATAAAAAATAATTTTTTGTTTGATAATAGTCTAAAATAGTGACTCTAAGAATACGGCTATAAATTTAAATGTGTTCAGCTCTACTGTTTGGTTACCTGAAATTTTGCTTTTTAAAAACACTATTTGTGGTTCTGCTCCTTGAATTTGTTAATCTGCTCAATACATGTATTTAAGTAGATGTTTTAAAATGAAGCTCTCCTTTTACAAGTCAAACTCTCTTTTAATTGTTACATGTGCAGATGGTTTAGTATTCACCTTAAATCAGTAAAACAACCTTTCTTTTCATTAGTGGAAAAAAGTCATTGTTGATGGGGCTTTGACATTTTATTTTGAATTGTTAGGATGTGGTTTGTGGCTTCTGTAACTTCTTCTTCATGAATTGTCAGCATCTAATCAAGAACTAAGGCTGTTTAGTAATGGTATATGGTGCATTTACACAAGTTTCTCCATTCTCACCATAACATTCAGCTACATAATGTTATGAGTAGGATGCTTTACCCAGCACACGTGATAACTTGCTTTAAAGTATTGATTGATTTAATTTTTCTAGACATTTGCCATTGCTGGACTGGGATCTGGACTAACAGAGGCCATCGTGGTTAACCCTTTTGAGGTCGTAAAAGTTGGCTTGCAAGCCAATCGGAACAAATTTGCAGAGGTAATGATTTAAGGTTTTCCTATTGTTCAGAGACTGTAACAACAAACATTTTAAGTATATATAAAAAAGTATGAGCCCAGCTCTTATTCACTTGCTAAAGTCATAGAAAATTATCGGTAAGGAGGTAGCATAGGAAAAGTCAAATTTCTCCCACAAGGAAAATACTAACAAAAATGCATTCAAGTCTGAGGGACAAACACATGTGTACACACTTTTGTTTTAGAGTTCTAATGTAATCTATACTGACTTATTTGGAAATGTTTTCCCTCCATTTGGGAACACTTCTATTTTACATTATGCTAGAATAGACTACAGCAAAAACCACTGAGGTTAGAATATTATTGTGTTTCTTAAAAAAAATTGTAATGGAATACTACACAGCAGAAAGAAAGAAGGAGCTCCTACCCTTCGCAACAGCATGGATGGAACTGGAGAGCATTATGCTAAGTGAAATAAGCCAGGTGGTGAAAGACAAATACCATATGATCTCACCTCTAAGTGGAACCTAATCAACAAAACAAACAAGCAAGCAAAATATAACCAGAAACATTGAATTAAAGAACAAACTGACAGTAACCAGAGGGAAGGTAGGAGGGGATAACGGGAGGGAAAGGGGGAGGGGTTTTCAGGAATGTGTATAAAGGACATGAGGACAACACCAAAGTGGGGTAGGATCGAGGGTGGGAGGTGGGAATGGCTGAGGTGGGAGGGATTGGGGGGAATAAAGACAACTGTACTTGGACAACAATTAAAAAAAAAGAACAAAATTATGAAATCATTAAAAAAAATTGCCTCAATCCTTTTCCTACTCCACCCTTGGCCCTCCCCCAAAGATTCTGATGATCTGTCAAGCCTGTCTTTGGGTTAAATGTGAATGAGCATGTTCCTAAACCTGTAGAGATATCACCACTCGGACAAGGATGGGTCTTGACATTTAATCGCTGGTACATGATGGTTCTTGAAGACAGCTTCCCTTGGTGTGTGCTGACTTCGCTTCCTTCCAGTTGCCTAATAATTCCTGTTAAACCACCAAGTCCAACTGTTCTTGCTTTATTCTTTTGGGAGCCAAGCACAAGGTAGAGAAAAAATAAGAGGATTTGTATTCCAGGTCCTTTCTTAGCGTTTTAATTTAATTCCACAACTGGGTAGCATGTGGTATAAATTGGAGTATCTGCTGACCTGAATTTCTCTGTGGAAAAGTTCCCCTGCCTACTACTTAAGCAGCTGCTAGTGGGTGGAGAGCCCCCTCACTCCCACCCCACTTCCTGCCTGAGAGCTCCCTGGCAGCTTCTTGAGCAGAGGTGTGGGAAAGGAGGGGGGCAACCCACTCACCTGTAGCAGCCCAGGCCCGAGGCGGACAGGGTTAGTCCGCTACAGCAGATGGTATCTACTCAGTTGAAGTCAATCCTAATTAAAGGAGATTTTTTTTTTCCTTTTAAGTTTCAAAAGATTGTCTTAATTGCAGTGATATATAGCATTTCAGAAAAGATTGAACATTTTTGTATTACCCTAGTCTTTGTTTCTGTTCGCTTGCTTTCTATTCTTCCTTGACTGATGGGGGAAAAATGATGAGGAATAGGAGGAAATGAAAGAAACACCTTTCAAATGCCATATCATTATGGAGCATTTAATACAGCCCCCATGGAATCTGCTCACGGAAAATTTGACTTGTTAGACAGGGAGAATTACGAGCTAGAAGAAAACTTTGGAGCTCCCCATCCAATTCCTCATTTTACCTGTTGGGAAGCTTGTCTTAGAGAAACAATGATTAAGTGAAGGAAAAAACAGGCCTTCAACTGCATCCTTTATCAATGCAACCTGTAACCAGAGGGACCCAGTGGGACAAGCACCTAGGAGCACGCTCGGGAATGAAAATAATGAGTTATCACAGCACTTCTGCTCATGCCTACTGTTCTCTTCTTTCTCCCCTGCCCTCGACGAGGTTCTACACTGAGGCCACGTAAGAGCTGTGAGTGTTTTTGCACGGGTCAAGGCATTGCTAGAGCATGGGAACACCCTCCCGGCCCGACACAAGAAAGCTGCGTGTGCATGTGTTCCTCGCTCGTCTGCACGAGTGCAGTCTGTGTAAACCGTTTATGTGTACGCTGCCATTTTTTAAGTGGAGAAACAAGGGGCGTTTGTTTGGGATCATTTCTTTTGCATAATCCACTGAACTGGATTCATTGTCAGGTATTTACATAAACAAAGTAAAATCTATGAGGTACATCATAAAATATTTGCAGTATTACTTCAACTTAGCCAAGTAGGGATCACGCTGGTCACACGTGTCAGCACCAATCAGGATCCAGTAGCTGACAACAGGTGCTACTTTACAGGCAATATTGATCAAGTTGAAAGTAGTTACTAGTGCATAGTCACCCAACATAAAGTAATGGGACTATACCTATTGCAAAAAATTGTGTGAAAGAGATGGTGGTGTAAGAATAGCAAATTTGGATCTAGTCACTTAAAAATAACTACCCGTCACTTGGCAATGAAACTATTTCCTGTGTCTTTTGTCTAGGACCCATTAATTCCAAAGCCTTTCTCCAATGACTAGCACTTTCTTTTATCCACCAAGGGGATACCCTTTTGTTCATCTGAACCTGTATTGAATTCATCTGAATATTAGGTGTGCTCACTTCAGCATCTGTATGGCCAGGAATAATTATTGCTTTCTTCACTCTGGGGCTTTGTAGGTTGTCAAGAAGTGTGGGGGGTGGGGGTGGAGAAGGGGAAGAGGATGAGAAAAAAGAGGGGAAGAAAGGAAGGGAAGAAAGTGCATTTAAAAATTACACTTTTTTAAGAAAAAAGGTTGAATCCAAGTATAAAGGGAATGCATATTTATGTTAGAAAACAACTGTGTACTTCTGTGTATACATATAAACATATAAATGTACTAAAATGATCTGGAGCAACAGTGCCCGATAGAAATGCAACATTAGCCACATTTACTAGTAGTTGTATCAAAAAACGTAAAAAGAAACAGATGAAATTAATTTAGTACTATATTTTATTTAACCCAGTATACCCAAAATGTTATCATTTCAACATGCGATCACTATAAAAATTATATGAGATAATTTACACTCTATTTTCATACTTAGTCTTTAAATATCATGTGTATGTTATGCTTACAAGCACACTTGAATTTGAACTACGACATTTCAAGTTCTGAATAGCCACATGTGGGTAGTGCCGTCCTTATAAGAAAAGGCGGGTCTGGAGGAATTCATACAAACTTCTCACTGGGTACCTCTGAAAAGGAGATTAAAGTGGGAGAGAGAAAAGCAAGAATTTAAGGGAATATCTTTGTGTCGTTGAATGTTTAACATGAGAATGGATTCAATATTTTTGTGAACTTTTACTCTAAAAAGTAACAGTTGCTCATCCTAGAAGATTTAGAAAACACAGACTAGTATAAAGAAAAGTGAGTGACCCAGAAGAAATGTTCCAGCGACTCTGCCGGGGTCAAGCCTGCCTTCGAGGGGAAGCTTCCCAGCTGGTCCGGGTGGGAATGACTTGCTGGCCCATCCTGGGATTCATCCAAGCTCCTCTTTTGTTGGGGAAGAAAAATAGTAATAGCCACATCAAATGCTGTTGTGAGGGCTAAAAGAGACATGTATGTAAAGCTGTCGGTACAGCCTGGCATATAGTAACAGTTTAATAAGTGTTGGTGGTTATTGTTACAACATGCTTTTTATGTGAATTTAAATGTGATGCTATATGCAACGATCTTAACACAGCGCCTGGAACATGGTAGACACCTCACCAAAGACGACTGTTTCTAGATGCAAGTTGATCTCATAAATCCTTAGGTTTAAGTAGAAAGAAGTTTATCTTGAGATACTGCCCTGGTTAACAGTGAGCAGCCCCAGCTGACTCCAATGTAGGCGTGGAAACACCTTACTGAGCAACGGTCAGTCTGTTCTTTAGGTCATTCTCCACTGCCGGTGTGATCCATGGAGCCTGAATTCTTTGGCAAGGCCTAAGGGCTGGCAGCCTGGTTACAGTGCCTACTGACAAGGTCTTTAAACTCCGGTGCAGGTCCACTATCATAGACAGCAGCAGAAGTGAGAGATGAAACTAAATGTATCCGAAGGCACTTTGGAATGAATTCCTCCACAATGCAGGTGTTCTCCCTCTGGAATAGTGGCATAAGATCAATGTGGGTTCTTGATCAAGCCTTCATAGTCACTTCACGTGGAGGCGTGCACGAAGGTCAGTCTCAGCCTTTTCAGTCAATTGCAGCTACCAGCTGTGGCGGAACGCTAAATGGATGGGCGGATGCAGGGTGACGGCTTGACAACACCTTTAAGGAAAGCAGAGCAGTTTCCCCAGAGGTTTATTTTGCATGTAGAGAACTCTTGTTCTGCCAGTACTGTGCGTTTCTTAGGTAGCGTGTTCCCCCTCCTAGGGATGAACACCCTGGATACCACACAGCAATTGTGGATTTTCCTATTTTGTCAGCATGAGGAGGTGAGTCACAAATTGGTCCTCCAAACATGAAATTTCCTAAGAAGTTGCTACAGTTGAGAGGGACTCTTCAGTGGAAGACAGGCTAACTCAAGAGTTGTCGATATTACACTTACGTCTTAGAGGCGATGGCAGAGTGGTGAAGTAAGAGCAAAAGGACTGCCAAGCCCGGTGTGCCTAGGAGGAGGTTGTGGGATGCAGGCAGATGGCCCTTTAGACCCGTAAGGAGAGTGTGGCTGGCAGACACCCAAAAAGGGGCCCTCTGAAGCATGAGATCCAGGACAAGGGCCCCTCTAGCTGGGGTTTAGGGTCATGTATGTTACGTCTTGGAGCCCCAAGTGCAGTTCCCATCAGGATTTCCTGGGAATGGCAGGTGCTCTGCGTGTTTCAGACACTGGCTTCTCCCCGCCGTGGTCTAGGACTGATTCTCTAGCCAGTCAGAAGTGTGTTGCCCATAAAATATGTCTTCCCACCTAGGTTAGCCATAAACTATTCTAACAATTTCAAGGAAATTGTGGTTAATTCAATTTCTGATACTTCTCTCATATTCTTCTGGCTTCTGTATAAAGTATTTCAACCAGCATGCTTGTCTCTTCTCCGCTTTTTAAATTGCCACCATATCAGCCCAAAATTGTAAGCCCTGCCACACTCCCTCCAATTCCAACACCAGAATCTTGGCCAGCATTTTAAAATTCACAGCGAATACAAAAACCTATCTCAAATTCTCAAAAGAAAAAGAGAAGAGAAGTTGTCTCTAATTTAAATATGCTTGACCTTCTGTGGGGAGCAGAGTAATCATGGTTCAGTGAGTGTAAAAACATGTTCGAATGAAACCCAGATAGACCCAAGTTTCTCCCTGTCCTTCGGACTGAACCCAAGCAGAGTGTCATTCTGCTTTGTAGTCTTTTTGGTTTAGGACTAGGCTTGCCCTGGGATTTCTCTGTTGGAGGTGGTTCGCACATCCAGTCTTGCCCAAAGTGTGACTTTGTAGCTCGTTGTCCTGATAGGAACTTTCTCCCCCTCTTCCGTGGACTCATCATTCTTTATCTGTATATTTATAAGAGCTGGAAGTCTCGAATCAGTTGTGTGAAGCCAAGTGGTATTTAGCTGGCATGCTCTCTGCCTGCCTGGAAAATGTGAATTTCTCCCCAGAAGCAAAATCTTGTATGAATTGTTTCCCAGTTTTTCTCTCTACTTTGAAATCTACTTCAAAGTTATTATTTGGCTAGCGGGTTTTGTTTTCCTTCCCTTGAGGTCTATAGGATTGGCCTCCAATGTGTGGATGGGGCACAGGTTTCCCGTCTAGAGCCTGTCATTTTTATCTGCTTTACACATGAACGTAATCATTCTCGTCCCCAAACGTAAAACTAGACCTCTGGGAAATTGCTAAAGCTTCGTTCACCTCTCTTTAGTTTTGATAGATGTTCATCCCAAGAAAGGAATAATTAGTCTTCTACGTATGCTCTATGACTATACTTTTAAGGATCAATGAATAAGTAGCAAATGCATCATTAATAGGATGTTTAAAGATAGGGATTTTTTTTTAATCTGGTTTTGGATATTACCACTAAATATAGTTCTAAACACTTTATCCTGGGAGCTTAATAATCTAATAGAAACCAATTAGATTTTATATGATATCACAAAGCTTGGTGATTATATTCTCCATAGGCAATTAACAAATGTTTAAACTTAGATGTATTATGTAGAGTCGACATAAAGTGAATGAAAGGATTGCATTTTGTGCTCGTCTCTTTCAAGAAGATGAGGTTGAGCTATACAGAGGTGAGTGTGTGGCTCTGTTGACAGACAGTGTGAGAAGCCAGCCTCAAGGGCATGTCCACATTCATGAATGATGTGTTGAGTTAAGTTCAAATTTTTCCTGCATTACTATGTGAAACACTGCCTGGAAACTGTTCAGTATATAAATTATTTCTTTCCAGCTATGATTCTTGAGGGCAGAAAAGTGAATTATGTATAGGAATCCATTCCTATAGTTATCTTTTAACAATAGCTAAAGCAGCAGCCAAGTTGCCTCTCTATTATCATTGACAGAAAATAGACTTCAGTCTTCCATTCAGCCCTGCCAGGAACCCTAGATGTCTGCTTTCAGAATGGAGACTTTGAAGTAATGATAATCGCTACCATTTACGGAACATCCATTGCATGCCAGATACTGTGAGCGTGCCTTCCATGATTTTACCTTTATTTGATTTAAAAAAAAAAAATCATGTCATTCTGTATTACAAAAGTAATACATGTTTGGTGTTTTTCACAAGCAATACAGAGCTATCTAATGAAAAAATAACTGATGATGTCTGCCAATGCCTCCCACTAGTCCCGTTGCTCTGGTAACTGCTCACACACACTTGATATTTCAAACTCTCCCATTGTCCCCATAAGATGGCTTTGTGTCTATTTTACAGATAAGAAGAATAAAGCCCAGTGGAGTTAATGACTCTAAGAAGTAGCATTAACATAGAGTCTCTATGTGTCTCCATGTGTCTCTTTCTAGTCAGACACACTGCTTTCATTGGGATAAAGGAATGCAGTTAATTAAGAAGCTTAAGAGAAAATCAGAAGTGTTTCTGGACCCATGAAAAAGCAACCATGTTGCTGGTTTCCTCTTAGCAGTTTCCCCTGTGCTATGGCCACCTCCTCCCTGCTCTTGAGATAGAGCAGGGGCAGGGAACTGCCAGCATCTGGTGGTCCAGAGCCCCCCTGCTCCTCTGGGACGGTTATTTGGCATCAGCTTGGTGTTAATGGAGTTTTGTGGCTCAGCGTGTGGGAGTTTGTTTACAGCAAATCATTTTGCACTCACAGATTGTTTTAAAATAGACCTGTTTATCAAATGTAAAACTTTAGATACACTCTAATTATATTTTGGGTGTCTTTTTGCCCATAATCATGCCCTATTCAAATAAACGGCAGTGATGAATTAGTGACGTTATCTAAGCTAAAAGAAATTGCGAATGTGGGATTTTTTAGCCAGATTCCTCTCCTTTCAGTTACATTCTGTTCTCAAATAAATGGGAGGTTTTCCCTTTTTCCCCCCAAATTTATGAAAATGCTTCAAGACTTAATTTGAGTAATGAAAAGCATAAGTGATCATCTATCTCCTGAAGAGCAAGGGTATTTTCCTACTTTAGAGTAGCAATTGGATCTTCTCTCTTTTTTTTTTTTTTAACAAAGCAGTGTTTTTCTGAGGGCCTGAGTTTGGACACTTGCTCCATTGTATGAAGGTCTCATCCAGTTTTGTTCTTCAGCTGCTTGATGAAATCCAGTGCAACACCCTTATTCAATTGACTCTAAAATGCAACAAAATTCGCCTTGCCTTAGGAAGCAAGTAAAAGAACAAATGTGGAGTGTGCTGTGTTCTGACATGGTGTGCTAAGAGCTCTCCCCTGGCTTTAGGGACTGAGAAATCCACGGACGCACACCCCTCACCTGTACCTACTGGCCATTCTCTGATAGCTGTTTACCCGGGGAGTAGTGCCTGCCACCTAAAACCCCTGCCTGTGATCTCACAAGTTAATTGGAGCCAGCTATGGTCAGTCGTCGCATGGAAGAACTCCAGAAAAAACAGTGCAGGCTGCCATAAGTCATCTCCGTGATTTGTTGGTAATACTGGGCTCTTGGAGAGTAAGGAATCAGTGCCCCAGAGTGGTGCCTGGGAGCATTGTATAGGCAAAGGATCTTCTCTTTTCATTAAGCTGCTTAAGGATTTTTAAAACAGGAATTTGGTTCCATATTTCACAGTTATGGCATGGGTAGATATAAAATTTATCAGCATATCTCTCCAAATAAAATTCAAAGCAAAAACATGTACGTTTTCAGAATAGGAGCCAAGTGCTGACTTAGCACAGTGCATGGCACCTAGGAGGCGCCCCATAGACACTGTTGAGTAAATGAGGCATGAAAGAGCAGGGATTTCCCAGAATTAGCAGTCGGCAACGGCAGAAATCAGAGTTTAGAAGACTCTGAGTTCCTTCTGGACCAGTGAACTGCGATTTCTACAAACCAATATAGAAAGCAGGATGGCATCACAATATTAGGTGCACCCTGACCCGTTCCTCTTCCCCTCCTGCAACTCTGACACGGTCGATAAAAGGTACATCTAGGGAAGTTAGAATGCCATTTGGCCCACAATTGGTAACCAAATATGAAAATTGGAGTGAATCTAAATATTGGAAGGAAACCGAACTGTGGGTGACCTGCTGGGTTGGATAGTATTGGAATCATTTGGCTGATGATGCTAATCAGTCTCTATTTGCTTTTGGAATGGAAGCCCAGTAATCAAATAAGTTTAGTAAAATTCCTTGTGTTTACAGAGATCTAGTCAAAATGAGTCTATATTTTCCTATCTAAGCGCCCTAGTGGAAGTCATGTTTTGCCTTCCTAATGACATATTTGCTTACATGTGTATGATACAATATCGCTGAATGAAGCGAGAAGCCCAGTTCTAATTTGTATGGGAATTAGAGTTCAGGTTTTCATTAATCTCAAGGCCCAAAATTGCCAGAAAAAAATATATTTGTGTCATTATGTATCTATTACCTGTGTAAGTTGGATTATCAAACTCTGAAAATCTTACTGTATAACAAGAATGAGTCCACAGAATGGGAACAGCACTGGATTACAAGGAGAATTCTGGTTAGGCCATTTGCCAGTGTTTTCACTTTGGGAATATTACTTAACAATCCATGGTTTCCTCACCTGCAAAAGAGGAGAATATACCTGCTGCCCACCTTACAGGGTTTTTGACAGAGCAATCATTTATGCTAGGATGGCAGAACCATGCAGAGTATAAAAGTATGAACTTGGAGTTGTGGGGAGGTGAGGGGGAGCTCAGTTTGCACTTGACACTCACTCTGTCATCTTTGCCCAGTTATTGAAGCTTAGTTTCCCCTTCTGTCATATGAGGATAATAATGCCTAGCTCACACACTTGTTGAGAGGATTGAATAAGATGACATATATAAAGTACCAAGAGTCTATGATAATGGACAATACTGATGAGTGCTTACTGTGTTCCAGGTACCTGGTAACATATGTGAATATGCTCTCTAGGTTATAAACCATGTGGGGTGGAGGCTAATTAGCATTTTTTCCATTCCCAACCTTTGCTCCTGGGTGGCCTTGCTCCTACAGTCCATAAACTTACAGAGCAAGAGTTCTTAGCTATGATTCTTACTGAGGGATAGGGAAGAGTCCAACTTACAGGATCTACTGCTCCAAAGAGGCAAGCCTATGGGGTAAGGAACTAACCTTGGAAGGAGAGCCCTAGCCCAGGGGCTGGATTTGGTCGAGCCTCAGAGGAAGCAGACCTATGATCTGCATTCTAGGTGCATTTCTGTTGGACTCCGTCACAAGGACCCAGGCCTCTGGGATAGGGAAAGCACCGTCACAAGGACCCAGGCCTCTGGGATAGGGAAAGCATCATCAGAAGGACCCAGGCCTCTGGGATAGGGAAAGCATCGTCAGAAGGAATGTGAAGGAAGAGGCTAGTTATTCATGTCCTTCCTCTACCTCGAAACAGCCTCCACCTTTTGAATTGTCATTGTCTTCAACTAACAAAATAATTACCTGTTATTTTATTATAACTACTTTTTATCAACACAATTGCTCTTGTTATTAACAGCAAGCACACTGTGAATTCTTACATAGGACAAAGTTCATTGACTAACTTATCACAACAGTCCTAGGAAGAAGACTGTATTATTATCCTTATTTCACAGATGAGTAAAGTGAGGATAAATCAGAGAGTAAAATAATTGCCCGGGCTAGCAAGTGGTATTGCTAAGACCCAGACCTGGGGCTGTCTAGCTCTACCCCCCTATTTCTAGCTACTATACCATCCTTTGATGTATTTAATGATTCATAACTAGAATTCAAACTCAGCAAGGCACTTGTATTCGAAATCCTTGTGTTATGCTTCTTTGTATCCACCTAACACCCAAGCCAGTGAAAATCAGACAGTCGACCATCCATAAATGTCATTTGAATATCTGTTCATCTTCGCCAAGATCTAGTAGAAGTCTTCTCTTTTAATGCTGATAATTTAGCACCCTCGGATTTTTAAACAACAGAAACAGCTTTAGATCTGTTTTATTTAAAGAAAGCTATGTTAATCTGCACTTTCATTCCAAGCTGTTGGTTCCTCTGTTGCTCTAGAATCTAGGTGGCCTCTGAGTTCTCACCTTCCTGAAACTTGAGGCCTCAGACTGGGCGAGGATGGAGAGGAAGCTTGGGTTAGATGCCAGGCCGTCCATCGGTCTGGACCCAGGCGGCCTCCCTCCTGGCCTGCTCGCTCCACACCCAGGGAAGCCTCCCCATCTCCTTTCCTCTGCGCTCTAGGCTGCCCACCTTCCTCAGAGCGAGAGAGCCGTGCCTAGCAGTTTGCTCAGCACTTCCAGAGACCCTCCAGTGGAAATGAACTCCTGTTCAACTTGTCCTCGCATCTATTTTGAAAACGGAAACAAACAATTTGGGTTGATAGTCGATGTGCCAGCACACAAACAAAAAAGTTCCATTTTGTAAAACAGAGTGTACCCTTCTGAGAATTTTTGGTTTTCCTATATGAAATGACTTCTATTGTTTTAAGACATGTTCTCATGTGATTCTTTTCATGTTACATAAAAGGGTTGCCTTAAGCTTAATATAATTTATTTTAATTAATCCTCTAAAATGAAAAGATGAAGTTGAGTGTGGAATTGCAGCTAGGGTTTTGAAAACATTTATGAGCAAAAACTATAGAATTTACTATATAAACAAGCTCGTTTAATGTATCGTGTTAATGACATAGCTATAAATACAAGTTAGATGGAAAGTCTCGATTAGATTTGGTCTGTTCTGTTCCTGTGATGCAGCTTGAATTGTACGTGATAAGAAAACACTGTAGAAAGCACACCCAACTGCCGCGACCGCTCCAGTAAAACAACGAATGAACGTCATGCCAGCCGCTTGCCTTACGGGCAAAATAAATAAATAAATACTGAATATTTCTCTCCCTTTACTATTGAAAAGTTAACAAGAAGAGATATCCCTTGTACTGCACCTCCAAAAAAGGAGACAACCTTTTCTAAAAACCCACATAAGATGTTGCAATAAACTAGAAACCTCCAGGAAAACTACAGGGAGCTCCTTAGCATGTTCCAGAAGCAGCAATAGACTAGATGCAGTAGTCATGGTATTTCAGCCTTGGGTAATCAATCAGAGGATTGGAAAGGCATGAATTAAAGGTACCTCAGCACTCCCAACACTATCAATTTATCATTTATCATAGCGACTAATACACACACAGATTGCCCACCCTTTTGAGGAAGTCTACAGTCAACTGCTATTAATCCATGCCTGATTTCTTTTTTTTTAAGATATTATTTATTTATTTATAGAGAGAGGGAAAGGGAGGGAGAAAGAGAGGGAGAGAGACATCAGTCAGCTGCCTCTCTCATGCCTCCAACCCAGGACCTGGCCCACAACCCAGGCATGAGCCCTGATCAGGAATCGAACCGGGGACCGTTCAGTTTGCAGACTGGCACTCAGTCCACTGAACCAAACCAGCCAGGGCTTGCTTTTTTTTTTTTTTTCCTAAGATTTTACTTATTTATTTTTAGAGAGACATGCCCGATTTCTAACCTAGCACCAGTTAAAACTGTTGAGACGATGTAACATTCGCTTTAGAAAACATAATTAGAAAGGTAGACACGCTGAATTCAGGAACCAGATATAAATTCCTTTTGGATTATACACAGTTATGGATTACTAGTGTATCCACATGGCTAATCCCCTCCATTTGTGTGGATAATCCAGAATTGGATAGAACTATTAACATGTTGAAAGTGGTGATAGTTATTACATGACATTAGTTTCACTAATTCCACCAAAGATGGTTTTCTTTGCCAACAATCTTCCCTTTAAGGCTGTTGTTATACATGCAATTTTGTTTACTTTTTGGGTTTCCTAATTTTAAAAGCATGGATTTAGGCTTGATTGTTCATGTTTGGAAAAACAGTCCCTAGTAATTCTGGCTTGAAGGGTAGCTCAATAGTAATTTCCTCTGTTTCACATTCCCAAAGATGATCTTTCTGGCTTTGTCCCTCTCTCTTTGCAGCAACCATCCACTATGAGTTATGCCAGACACATCATTAAGAAGGAAGGCTTGGGCCTCCAGGGCCTCAACAAGGGATTTACAGCAACTTTGGGACGTCATGGAGTTTTCAACATGGTTTATTTTGGCTTCTACTACAATGTCAAAAACATTATCCCTATCAATAAGGTAACTACTTTATAGATTAACATCCTAGAGGAAGAATGCTATCGATGATGAGAGCTGCATCTGCCGAGTGTTTATCCTGTCCCAGTCACCGGGCTGAATGAGCACTTGTATCAGCTCTACAATTTGATGCTCACATCAGCCTTATTCACTCCGTGCTGTTCTCCCTGTTTTGAATTTGGAAAGTGAGGCTTAAAAAGCTCAAGTAGTTTTCCCAGGGTCACACAGTAAGTAGCAAAGCAGAGACTTGAACCCAAGTCTGATACCAAATGCATTATACTGGAATGTACCATCATAGCTGAGTGCTTCCCATTTATCCCTAAAGGGAATTTCTAGAAACTATGTTATTACTTAATTTGTATCTAAAAAGCATAACTTTCTCAGAAAACTTAAATTTTCATATCCTAAATAAATTCTGAGTTCATGGGGAGAAATTGTCAGCCTAAAATTTAAATCTTACTAGGTATTAATTTTTAAATTGGCCTAAATTAATGAAGGCAACTAGTAAACAAGCTCTCCTAAGATTCTTTGTTTTTGAAGCACAATACTAATAATCATTGTTTTTTAAACAGTTACTTAGAGATGCCAACAGGCTTTCAACTTCTAGAAGATGAAAGTAGCACACGAGTGTTTTACAAGGAGCACCTGCGAGCTTTCGCACCCAGTCTTCCGCGCCATCATTTGCATGCTCGCGATGAAAATTGCAACCCTGGAAGCAGCAGTTAGGGAAACATTTTTCACATGCAGGCAGTTTCCCGCAGGGGTTCAGGTCCTCATTTTGCTTAACACAAAAGTTTTGAAGGATATTTTGTATCATAAAATGATTTCTAATGTGGCTGTCACCAGACTCTTCAGGAAAGTTATTTATACCTATCTTTGCCCAGCTACTCCCCATATTCTAGGCCAGGGCTTATCTCAAGAATGAGAACAGCCGAATCCAAGGCGTGTTCTGTGTTAACCATCTGTTGGCATCACCTCATTCACCAGCCCCAGTTGTTAAGCAGGTTTCACTGTATTTGGAAATCTCATTGATTGAGTAGAAGCTTATGCTTTGCTGGTCTGAAATCTCTATGAGAGACCACGATATGTATATCGATCCCCCCACCGACGTAATTTTGACTCCGGCGGCCCCCAGAGCTCTTCTCCTGTCGAGTTCATGAAATACAGAAATAAAGTACAGTAAACACGCAGGCCCTGGCTGACTTGAGAGACGTCAACTCTTAACATACAAAAATCCCTTTTAGCTGGAATGGGTTAAACAATGCGAGGCCCAGGCCAAAACAAAAGTGTGAGGCCCTCTTTTCAAAACTTACGAATTTCAAGACAGCAAGGGCAGAGCAGCAAACCAAGCACAGGCCCTGGCGCCTGCACAGGTTGCGCGCCCGTGAGGCTGGCCCTGTTTTTCAGACTCTCAGATGAGTAACCCATGCAACGTGGGTGAGGTGTCTGGGCCCCCATTTCTCCAGTTATCCAAAGGCTTGAGACAGATAGGAATTACACACAGTGAAATAAATTATATAATTATTTACGTATATTATATAAGTATTATACAGGGCGGGGCAAAAGTAGGTTTACAGTTTGTATGGAAAATAATACAATAATGAACAAATAATCATACAAGAATAAACTATTTCATATATTCACAACTTTAAACCCACTTTTGCCCCATCCTGTACATTTCATTACATATACAGGATCTGGCACAAATAACGCCCCCTTTTTATTACAAAATCTTTTATTAAAAAATCATAAGCATGTAATTCTGTAACATAACAATATCATACTCATGCACATCGTATGACATTCTAGGTGAAATGTTCAAATTAAAACTATAAATTATTACACCTGTATTATTACCCTACCAACCACACTCAAGCAGGCGTTACTTCTCTGGGCCCTGTATTTGTGCGTGTATATTAATGCATGTGTTATAATATAATGAATTTGGTTATATTTGAGAAAGAAATTCAGAAGGATCAATAAGATTTACATATGGTCATATGTTACTCAAAAATAGCCACAAGTGCAAACTGCATTCTATAATTAATCGATGAACTTAATTTATTAAATGTTATGCATTATTTTTTTAAAAAAACAGAAACTTAAATGTCTATTTTTTAAATGACATCATGGTATTCTGAAACTCTGGAAAGAGCTCGTTCATCTTGTCAGTTCACAAGGAAGAGATCCTGCTGGCCCCTGTAGACCCCACTGAGGAGTCTCACCTTTATCTGAAGAGCACTGGGAAGCCAACAAAAGAGTTTAAGCAGAGGAAATTACCCCACCACTCTCACTGCAGCGGGGAAAATGGGTGGCGTCAGGGTGGTGAGGGGAGGGCAGAGTGTAACATGGAAATGTCCTCAATGTGAGATGCTGGCGTATTGGACCACAGTGTTCAATGACGGACACAATAAGAAACGGACAGACCTGAGAAATCTTCAGAAGGCGAAATCTATGGGACGTGATGATGAAGTCGATATGTATAATGAGAGCAGGGGTGGTGGTCAGGGAGGATGCCTAAGTTTGGGGCTTGAACAACTGAAAGGATAATGGTGTCAGTCTCTGAGAAAGAAAACTTTTGAATGAGAAAAAAGTTTATGGGAGAATATTATGAGCTTAGCCTGGAAACTGAGTTTAACCACATTTGGAACAAACTCCAAAGTGCAGATGTCGAGTGCGATGGTGGATCCTGGAGCTTGAGAGGAGGGATCTGAGCGGGAAGCGTCCTCACTTAGGAGTCATCAGCATGCCCTGCTAGCGCGCCTTTACAGAACGAATGGTCTTGGACCAACCACGTCCCTGCTCTGAGCCTCAAGGCTATTAGTTTTTGTTTGTGTTTTTTATCTGCACATTAAGGAGGGACGATTGTTCTTTCTACCTGAGAAAATGTTTTGAGGATTAAAATAAATAGTATGTGAAGTTGTTTGTGAACTTTAAGGTGCCATAGAAGTGTCCGCTGTGGTGGTGCCAATGACAGGGGTGAGGAAGGAGTAGAGGTTGCAAACCGGCAGTGGGAATAGTTAGCATGGAGAACTGCACCAAGAATTTTTCCCTAGGACTGTTTCTTTTGCACTTAAATGAACACTGTTTTTTCTTGCCTAGAACAAAGTCATTGATTTTATGTGTTCTGTAATCTAAGCCTGATTCAAAACTGGGAAACCAGTATTCTTTAAATTTAAACCATAATAAATCAATCCTTTGTGAAGAGGAAGGTATGATAATCATTAAAACATGTTGAAGAACGTCATCAAGTTGTTAACCGTGAGGAGGAGGTGGTGCCCCTTGAAGTCTGTGCTCCGTCTTTGCTGTGGGCCGGCGCTGGCCACGCGCCTGGGCCAGTCTGTTCACAGGGCTATTGTTTCAGCGCCCTCACCCAGCAGTCGGCCATTTCACTGTTGCAAGGGGATCGGAGATTTCGCCAACCCTGAATGGCGTGGGATAATTCTAGATTTTTCTTTAACTTAACATATTTTTAAAAATCTATAAATTGTCTTGCGGTGTGTTCCATTTTTGAAGTATTTGATTGTATAAGGAGCTGTCTGAAAAGGTTCCCTCTGGGGAGTGGAAATTGGGAGTCACTTGTGTGTGTGCATGCGTGTATGTGGGGCGAGGCAGGAGAAGCAAGTAGCAGTAGAGGGAAAGTGATTTTTCTTTATACCATTCTGAGCTATTGGGAGCTTCTGTAATAAGCATGTAATAAATCAGTGAAAAATTTAATAGACTCTCATAAAATAGAGTACCTAGTTAACTTTTTCACATTTTACTGAACTCTAGGGCTATGTCTACTGAGATAAAATAAGAACTTGAAACAGGAAGCCCAGATAATTCAGGTCAGATATCCATCCCTGAAGGTTTTTTAAAGTATATTTTATTGATTATGTTATTACAGTTATCCCAATTTTCCCTCTTTGTACCCTTCTACTCAGTACCCCCCCATTCCTTCCAGCAATCCCCCTCTCGGTTCATGTCCATGTGTCCTGCATATAGGCTCTTAGGCTTTTCCATTTCCTCTGCTATTCTTAACATCCCCCTGTGTATTTTGCACCTATCAATTATGCTTTTTAATCCCTGCACTTTTTCCCCATGCTCTTCCTTCCCCCTACTGGCTGATAACCCTCCAAATGATCTCCATACTTACAATTCTCTCCCTGTTCTGGTTGTTTGCTTAGGTTTTTGGGGTTTTTTTTTTTTTTTAGACTCAGTTGTTGATAATTGTGAATTTGTTGACTTCTTTTAAATTTATTTTTAGACAGAGGGGAAGGAGGGAGAAAGAGAGGAAGAAAAACATCTTGTGCACCCCCCACCAGGGGCCTAGCCCGAAACCCAGGCATGTGGCCTGACTTGGAATTGAACCAGCAACCCTTTGGTCCTCAGGCCAGTGCTCAATCCACTGAGCCACACCAGTCAAGGCTGTTGACTTTTTAATGTTCATAGTTTTGATCTTCATTTTCTTAAATAAGTCCCTTTAACCCTTCATATAATAATGGTTTCGTGGTGATGAACTTCTTTAGCTTTACCTTGTCTGGGACGCACTTTATCTGTCCTCGCATTCTGAAAGATAGCTTTGCTGGATAGAGTAATCTAAGTTGTAGGTCCTTGCTTTTCATCACTTTAGTACTTCTTGCCAATTCCTTCTTGCCTGCAAAGTTTCTTCTGAGAAATCAGCTAATAGTCTTATGGGCACTCCTTTGTAGGTAACTCTCTGCTTTTCTCTTGCTGCTTAAGATTCTCTCTTTATCTTCTACCTTTGGCTTTTTCTTTCTTTTTTTTTTTTTTTTTTTTTTTGACACTGGCTGCTCATTGTTTATTTCCCACTTGGTGCAAGGCACGCAGTTACAGGGTGTCAGGAAGGCTGGAGTGTGGCCTGAGTAGTAAAGAGCGGGGCTCTCTCAACTTCCTTTTTGGTGTTTTGATCTAAAGGAACCCAGCTGGGGCTGCTTCTGCCTGCCTGGTGTCCAGGGTGGGGTGAGTAGGGGGAGGGGGCATGGCAGGAAGGGAGGGGGAGGAGCTCAAAAGAGCCTAGCACCTCTGAAAGTCTGGTGGCTGCTGGTGGCCACTTAGGATGGAGGCCTGATGTTGACTTTGCCGGGCTGGCTGCCAGGTGGCTTCTTTGTGGCTTCCTGAGCCAGGTCACAGGGGATCGCGCTGCTGGAGGCCTGAGGAGATTTTGAATACTCTGGGGATTCCACCACAGTGGCCATGAACGGGAGAGTGGACTTCCTGAAAAAGACGCTCGCCCACCAGTGACCTGGGTCAGCTTTGGGGAGACCGGGGGGTGAGGGTGGGATGGCTTCCACAGGGTGGGATGGCTCCACACTTCTGCAGGAGCTGTTACTGGAAGTGGAGCCCAGGCAGTGCAGGTAGTCGTCATGGGTAGCCACGAGCGAGCCACTGGAGAGGATGGCCGCCATGCTCTTGCTTGTGGATTGGTGGAAACCTCACACACAATCATGGGAAGGGGGACACCAGGCCACGGAGCCCATTTGCAAAGGAAAGTGCAGGAGGCCGACCTACGAGTGAGCTGGACCTGACCTTTGGCATTTTAATTATGAAACTTGTTTGGGACTCTGTGCTTTCTGGACTTGCATGTCTATTTCCTTCACCAAATTAGGGCAGTTTTCTTTCATTATTTTTTAAAATACGTTTTAAATTTCTAGTTCTAACTCTTTTCATTCTGGCATCCCTATGATTTGGATGTTGGCACTTTTGAAGATGTCCCAGAGGCTCCTTAGACTAACTTCGTATTTTTGAATTCTTGTTTCTTCTTTCTGTTCTGGTTGAAAGCTTATTTCTTCCTTATGTTCCAAATCATTGATTTGAATCCTGGCTTCCTTCCCTTCACTGCTGGTTCCCTGTGGATTTTTCTGTATTTCACTTAGTGTAACCCTCATTTCTTCCCTTATGTTGTTGCCGTACTCAGTGAGTTCTGTGAGAATCCTGATCACCAGTGTTTTGAACTCTGCATCTGATCGGTTGGCTATCTCCATTTTGTTTAGTTCTTTTTCTGGGTTTTTTTTTCTGTTCTTTCATTTGAGCCATATTTCTTTGTCTCCTTAATTTGACAGCCTCCCTGTGTGTGTTTCTGTGTATTAGGTACGGCCGCTTTGACTCCCTGTCTTAGTAACATGGCCTATTGTCCAAAAGGCACCTGTAAATTGGATGGGGCAGAGCCTTAGGTAATTGCCAGTGGGGGGCAACACACTTCACAGCTTTGTGGCTCTGTGTGGGGGGAGGGCTCAGAGAGGGGACTGTGCTGCTGCCCGGCCTCTGGAGGTTTGCCTGGCACTCACCCCATTTCCAGTCACTTGACTCACTCCCCAAATGTGACTGGCACCCTTTTAGCTGCTTCCCTGGTGTTGAATCCCAGAGTGGGTGGGTTTGCATACATTTTAAGACCTAATGGACCCTTTAAGTGGAGTCTCCTGAAAATCTGGCAGTTTCTTCTGCCGCCCCAACCCCCACTGGTTTTTACAGCCAGAAATTATGGGGATTTATCTTCCTGGCACTGGAACCCTGGGCTGTGCATTCTGGCCTGGGCTGATATCACTCCGTCCCAAGGTATCACTCCAATTTTTATCAACCACACATGAATTAGGGATCACCTGTACCTATTCCGCCACCGCCGTGGCCTCTCCACACCATACCCTGCCTCTCCACCAGTCTCTGCCTCACCACCCATCCTACCCATCTGGATGAATGTGGCTTCTTTAAATTTTTGGTTGTCAGATTCCACACAGTTCAATTTTTTGACACTTCTGGATGTTGTTTGTTTTGAGATTTAGTTGTAATTCTTTCTGTGGTTGAGAGAGGAGGCGAAGTGTGTCTATGCCTTCATCTTGACCAGAAGTCCCCACCCCAAAAGTTTTTAACTTTAACTCTTCTGATGGGTGATCTCTCGTAGATACATTTTTCAAGTTATCACAGAAATATCT
Organism: Desmodus rotundus; assembly: GCF_022682495.2. NCBI lineage: Eukaryota > Metazoa > Chordata > Mammalia > Chiroptera > Phyllostomidae > Desmodus > Desmodus rotundus. The sequence continues at coordinate 50,846,134 of NC_071393.1, forward strand.
TAACCTTCTATGCCACCTCATACTATTAAAACCATTTTTATAGACTCCCTGATTTTGCCTGATTTCATTACAATAACTGTCATTTTCAGATAAGGGAACCAAATAGTTAGTTAAAGCCCAGAGCTGAAAGTTACTGAAGTAATTTATCTGAGGTCATATAACCAAAGCAGGGAAAGAACTGGAGGCCAGAACTCTTCCCACCAAACCATGTAATGCTTTAACTCTCAATTTTACGTTGTATTTTGTCACACATAGTTATCTCTTAAAGTGGTTCCAATTTAAATATGTGAAATAATTTGAATATTCAGATGATATAACCAAATTTCACTTGTGCTTCATTCAGTCCTTAGTGTATAATCCATAAAAACACAGAATTATAACACACAGTCCTGGAGAACGTGGAAATTAAGAGCTTGAAATTGTGACCTGTGTTATATTCTCTCAGATTTATTTTTGGGATCTAGCTGTTCCTACTGAATGGTGAGTAAATGGCCACAACAGAGAAAGACTGCTAGGGGTATTAGCTGGCCATGGAATTCATTTAATGGAGGCATCATTTACATCTTGCAATAGATGGAATGGAACGTCAGTATAAAGAATTATCCCTTTTCCCCAGAAAGAAGCCATCACTTCCCAAAGTAAAGCCTACTACAAACAGATATCAATTGACTTAAATGGTGACATCTCTTTCAAATATCCATGAGACTAAGATTTCATCCCAAGAAACAATTTCTTTCATTCCCCTTCCACGTTGGGGGTGTTTGGAGCCTAATATTTGTGACGCTGACACAAATGAGAATCGTAAGATGAAAATGTTGCACGTCTTTAACAACTTTGTCCTCTAGTTCTGTATTTACTGGTTTTCATGTTCCGTGAGTGAAGTAGTAGAAGCGGTAGCGGTGGTGGTCGTGGCAGAAGCCACCCTCTGAAGCTCATGGCTGCAACAGTGTGCACGGTGCTGTTAGTTTGCATCCTGATGAAGCATGTTTGTAGGTTATTTGGCCCAAACTATAGACGTTTTCGTGTTGCATTTTGCCATGATAGAAATTACATGTGTGGGTTAGAAATACTCTAAGAGAGAACAATTTTTCCCATGTTCGATCTTTCTTACTTAATAAAGTGTTAGACCTGTCCCTTTGGTCATTTTCCTACAGACGGCATTCAGTCAAACATATTGTATTTTCTCCTGAGGTAATATTTATAAAAGATTGCCTTTTAGAAATGCAAACGTTTTTCTTTTTCTTTTGATTTTTAAAATATTCTCTTTGTTCTGTAAATTCTGTAGAAAGCCTGAGGGTGGTGCTGACCCACTTCAGTTCATAAGAAGAAATGTGGAAATGTGTTAGTTTTATAATTTAGAGCTATATCCTTCCCTAAGGTGCTCACTAAACTGAATGAAAAATACCCATTTGGGTTCAGGCTGAGACTGTAGACAGAACTGCTTGTATTTTGAAAAGAAGAATCTCAGTAGAATTAGATCATAGCAGGCTTTAATCTATGACCATTTTTCTGATCTTTTCTGATTTTTCTGATCTTTCTTACTCGATCATTGGTCTGACTACTCATCTGGTAATGGGAAGGGCAAAAGCATTACAGTTTCATTAAGAACAGCTCTCCTTTCTGGTGACCAGTGAGCTACAATTACAGGTATATATTACCTGTAAAATTTCAGGATATGTGACAAGACTCTGCAGTCAAAAGCAGTGTCCTTCATCGGCAGTTTTCACAGACTCCCTGGGGTATGTTTTGAGGGAGGGATATGGGGAGGGCAGAGAGAAGGAGTGCAGGGGTTCAGACACTTTCTTAACAAACTTCAGGCCAAAATTTTCCAAGTGGATGGAAATGAGGTGCAAGTAGCTTTAGATTCTCAGTGGGTTCCCATCTATTCATTCATTCCAAAAGCATTTGTGGCACATCTACCATGTGCCAAGCACCAACTCACTAAGTGTCAGCACTGCTTCTGCCTTAGTGGGATTTACATTCTAGTAGAGGGGACAACAATAAACAAGTCATTACACAGGAAACTATCGTGGCAATCATGTCAAGTGCCATGAAAGGCAGCAATCAAGCTGTGGGAATTTATAACCAAGGACCCTAATCTAGACCTACAGAGGGCAGGGCGACGTTCAGGCTGGGGCTCAAGGATGAGGATTAACCAGGCCAAGATGAAGAGGATGAGTGGATGTGTGACACCCCTGAAGCAGAAAGAGGCTTGGGGAAGCTGGGAGAAGATAAGGATGTGGGGGGTATGGTAAATCGTGGGGAAAATGAGGCAGTGGAGGTAACTGGGCCAGAATGTTTTAGGCAAATAATAGTAAGGCAGTTGACTCCCCTTTAATGGATTTAAGTGAAGGGTCATGTCGAACAAACATATTACATAAGTGGAACTAAGTGGGCATGGGAAAGTTTCAGCTATAAAAGTCTAGAAGTAGAATCTCGTGAAATAACTTGGTTCAAAGACTTCTTGGTCATCTGCCTACCTCCACATCAAAGCATCTCAGTGTGTCTTTGCCCTGACTTCTCAACCATTAGGATTTTGTTTTGGGAACCTGGTTAGTTAGTTTTTGTTGAGGTCAGTGCCTTTATTGAGGCAAGGAATTGGTAAAACACACCAAAACAGAAAAATCCTACTGGGTTCCCAAGGAAGTATAGTAATACTTTCCTGCATTTTGTATGACAATACTCAGTGATATAGTTGACTCTCAGAAGGTATTATCTACCCATGTAAATAATATATTTAAATATACACACATATATATAACATCGATAAGAGAGAGTTGTGAGTGTATATATATATATACATATATACATAATATATATGAAATAATCAAGTGAGAACTGTTATGCTTAAACCCAGAGAGGTTTAAGCATAAAACCCATTTTGACATTGTATGCATTTTATAATTTGAGCTAAGTGGCTAAGACCCTTAAAATTATTTTACATTTCCCAACACTTTAAAGAACAGATAGCTTGGGGCAGGGAGGAATTTTCATGGCTATTTTCTGAGTGGCTACATTTAGATGCTGAGCTTTTAACAGGACTTTGATTTCATTCCAAAGCCCAGAGCCCTGCAAGGATAGGATCTTGGGAATACTCCACATTCCTTAAAAAAATGCTTATCAATTAAACCATCTCATTTTAGTTGGTGACCTTCCGCAGAGTGAGGAGCTAGCATTTCCCCAGATTATCTCACATGAAGAAAAAACAAACACTATAATAGATTCTTCTGATAGCTGTGAAGTGGAAACAAATGTATTTTTTCCTCAAGCTTCAAAAACAAGTATTTCTATTGGGAGACAAACAGCATGATGGCATGACATCAGGGAGACAATGCTTTTGTCAAAGTTTAGGAACAAAACCCAAAAGAGAACCAAGATTAGAGAAAATGAAAGGTACATACCGAGAGCTGACTCTACTCCTAGTTGATTTGGACCCACTAAAACTCATCTAAAATGCAAATTTCTTCTTTTAAAACGAAGGCACTTCACTTTCACTCAAACCGCCTCCTTGCTCAGTTCCCAGGCGACAACTATGCTTTCCACACACCACATCGTTTTCATAATGGCTGTGGGGCAGAGAGTGACGAGTGGGCATTATTTGCCTTGTGGTTGTTACCAGGTGCTTAACCGGTGCATGTGTTTGCCTCCTTTGTAATTGCTTTTGAGACCTTGATTCTTTGTGCAGTACGTCTTTGTAAGGGAGAGGTAAGGATTTATTAAACACCTGTGATGTTTCAGGCCCAGTATGCATACAAATATGAACGTGGCATGGCCCAGCCCTTTAAGTGGCTTTGAAGGAGTCTTCTCTGAGAGGATCAAGAGTTTCGTGCCTCTCTCCAAAAGACCCTGTCAAAGTTTGAACCCAGGCAATCTGATGCCAGAGCCCATGCTCTTAATCATTGTACTATAGTTCTTTATCTGTGTGGGTGCATGAGCCTTTGAGTCTTCCCTTCTTCAGAATACATTCACAGTTTCTCAAGCCCTTTTCAAAAATGACGTGGATTCTGGTTCTCTGTATGTTCTGCCTCTCCCACTATACACGCATCAGATTTGTCAATGTCAGTGTTAGAACTAAACACAGTACTATGTTGTAAGTTGATCAATTCAGAGTACGCTAGGATCAACCCTTCCTTTGATCTGAACACACCCTTTTCTTATTGCAGCCAAAGATTGGACAGAGGTGAATTCTTGGGGGATTTGTCAGGGTCTTGGACAGGGATAGAGTGGGTGTTGCTTTTACACAGTGCTGTTGGCATGTATAAATCTTTATGGTCAATTAAAATCCCAGATTATGTGAACAACAGTCAAGTCAAGATTCTCTCATCTTGAACTTAAATTTAATCCTGTGGCACCAGTCCAGTGCTGGAGCCTGTAATGATAATTTTTAGTTGATTTTGAGTCCCTCATCTATCATTCCAGCTTCCCCTCCCAGCCTTTGTCATCAGCAGGGCCAATAAGCCGTCCTTCCACTTCCTGTGGACGCATCTGTCACAGAACCATTGTTTAGCCAGATGAGGGTTCTCCAGCTGTACTCCCCTCCGTCCTCCATTCGGTGCTTCGTTAATGTAATGTCTTATTGATCAGGATAATATGATGGAATTTTTCAAGGGATTTTCTGAAATCAAAGGTGATTCAAAAAGGAAATGAGACTTTCAAAAGTGTATTACCAGAATGGGTTTTCTGCAGTTTCTTCATATATCACAAACTTCATGTTTATGGCACCTCTTGCTCACAGTCTTGAGGAAATGAAGAGCGGCATCATAACCACCCCTAACTGTTGATCATGATGCACTCTAAACGGGTGGAATGAATTTACATATAGAATGGGTGTGTTCTGTTAGCACAAACTGCCCATTTGTAATATTGTGGAAATAACTGATAAAGCCTGTTAAAATAGATTTTGATCACATGTTTATATGTAATCTAATTACTGAGTAATAGATTTATTAAAATGTTCGATTCTCTTCGAACCATCCTGTTATGGTCGTGCCAATATCATCATCAAACGATTTACTCACCCACTCAGGGAAGAGGGAGAAGAATGAACGAGCTCGGCAAAGCAGTATTTTGTGATACCCTGAAAATCGTGTGACTCCTCAAAGGACCAACATATTGTCTTTAATTTGCTGATCCAAAGCATTTTATGCAATGCCTCTCAGTCAGTTATGAACGATAATTTTAGTTCTTCAAATGGCAAATCTATTTGAGCAATTTTTGACAAGCAACATTAAATCCTCTCTAGGATCATCCAAGGCCGATCCTGAACAGAGAACATTTCTCTCCATGTGCTCGTTTTAAGGTTGTCTGTGTTACCAGGGTTTACTGACTTAGCTCAGGCTTTAAGAACTCTGTAGAAATGACTTAAAACTAACATAGAGAGGATCTCAGACTTGGTGTGGTACCAGGAAAACTGAAAGCAGGAAAAACGGAGAGCAGAGGGAGTGTGATTTGGGCCGACATGAGGCAGAAAGATTTGAAGACTCACGTCAATGTGCATGTTCATGCTGATCTCCTTTAAGTGAACTCTGCTCAGTCTTGCCTTGCAGGGAACATCAGGCTTCCTGGCCCATCTCCCTCACACCCCTGGTCCTCACTAGCTAGTAATTCCTACTTCCCCCATCTCCCTAACCCCCTCCTTCTGGCATTTCTCTGTGTGGAATGTCTTCTTAAAGATGCCAGACCCTAATCACAAAGGCCTGTAAGATGGGCAAATGTTCTCTGTTTATCTAGCTAGCAGCCAGCTGGCCAGTCACTAAGCAAGGCATCAAAGCCCATGCCAGGGAAGGTAAAAAGGGAGGCATATGCTTCTTTGGATGAAGACATTTTGCTTCTCTGTATATTAACTCCTTAAGTGCCTTAAGTTACCGTTGCTGCCTTTAGCTATTTGGATATATAGTTGGATTAGATGGTTAAATTAGTTACAAATATGTACCGTGTTGATTGTTAATTATTTTGAGTCATACGGTCTCATTTCTGATGACTTGGTGCCTTGTGTTGAATTTTTAGACGTTGTGGAACATCATGGCGGCCAGTGTTTTAGGATCACTTACTAGTCTCTTGTTAAGCTTTGGGGAGTCTCTTATATGTCCTGTCAGGGAAACTCATCAGTCATCCTGAAGGGAGGCTGGTAAATACACCTCTTCAGGTCCGCATTCATGAAAAGATCACAGTGTGGGAAATAGCCAGAGAATTCTATTAATTGCCAATTCTGGTATTTATCAGTTAGCCATTGTTTTTGGCAGGCTATGCCTTCTCTCTGTCTCAGTTTTCTCATTTGTAAAGCAGAATGGTAACCTCAACCTTAAAATGTTTGCAGGGGAATTATTTTTAATAATTTTTTAACTATGAATATTGGATTTTATATTGCTATCAATGCATGGAATATTCATTAACATTTCAGGCTACTCAGCTCTAGGTTAGTTATATTTTATGAGAAAAACTGGAAAATATTTAGAAGAAAATAACAATCCTGGCTGGTGAGGCTCAGTGGGTTGAGCACCAGCCTGCAAACCGAAAGGTCACATTTGATTCCTGGTCAGGACACGTGCCTGGGTTGCAGGCCAGATCCCCAGTTGGGGGCATGCAAGAGGCAGCCGATCCATGTTTCTCTTGCATATCAATGTTTCTCTCCCTCTTTCTCCTCACCTTCCTCTCTTTCTAAAAAGTAAATAAAATCTTTTAAAAGAAAAGAAAGAAAATAACAAAACTCATCTGTAGATGAGGAAATAACACATACTTATACATAAATATTTAAAAGGAGCTGTGTTTTTTAAGCATGAGGAAGAAAAGTTTATTTTAATAATGGTTTTTAAAACTTGATGGATTACATCAAGAATGGTGACAGTTGATTGCCCTTGCAATTGAGCAAAAAAAATTGGAGTAAAATAGTTTATGCTTATGCACGAGGAATGTGGGTTAGGAACAAAGAATTTTTTTTTATTGATAGCAGTTGGAGTAAATTATGGTAGTAAGTTGGAAATTTTTAATAAATATAGTTTTTCATCAACATTAATATCCATTTACGTAATTAAGATATGATCCATCTTAAATATTTTACTTGGACTAAATGACATTCTTTTTCCATCAATGTTTTAAATTATTTTATTTTATTATAGTAAAAATACAACATGAGATCTGCTCTCACCAAATTCTTCAGTGTACTCTATTATCGACTGTTGGTACAGGGTCACTCGAGCTTATTCATCTTGCTGAGATGAATCTTCAGGCCCACTGAAGTGGACTCCCCATTTCCCCTCCTCAACCCCTGACAGCCCATTCCACTCTTTGACTCCATGAATGTTACCATTGTAGGAACCTCATGTAAGTGGAATTATGCAGGGTTGGTCTCTCTGTGACTTGCTTATTTCACTCAATATGGTGCCCTCAAGTTTATCCATGTTGTCACATATTGCAGAATTTTCTTCTTTTTAAAGGTGAATAGTATTCCATTGTGTGTACGTACCACATTTCCTTGATCATTTAGGTTGTTTCCACATCTTGGCTATTGTGAATAATGCTGCGATCAACATAGGAGTGGCTAATACCTTCCTGAGATCCTGATTTCAATTCTTTTGGATAAATACCCAGAACTGGGATTGCTAGATCATGTAATAGTTCTGTTTTTAATTTTTGAGAAACTTCATACTGTTTTTCATAGAGGCTGCATCCTTTTCCATTCCGACTAATGGTGTACAGGGTTGCAGTTTCTCCATCTCCTTGCCAACACTTGTCCTTTGTTTTTTAACAATAGCCATTCTGAGAGAGATGAAGTGGTATCTCATTGTGGTTTGACTTACATTCCCCACATGATTAGTAGCGAGCATTTTTTCAAATACATGTTGGCCATTTGTATGTCTTCTTTGGGGAAATATCTATTCAAGCCATTTGCCCATTTTTAAATCATGTTATTTGTTTTCTTGGTATGGAGTTGTAGGAGTTCCTTATATATTTTATATATTAATGTCTTATCAGATATGGGGCAGGCAAATATTTTTCCCATTCCACAGGTTGCCTTTTTACTTGTTTGCTTCTTTTGCTATTCAGAAGCTTGCCTCTTCGTGGTTTTTGTTGCCTCTGCTTTTGCTGTCATATTCATGAAGTCATTGCCAAGAGCAATGTTGTGAAGCTTTTCCCATACATTTTCTTCTGAGACTTTTATAGCTTCAGATCTTATATTTAAGTACTTGGGTCATTTCTAATTGATTTTTGTGTATGGCCTAAGATGAGGGTTCAATTTCATTCCTTTGCACGTGGATATTCATTGTTTCCAGCTCCATTTGTTGAAGACTCTCCTTCCCCCATTTTGTATTGTTGGTACCCTTGTTGAAGATTAGTTTTGACCATATGTGCTTGGATTTATTTCTGGGCTTACTATTCTGTTGCATTGGTCTACAAATCTGTCTTTGTGCTGATATTATACCATTTTGATTACTGTAGCTTTGTAAGATATTTTGAAACCAGGAAGTGTGATACCTCCAGCTTTATTCTTTTGTCTCAGGATTGATTTGGCTATTCTTGGTCTTATCTTATTATCTCAGTGTATGTGCTTTACAAAAGGCAGGCACCTTTCTCTGTCTCCATGGACGGGCCTCATACAAGAGAAGACTGCTACAATTCAGTTGGACTAAAGGATTCTGGAGTCCTGTACCAACTCTTTCCCTCCCCAGAGAGAAACAGGAAGCTATTGTTTTTGTCTGCTCACTCTGTGCTGAGCAAGTGGAGAGCTAGGATATCTACCAGTCCAAACCTCCATCTCAGTTCTCCCCCAGGGGGATAGAATGCAGGGACCCATCAGGACTCCAAAAATGGAAAGAAAAATGCCAGTGTTTTGGGAAACTCCAGAGGAGTTGGAGTGTTGAGTGCAAAGATCAACTCTTTGACTCCCGAAGGGGAAGCTGAGAGCTGGGAGTTTTCATCCGCTTACTCTGTGTTGAGAAGTGAGGAGGATCTATGGCACCTACCAGCCCACGTTGTCATCTCTATTCTACCTCAGGTGACTACACTGTGCCGAACCCATCAGAGCTCCAAGCCTGGCAATACAGAAGCCAGTCCTTTGGGGAATCTCCTCAGAAAAGTTGGGGTGCTGGGCATGCAAACCAATTCTTCCCTCCCTTGGGAGAAGCTGAGAGCTGGGAAGTCCTCCTCATTCTATGGCACTACACTAGGAGTAGGAACTCTGGAATCTCCCTACTGGCTTCCATGAGTCTAGTTTTGTGTTCACCCAGGGTGCAGGAAACTTTCAACTAATTTTTAGATGTCTCACACGGAGAATTTGTTCATAAATTGTTACTGAATCAGTGTATTTGTGGGAGGAAAGAGGGTTCAAGGCTTCTTGCTGCTGTCACTCTTTAGGTTAGGTGACATTTTGAGTTCACTTCCAATATCGTGATTCTAGGATTTTATTTTCTACCACTTGGACTGAGAGGTGATCTCCTTGGATGCTGGTTAGGTCGAGTCCCGAGAGGCCAGCACGTGTCTCTAATTCTACTTGTTGACACCTGACAGTCTCAGGGCTCCTCAATGTTTTGGCTTCTTCACTTCTAAATAATAGAATCTTAGCTCTCTTTTAACTAATTCAAAATTATATCCTCTTGAAGGTAGGAACTTTCTATAAGCCTCAGTTATCTCATTTGCTATAGGGATGCTGTGAGTCTTCGACAGATAGAAAGTACTTAACACAGCACCTGGTACATAGTAAGTGTCTTAGCATTATCATCATCATCATCTTTTTCCAGTTTTTAAAATAATGGAAAAGGGAAAATGGTGTTCTGGGTAATATGATTCTCAAACCAGAGGGCCAGCTGTTCATCGAATACATGGTGACTTGTAATAATGAGATGTCTTCTGTTGACTTCCTAAGCACCCAATAAGTGACTAAGTTTTTAAGGAGCAGAAGCTAGGTAATTGCTAACAGGACATTGATAGAGAAAACCCAGGAGTAACTTTCTTCTCCCTACTGCACGATTCCCCCTGAGCTTTGTTCAGTCTTCCACTTTAGTATTCAATACACTGTTTGTAATATTTCATTATACACCCACCCCACCCCCGTTCTGGACCATTTACCTTCACACTCAACTCTAGCACCCCGTGTAGGACCAGGCCTATAAAGATAAATATCTATTGGATGAATACCCAACAAATGAATTACAGATAAGAAGCAAATGATGTAATGACTAAGCACATATGATTGGGAGTTAGAAGAACCTGAGTTCAAATCCAGACTCCACTTCTACAATTAGTGTGATCTTGGACAACTGACTTAACTCTTTAAGTTTCATATCTTTGTCTGTACAATGGCGCTACATACCTGATTCATCGGGTCTTTAACATAATATATATTTTGTATATTTTTTGCATATAACATTATACCTTGTAACTATTATTCATGGTATCATTATTTCTCATAATGAAAGGTATATAAATAATACAAATATCACATGTATGTTATTTTGTTGGTTCTATTTATTTTGCTATTATTTTTTGTTGCTTGTTGCTGTGGTTATTGATAGTAATGCTGGAGTGATTTACTGGTAGCCAGTACAGAATGACCCATTAGGACTTCGTGATAAGTATCACTGAGACCCAACAATCTCACAGATGCACATTCTTGGGTTGGACTGAGCTGGGGTTAAAAGGTGAACAGTTAACAGCATTGCCTTTAGTTCTGCAGCCTTAAAGAAACAAAGCCCTGCTTCCACCAAAGAAATCTTTAAAATGCTTCCCAGCACATCCAGAGCCACTTAAAGCATCACTTATTGAGCCCAACGATCCAAAGAGATGGACCATAATTTCAGTTCAGCAGCGGCTCTCAGACTTTAGGACCCATCAGAGTAATTTGAGGACTGTTCACACATGTTGCTGGGCTTTACCCCAGAGTTTTAGATTCAGTAGGCCTGGGGTAGAGCCCCAATTTTCATTTCTAATGGGTTCCCACATGATACTAGTGGTGGTGCTTTGGGGACCACACCGGGAGAACCACTAACATCATAGATATAGTTGAAGAGTGAGTAACCTGACTCCAGAGCAGAACACGTGCAGAAATGTTTCCACTAGGTGAATTGTCGGATAACCCCTGTAAAAATGAGGCCTTCCTACTTTGAGTCCCCGTGTTTGCAACCCTGCACTGTCCTTTCCTTACTATTTAAATTTCTTGGTAGGGAAAATGGTTTCATGAAATTGTTTTTAAATTTTATGAGCCTGATAAAATCTATAGACACTCTCTCCGGGAAAGCCCATATACGCATTGCTTATAATTTCAGCAGGTTCTTGGACACCTTCTCCAATGGCCCACCCCCTGACCCCCAGAAGTATCAGTAGAAAAACTATGCCCTAAGGCAGAGTCTTGAGTTCACTTGAATATAACATAAATTCCCTCCTTATACTTAATATTGAGGTTAAATACAATCATCTGTAAAATAGGAATAATAATAGTAGTTCTTACCTCAAAGATTATAAATATGAACTGATGTAATACATGGAAGAATCTAATTCAAAAGCCAAAAACACTAAATATTACCTATTTCTCTCTCTTTGGAGTTCTGCTACAAAAATCCTCATTCTTTTCTTTTAAACATTTTTATTTATTTACTTTTAAATATATTTTATTGATTATGCTATTACAGTTGTCCCATTTCCCCCACTTTATTCCCCTCTGCCCTGCACACCCCCACCCACCCACATTCCCCAACCTTAGTTCATGTCCATGGGTCATACATGTAAGTTCTTTGACTTCTCCATTTCCTATACTATTCTTAACTTCCCCCTGTCTATTTTGTACCTGCCATTTATGCTTCTTATTCCCTGTATCTTTTCCCCCATTCTCCTCCCTCCCCTTCCCCACTGATAACTCTTCATGTGATCTCCATTTCTGTGATTCTCTTCCTGTTCTAGTTGTTTGCTTCGTTCGTTTTTTGTTTTTGTTTTCTTTTAGGTTTAGTTGTTGATAGTTGTGTTTGTTGTCATTTTACTGTTCATATTTTTTATCTTCTTTTTCTTAGATAAGTCCTTTTAATATTTCATATAAGAAGGGCTCAGTGATCTCCATTAAAGGATGAACTCCTTTAACTTGACCTTATCTGGGAAGCACTTTATCTGCCCTTCCATTCTAAATGATAGCTTTGCTGGATAGAGCAATCTTGGATGTAGGTCATTGCCTTACATGACTTGGAATACTTCTTTCCAGCCCCCTCTTTCCTGTAAGGTTTCTTTGGAGAAATCAGCTGATAGCCTTATGGGAACTCCTTTGTAGTTAACTGTCTCCTTTTCTCTTGCTGCTTTTAAGATTCTCTCCTTACCTTTAATCTTGGGTAATGTAATTATAATGTGCCTTGGTGTGTGCTTCCTTGGGTCCAACTTTTTTGGCACTCTCTGAGCTTCCTGGACTTCCTAGAAGTCTATTTCCTTTGCCAGATTGGGGAAGTTCTCCTTCACTATGTTTTCAAATAAGTTTTCAATTTCTTCCTCTTCTCCTTCTGGCACCCCGATGATTCAGATGTTGGAACATTTAAAGTTGTCCTGGAAGTTCCTAAGCCTCTCCTCATTTTTTTTGAATTCTTGTTTCTTCATTCTGTTCTGGTTGAATGTTTACTTCTTCTTTCTGGCCCAAATTGTTGATTTGAGTCCCGGTTTCCTTCCCATCATTGTTGGCTCCCTGTACATTTTCCTTTATTTCACTTTTCATAGCCTTCACTTTTTCCTCTATTTTGTGACTGTACTCAACCAATACTGTGAGCCTCCTGATTACCAGTGTTTCGAACTGTGCATCTGATAGTTTGGCTATCTCTTCATCACTTAGTTGTATTTTTTCTGGAGCTTTGATCCATTCTTTCATTTGGGCTTTTTTTTTTTTTTGGTCTCCGCATGCCTGTTATGTAGTAAGGGGTGGAGCCTTAGCTGTTCCCCAGGGTGGGACAACCCAGGTCACTGCGTTGTGGCGCTGTCTGTGGGAGAGTGGTCTGAGAGGTAACAATGCCTCTTGTTCAGCTCTCTGCTGTCTTTCAGTCACTTCCCCCACTACCCACAAGCAAATTGGGCCCTTCTGGTGCTGATTCCCAGGGGGGTGGTTTTGTGTACATTCTAGGCCCCTGTGGGTCTCTCCAACCAACTCTCCTGTGAGGCTGGGAGTTTCTCCTGATGCTTCAACCCTCACAGGTTTTTTCAGTCAGAGTTTTGAGGATTTATTTCCCTGTGCTGGAACACTGGGTTGCACATTCTCTCTTGCTCCCCAGTTCTTCCTCCCCATTTATAAGCACACAAATTTGGGACCTCCCACTCCACCAGCCACTGACTCACCAGGTCCTCCAGCCACTGCCTTGCCTCAAGTCCTCTCTGCCTGGCTGCCTGTCTCTGCCCCTCCTAGCAATCTAGATGAATGTTTTTTCTTTAACTACTTGGTTGTCAGACTTCCATACAATTCAATTTTCTGGCAGTTCTGGTTGGTTTTGTTTTTAAATTTGTTGCTGTCCTTTTTTTGTTGTAAGAAGAGGCACAGTGTGTATACCTATACTTCCATCTTGGTCAGAAGTCCAACAATCCTCATTGTTGAGGCAAGAGGATGCCTCTCCCTGCTAGGGGAAAGATTAGGAAGTATAAAAAAAGAAGAGCCCATTCCTGACTGGATGGTTTGGTTGGTTGGAGCATCACCCTGTACACCAATGTGTTGTAGGTTTAATCCCCGGTCAGGGCACAAAGCTACATTGAAGGTTCAGTCCCTAGTTGGAGGTTACAGGAGGCAACTATTCAATGTTTCTCTTTCACATTGATGTTTTCTATCATCTATCTCTGTATCTCTATCTCTGTATCTCTATCTCTATCTCTCCCCACTCACCTGCCCCCTTCCTCTCTAAAATCAATAAACATATCCCTGGGTGGGGATTTTTTTTTTAAAAGAGCTCAAATAATAATATTTTGAGAAATTACTCTGTGCCCATTGCTTTCTTTGCTAAAATCTGGTCAGTCTGTTATATCATGGTTCTTCCTCTGAGACACTGAACAGTGAAGTCAGGCAAGCCCTAGATCTGGCTCTGTGATGCAAGAATATCAATTCATTGTGTCCTGAAATAGTCTACTTCACAAACGTCCAGTGCTTTCTCATGTCCCCATGTTAATGCCTCCTGACTGAAAGACAGAAATATAAAATTCTGAGAGGGGCTCATGTCCAGGCTAGAAGACACTTATTCTTGAGAAATAGTGATTAAAGGTTAAGCTTGATTCTCATCGTGTCTACAAAAACAAATGTTTTTTCTTTCACATCAGTGTTTTCTTCTCTCTCTCCCTCTCTTCCCCTTTCTCTAAAATCAATAACCATGACCTCAGGTGAGGATAAAAAAGAAAAGTGAAAAAATTAAATAAGTACATTGGTGGGCCAATTAGCAGACATTTATTTAGCACCTGCTCTGTACACTGTGCAAGAGATGACACGAGAGGAATAACATGCTTCTATGCTGTGCTGCCTCACAGTCCAACGGGGAAGGTAGACAGAGCAAAAGCAAAACAAACACAAGGTGAGCCATAGCAAGAACACTGATTGTTCACACAGTGTTTCAGGCATACAGGAGAGGGAGAAATTAATTTTGACTGGGATCCATAAGTCTCTTGGGCAACATAAGACTTCAGCTGGACCCTGCTATAGGTAAAAGTGATGGAAAAGGGCATTCTGGGCTATGGGAATAGTTTGAGGAAAAGCATGGAGTTAGGAAAAAAGCTTGGTATAAATATATGGTATTATGATCTAACCAGTGTGACCATAGCATGGGTTTGGGGGTAAAGGTGTAGAACTTGCTAGAGAGATGAGTTTGAAGCATCTTGTAGAAAAGAAACCAAGGGAGCTTTGGCTTTCCTCTCCATGCAGTGGAGAAAGATTGAGGGTCTTTGAGTAGAGAGACACCCAAAGCAGATCTGTCTTTATAAAAAGAGAGTCCTGGTGAGGAATAGACAGTAGAAGGCAAGAAGAAAGCAAGACCCAGAGAAGCTGGGAATCTGAGCTAAAGCCAGAGGAGTGTGAGTAGCATGCAGAGGACGAAGACGAGAGGTATTTGAGCGGCTGCATTTGTTTGAGGATGGTTGACGACAGGTAGCAAAGAAAGCTGAGGTGAGCTGAGAAGACTCCCCCAGGCCAGGTTGCTACATGAGGCAGACCATGGTCTCAGAGGAAGAGACTGGATATAGGCCCCAAGGCCAGGTGATGAGGGATACCCCTCAGCCATCCCAAGAAGACTTTTCTCCTTCCTGGAATGCCCAGAGCAGGAGCAGCTGACCATTGCTTTGCCTGAATGAAATATCACAACCACTGACTCCAGACATGGGTCCTCAGCCCAGCAGCTTCAGAAGTGCTGAAGGTCTTTTAAAACAATTTTCAGGCACTTTTCCAGGTGAATCTGACCTGAGAACCCAACAGGTATTTGAGGTGGGGCCCAGGCATCCATGTTTTATAAAGCTCCCAGGTGATTCCGATGCACAGCTGGATTGGGGAACTGCTGTGGGACCTTACTATTGTGCTGGGACCTTACTATTGTGCTGGGAAATGAACAGAAAACACAGAGTCAACACATAATGCCAGTGAACACTGTGATGGCTCAAAGACATTAGGGTTTGGTCTCCAATAGTGTCTCAAGCACCGTGACCTTCACTGAGAGTCTTAGCTTACCCTTCATCCTCAATTCTAATCCTCAGCGAATACATGAGGGGGGAGAAGAGGCTGCATGCTTGACAAGTTCCCCTGAACTTTCCAAAGGACATTGTCATACAAGCCATCCTTTTCACTCTTGTCCTCAAATGAAACAGGGAGAGAGCTGGGCTGTGTCGCAGAGACACCATGAGAGAGTCTTATTATAGGGTGCTTTCAGTCTTTAGAAAACAGGCTTCATAAAAATACTACCCATTTTCTAGCAGGCCTGTACAACACCCATAGAATTGTCATTGCTATTATGTTTTTATTTCTCAGAAAAATCATACAGTGCAAAGGTAAGGCAGGTATTAAAAACATCCCTTTTACACACTGATTCGGTGACTCGTGCAAGGTCAGACGACAGGAGCAGGTCCTGAGTCCGCCATCCTCCGGAGCGCCAGCTCTGCTCTGTGCCATAATGGAGAAAGGCAACATAGGGGCATTTTTCTCTCCTTGTAAAAGAGAAAAAATGGGGGTGAGGGGATTATTTAAGCACACCTCACTCACACTGCAATCACTGCATTGTTCTTCCTGTTGAAACACCCTGTTGGTTTTTAAATCCCTTTAAACCTACCCGGCACCTGTATGGCCTGGATCCAAGAATTATTACCTATCCTCTTGCTTTTTTACGTCTAGCCACATAGGAGTTTCTGTGACGGTATCTGACTCTTGGTTCGTTTGAAAATTTCAAAACTTCCAGAAGTTTTCTTCTCCTGTAGACCTAGAAGCATGCAATGCTCAGACCTGATTTTTTTTTTTAATTAAGCAGAGATGTTTCCCCCTTTTAGTTCTCCTGCTAGATAAAATAGTAGCGTGGCATAACCTAGATTGTTTCTCTGTAAAGATACTTCTGAAATATGGACCAGGAGAGAAGGCAGGGGACGGATGTGGAAGGGGGTTCTCTTCTAGCAGCTTATGGTATGTGAGATGACCTGTCTTTGGGGCAAGACTGAGGCTGAGAACATAATGAGAACTTCCCAGCAAATTCATTATAACAAAACATAATGTGAGCTCACTGGGCACAAAAATAGGCTGAAAGAAAGTGACTCCTACATAAGACCTAATTAAATACTTTGATGTCAGAAAGCAGAGCAGGGAGGGGTGGAAAATCAAATCAGACCAAAGTAAAGGACCTAAATTTAAATGGAAAGAAGAAGTCTCTCTCTCTCTCTTAACCTTTCTCTCTCTCTCTCCTTTTTCCCTTTTCCCCCTTCCCCTTTCTCTGTCTCTCCCTCTCCCTGTCTCTGTCTCTCTCTGTGTCTCTCTCTCCTTTTCTTCCTTTGCCATGAAGGAAGAATCAGATTCAGGAACAATGGGTTGTAAATTCTTCAGCCAATTAGTCCAGTGACTTACTACTGTTTATAACGCACAGAATGTCACAGGCTGTTTTGCGGCCTCCCCAAGTCGGTTTGTTAATAACAGGAAGCTAGCACTTCTCAGTACAGTGGATCAGCTACACGTGAAAATAAATGCAAAAAACCTGGAGAGGAATAGAAGCAGACCGAGAGTAGCCTTGATTTAATTTAACGTTTGGGGGTCCACACACAAATGAGCATTTTAGTAGGCTTCATGGTGGAAGTTGCTGTCATTTGTAAAATATTCTGGCCAATTAGCTAATAGTGTGCTTGGATTTCTCCTGTTTTGATACAGTAATACTAAGTACATTGTGAAGCCCAATTATACAAATCATCCCCATATGCCATACCAGTCTTTCTTTATGAACTGTGTTTATAAATCCTGTGTGAGGAAATGTGTACTTCAGCAATTTAGACCATGTGTAAAAACATAGCCAATGGGATTGTCAAGAAAACAAGTTCCAGCCTAGGAAGTCCTAATGTGTTCCGCTGGAATAACAGGAGGGGGCCGGGAGCGCAGTGCTCTGCTTAAGTACGTATTGCTTTATAGTGTTTAACCGGTTTAGGGGCTTCCACTTCCCTTTCTGTTATTTTATTCTTCTTTTCTTTTAGGATCCAACCTTGGAGTTTTTGAGAAAATTTGGGATTGGTCTTCTCTCAGGCACAATAGCCTCAGTCATTAACATCCCTTTTGATGTTGCCAAAAGTAGGATTCAAGGGCCTCAGCCAGTTCCTGGAGAGATCAAGTACAGAACCTGTTTTAAAACAATGGCAACAGTCTATCAGGAAGAAGGGTAACACATTCTTATTTTAATAAATGAGCAAGACTCAAGGATTGTTCAAACCTTATTGTACTTCCGTTTCGATGACAGCCATTAAGACCTCTTAAATTGGGTGTGTGCCTGAGAAGCTCTCGGGAATAGGTGACAAACTTCGCGAGAGAGCACAATAATGAGGTGCTGGCAAAACATTCTTACGCCATCCAGAACCGTGAACCTCCACCAAATAATGTGCTGCACGTCTGTCTGAAAACGCTGGGATGAACTTCCGGCTGGCTAGCTTGCATAACGTGCTATTGCATCTCACCTGCCCCGCTAACACACAGGCGGGAGAACCCTTGTCTTCTGACTGTGAATGTACTCGAAATGCCACCTAATTATCCTAACCTATTCTCCTGGGAGAATTAAACAGGAACGTTCTGTGAAAGTAGTTTTTTAAAAAAAAATTTAAAGTATGTGCCTTTTTCTGCTGGTCTTTTTTTAAGTCTTAATTTTTGTCTCTTCATCCCTCCTCACCTATGTCTTATTCTCAAGTAAACAAGTAGTTTTTTTTTTATCATTTTGATCCGAACTGAATCATACTTCCTTATGTGAAGACTCAGTTTGTGGCCTTTTAAATTCAATGACAGAAGTCACTGTGTGCATACCCGCAGCTGTCTTGAAAGTAAGACGTGTCTCGAAAGCAAAAACCATCATGCTGATGGAAATCATATTTCTGATTGGACAAGGCCAGCATCGCTTGGGTAATGAAGAACTAATGAAGTCTTTCCCCTTGTCCAATTTGTTGCAGAGACTATTTGCCCAGATACTGTCTGGTTTGGGATGTGTATAATTTCAAACAATTTTTGTTTAATGCTGGCTCAGCACCTCAGTAAAGCTGAGGTACAACTCCATTTTGTTTTCAGAATAAGAATGTTGCTCTTTTCCTTTCACTTAACAGGATTCTGGCTTTGTACAAAGGCCTGCTTCCCAAGATTATGAGGCTTGGACCAGGTAATGGTGTTTTTATTACTTATATCCTTCCTTCTTTATTGTTCTAGTGTCTCTTTTTTCCTTATGGGTGTCTATCAGCAACATAATAAAAGTTTCTCCGGCTGTGAAAGACAGAAACGTTGAGGATATAAAGCTGCCTGTGAGTATTCAAGCTACCAAAGGCGTGTCCGTTAGAAATGTTCTACCTGTATTTATAAGGTACTATTTATGATCTTGCTGGAGGCTGATAGAAGCCAAAGGCCAGCTTAAGTCAATAGGAAAGGATCCACAGCCCGTTGGAATTGGAGTGAGCACTCAGGTGCATACATGGTGGCGTCTGGCTGGATGGGAGGATTTTCAGTCTGTGAGGGACCAGCCCAATAAAACTTTTCTTGGTGCACCTAGTTCATTCTTGCTCCTGCCTCAACTCCATTTCAGAAATAGAAAAGGAGGGCAACTTTGTCTCCAGGAACAGCAAGAGCCACTTGTCTGCAGAGTCACCTCCGGGGAGTGGTGGAGCTTGGCGCTCACCTTCCCAGCCTCTGTCAGCATGCTGGTGGAGGCTCCTGGCTCAGGGCCTCACCTCAGGACGCCAGCCCACAAGAAAAACGGCTGCCTTTCCCTCAGGGAGAGTCAGCTGCCTCAGTGTAAATAGATAAGAAAATAGCTGCTAGGACTCAACTGCCTGGGCAAATAGTCTTGGATTATAAGCAACACTGTGAATAAGTACGGAAGTATACACTAGACCACACGTATTTTTCTAGCAGGCCACACTCACCTGCTTAGACATCCTGGTAATCTTGCCCAGAACCTTCCCTTTCCCCTCTCCCCCTTTCCCATTCCTCAGTACCACCCGTGTCCTCCTTCCCTACCACCCTCACATGCGTGCACACTGACCCTTAGATCTCAGCCCAGGGAACCAGCATTTCTACCAGCCTGAGATACCGAACAACAGTCTGTAAGTTGAAGCTGGTGAACGATTCATGCTTTCTTTTATTTAGAAAACACTTGCTCGATCCCCAATCCGTCTGTCCCAACTTTTTTAGGCTTTTCAGCATGGATTTTGCTTCACATTTGAGATTCAGACCTGCCTGCTGTTAGTCATTGGCCCATGTGTATGAAAGAATCCACTAATGAGAATATTGGTGATTTTGTGCAACTGTCCCTGCAAGTATGTGGTGTTTTTCCTTCACCACACAGCAAAAACCTGCTCGTCGACCTAGCATTAGGGAAAATCAGAGGACTGGCCCTAACCCATCTTTCTCAGGAGGGGGTGGGCCTGAAAAGGGTGAAGACCCTGGAGAGTTTAGCTACAGTGGTCATGGACTAGAAACTTAATCCAAAACTCTTTAAATGATCTGACCCCAAGTTTTGTTAGAGGCTTGCAAATGTTTGGTTGGCTCTTTAGAATGTTTTTGCATGAGGTGTCCCGAGTTGGTGTGGTGTTAAATCCAATGCAAAGGGCTATTGGGAATGCCCTGTCCAAGCTAAACAACACTGAATAACTGGGGATCTCACTGAAAAACCTGGCCTCCACTCCCATTCCAAACATGCTAGTCTGACCCACATCAAAGGAAAGAAAGGTAGATAGAAAGGTAAGACTTTTGAGTTAAGGATAAGATTTCAAAGACAGAGAGAGAGAGAGAGAGAAAGTAAAAAAGAGAAGAAAGATGAACTTGGACTTCCCATCCTTCATTCTGGAGAAGCATCTCCTCTTGCTTTTGGAACAGCCTTAGTAGCTCTATGTAGCTACTGATAGGTACCTCCCGTGAAAGGAGAATCTCAAAGTCTGCGGTTTAAACTCTAAATATCAGTAGGCTGAAAACTAGCCCGATTCTGTGTGTTCTTGTCTTACATGGTGAATAGTCACTGAGAGCAGACATGGCAGCTACATACATAATAACGACCCTCTGCAGTGTGTCCCTCCTCGCTTGCCAGCGTGCAAGAGGGCCATGGCAGCGAGACGGGTGTAATGTACATCTTCATGGGTTAAAAATGAAAATTACGGGCAGATCATTATCTTTGGTATAAGGTTACACAAGCATGTGCAGCTTTTTTAAAAAGCATATGGCAGTGTGTACAAAATAACTCAAACCAAAATCCACTTCTGTTTCTTTCCATCACAAGGCAGTCCTCGGTTCCTGCAGCCAAGTCTCCTCTAAGTTGTGCTGGGGATATTTATCCATATTTTGATTTTGTAATATTTTTTAAACGGACATGAAAGGATAGAGATTGTCTCGAAGGACACAGAACATGTGCAATTTACTGCATCAGATGGAACACAAAGTCACCCACAGACAAACGCTCCCCTGATGTCTAGGTATTCAGCAGGCTTGGGGCCTATTTTCCCATATCACATTCCTCTTGACATATTACATAGGAAGTGTCTGTGCAGCCAGTTATATAACTTTTCTCCATCAAGATGAATGGCGCTCTTATGACACCCAACCCCTACTATCAAATCTTCAAGGGACACTCATCTATGTCCCAGGCAGATAAAAGGAATGAAAACAAAAGGAGGTTGAAAGCTAGCTTAGTTTTGCAGTTCATATTTTTTTAATATTCAGAAGCTATTTTCCACCTTGCAATCCAATTTGAAAGCTTTAAGAGAAAACCAGATTCGTTCATCAAGCACCATCTTAGAGATTTTCTTCTTGAATGCAACTACAGCGACGCTAATTATGGACTGAGAAAGATAAATCCTTTGCCTACAGATGAAGAATCTGAAGGCTTCTGTTCGCAGGAAAGCCACATGCCCTTACATGACTAAATGCCTATATTTATTTACTTTTAAAAATTAAAAGTGCCTGAAAAAGAATCTGATGAGAAATGATGAAAGTTACAGAAACTCATGGGGAAAAAATGTATTTGGAGACTCAAGATGGTCTTGATTTTGCTCTGAGAATTTTCCAGAGTTTTATATGTATGTACGTATTAGGGCTCAAGAACGGATGACTCTGAACAGCCCTGGCTCAATAGGCTGCGTGGGACTTCCTGGATTTGGAAACTCTATGGGGAAGACAGCACGACTTTACAGGATTTGTGATAAAAGCGAGCTCTTTTCTTTTCTAGGTGGTGCAGTGATGCTGCTGGTTTATGAATATACCTATTCGTGGCTTCAGGAGAACTGGTGATTGCCTATGAAGTGTTTTTACCCCTTGAGATAATTCGCATCTGCTATATAGCACTTTGAGAATATCGATCAGCTAATCGGATACAATTACAAATTATAATTATACAACAATTATATACAATTATGAAGGGGAAAACAATTTAAGAACAAAACCTAATTTGATACTTGAAAAATTACCTCTACATAATTTGAGACTCTAGTTATGGCTATATCCATAAAATTATAAGAAGAAAAATAATATAAAGCAATAAGGTATGTAGACTGAATATAGAAAAATAGCATAGAAATCAGATGTATTTCATAAAAGCCATGTAAATTTTGTGACCTATGTTTAACCTACGTCACTACACAATGAAAGTCCATTGTTTGATTAATTATTTTTTCCCAAGAGGCCAAGAAATGCTTAAAGTAAAAACAAACAAACAAAAAAAGGCCAAAATTAAAAGTTCTGATAAGAATTAAACTCTTCCATAAATAATATTTAAAAGTTACAGTGAAAATATTTTTGAAGTGCACTGAAATGGCCTTTTAAAAATATTGACTTTTATGTTAAAATATAAATCTTGGTTGTTTTTAGTAATAATACACATCTCAGCTATACTTTTAAAAATCTACTTTATATTTTACAATGTTGTTTAAAGCAGGTCACACTTTAAAATCTAGATATTTGAAGTCTCTTACGACAAATAGAAAACATGAAGTTACATGAAACTACTTTCCTTCACATCATTCCCTTTGAAAACCAGTTTTGTTGCTGAAATACGCTCATGTTAAGTCACACATTGGAACCGCTCTTTGGGCCCATTTGTGCTGTCTGCATTTGCATCCAAATGCCTTTGTTAAGAACTCTTACTATGCCATCCTTAAAAAGGACGTTTAAAGTAGAAGTACATTTCCAGGTTATTAGTTAGAAGTAACAGCTTCAGGCATGAAGTCTATTTGCAATGTTAAGATATGTATTATTCCGGAAAAATAACGTTTCAAAATAGAAGCACATTCTTAGCATTTCCAAAGATTCCTGCTTTAACGCATGCTTCAAAAAATATCTTCTTGGCCTTGATATAACCACAGAATTTTATATCTGCATCCTTAAATGATGCTACTTCAGTAGCTAAAAATCACCAAAAATATCTGCATTCACTACGACTATGGGATATTTCTGCCATGAGGCTATGTCACGAAAGCATTTTGAAAATAAAAAATAAAAGATAACATGGTAATTATTACTTTTTATTAACTTAGAGCATTTGAAGTATAAAAATAAAGGCTTTTTGACATACTGTATATACATACACAGCCTTCGGTTGTACATCCTTTCCAGCTTGTCTTTTTTTTAATTTATAGTTCAGCCCAATATTCAAAAGAGTGTCATTGAAAGTAGGAAAAAACAAGAGAAATGAGAATGTGTCTATTGTACAACTGCATTCTGTCCTCGCAGGTAGTACCTTGTAAGTAATTCTTTCTCTCCTGGGAGAGAGGCCATGGAATTGAATCTTTCACCTCTCCGTGTGGATGGGATGCAAGAGAATCTCTGAAGAATGCACTTGCCAGTTAAAAAATACTTTTACCCCCTAAGAAACAGAGGAAATATGTTGACATTAATCAATAATAATAATATTTAAAAGTCCAACAATCTCAACCTTGTATCCCACCCCATTTTCTTTCTCTTATTTTTAAAAGTAGCTTTAAACCATAATTGCTCTGTATAGCAAATTGTATTTGCGGTTTCTGTTGCTTTTTAAAATTTAGTTCATGTGAATTCACTGTTACTAAGAAAAGACCTAGAGGGGAAAAAAGAAAAGAAAACAAGAAGACTTTGATATCATTAATATTAGATTTTTAAAACACACAGAACCAGAAAAAATTATAAATAGCATAACAAGAGATTTCTTAATTTAGATAAAGAAAATAACATTTAGTTATGTTTCCATACAAACAATTGATGGTTTTTTAAAGACTACTAATAGCCACCTAAACACATCTGATAAGGAATAATCCTGTGCCTTATGTCCCTTTTTCTGGACAGCAGGAGAGTCCCTTATGGTATGGTTTTAAAGTCTCCACCGAGATATCGATTGGCATTTTTGTTTCATTCGGTTTATAGTCTATTTTCTCACCAGACTAGGAACTCCAGATGTCAACAGGAGTTTCACAAGATCAAAGGAAGACTATGGCCCTGAGAGTTCATCTGCTCCTTCTGCTTATTCTTCTCCTGAAGTTATAATCCTCTGTTTGTAGCACTGAATTTCGGTTGCTTTAGAAATAAGTGCAGTTCAAAGCTCTCCGTAAGGTATCTGCTGCTTGAAGAAAGCAGCTCCTCGGACATAACTTGTAGGTCAGAAATCTGCTTACTGTTTACATCCTAGTGATTTGAAAACCTAGCTAACCTAGCCATCTGAGGTTTAAATGAAGCCATGAAACCAATGTGAGGGAACTGGATTGTCGGGTGGGCTGTGCACAGCACAGATAGGACGATGTCAAAATCACCCAACGAATGCGTCTTTACCACCCATATCCAGTGATGTGCCCTTTTAGTTATTGCACAGAATACCGAAGACTTGCAATATATTAATTTTTCCGATAGATGGATTGTACCAATGTTTTAAAAATGTATTTTAAGCCTATATTGCCAAACAGGATGAACTTTCTAAACAGAAGAGATAAAAACTGTAGAATTTTGCCCAAGAAAATCAGTTGTTTTAAAATACAACACCTAATCGCACGCGCACACACACATATACCCCGCAGCTCTATTACTAACATTAAAGTTGGTCTAGAAAGATCTATCAGTTAAACTGTGTCCTGTAACTCCAGAAATGAATAAAGGGAAATTTTAAACATTAAATAGGATTTGTATTTCTAATACCACCACCAGTTTACCTACATGTGTAACATGCTTCTGTACAACAATGTAAACTTCACAGCAAGCCGTTTTTACATTCATTAGAGCAGAATTTTCCATTTTCTTTAAATTACAACATCATTTTGGGCTGAGATTGCTGAACACACAGGTAAGCCAACAATAACAGTACAATTTAGTTTCACAGTGGTTTTCTTAACATAAAGTTCATTTTAAGTGTCTTTGCAAAGCGTTTCACATTAAACGTAAGTTTCTAAGTGACTTCCCTTAGAGCCTTCTTGTTCAGATATTTTCCACCCTCTTGTCTCTGCGTGTTTGGCGTGTCTGCTGTTGGACTAGGTAGGGTACAGAATGGGAAACTGGCTTGTTGAGGCTGTTTTTTGAATCCTCTGCTGTAGAAAGAAAACGTCCTTCATGAGATGTGGAAGCCTTCACTGCACACACAGAATTTATGGCAAGTCCAGGTCCAGGAGCCTGAGCAGCCCACCACCAGACAGAGACAAAGACGCTGCCAGAAAGTCACCTTTGCAGAAAGAAAGAAAAAATAGAGAGGGCTGGGGGAGGGGGACATCCCATGGAATGAAAACACAAATGCACCATCCAGAGTCCATATTTACAAACTAATAGCAAATATAAACATTGTCATATTTGGAGCTGAGTCAGAACACCGGGAGAAGCGAAATTCAGATATTGCTTATGTTATACATATATTCTCCAACAACGTAGGTCACCTCTTAAAAAGAAACAAAGAATCACTCAAACAAATCAATTATTGATTGGTTTCCGAATGATGAATTAAGGCTTATTTGGTCACCTTGTTTGATTAGAGGGTGTAGCATAACTTTATTCTATATGTATTTTCCTTTATTGATTTTGCAAAATCTCAACAATTGCACATTTCAAAAGGTTAGGTTGATTTAGAATAAATATACACATGTGGTTTTACCAGAGACTAGTTTAAAAAGTTCCTTAAGCCCTTTGAGGGGTGCAGGTTTCGTCACTACATTAGAACAGTATGTGGGCAGCACAATGTCTCATTCAGTCCTTAACATTGCTTTTGTTTTCAAATTCTAATGTCCTGTCAGGTTTTCTGTGAGAGAGAAGTCATGGCAAGAAATAATTAAGTGTCATCAGCACAAAGGACGTGAGTCCATACAGCCAGCTCTCCAGGCAGAAGGGTTGGAGGGCAGGAGGGGGAGGGCGTGCAGCGGGGGCAGCTGGGTGAGGCTGTTGCGGACGGAATCTCCCATCAGAGAGCAGAGGCGGTGACAGAGTGACTACCTTCTCTGGCTGCCTGCATCCCCTTGAACGCCAGCGATGCGGGAATGTCACAGTTGTGGGGGGAAAGTGGGGTGCCACTGGCATGTTGCCACCCGTGTCCAGCAACATAACCAGAAGGAGCCGCGCTGTAGGTCATGTAAGGTGACACTTGGGCCGGGGTCGGGTAAGGAGCCATGGAGGACGCTGACACGAAACTGCTCACAGCCGGGAGGCCATTTGGTGCCTAAGAGGACCAGGAAAAGAGAGGAGGTGAAAATAAGCACATTACAGCAGTTATAGAAGTCCTAGAAGCAGACTGTGAGTTTTGAGTAGTAGCAGCTAACAATATTCTGCCTCTACTTTCTACTTTTTAGTTTTTTTAGATTTGACCGTAAGTATATTCTAAATGCATTCACAATCTTGCTACTTAAACAAACACGATGCCAAAAGACAAGATATCATTCTTTGCACAAAGGTTTTGATGAGGCTATGACCAGAAAAGTCACAGTATTTGCTTTGCTATTCGGAACTATAGGAAGGCAATGCAGGGTGAGGAAAGAATTAGCAGTGATTAAATAGTGTTGGAATCTGTTCTGCAATCCATATGCCTTTGTCAGTCTTCCCCATACCTCGGTTTTGTTTGGCTTTTTGTTGAGACGTCTGTGTAGGGCCTGCTTGGTGCAGCTTTCATTTCCAGTAAAAATGGGCACAGAGCGTGGGCTGTCAGTTTGGAAACTCAAAATGAGCACAACCTTCATTAAATAAAACACGTTTGGTATTTTAAATTGTCATGTTGTAAATGCTCACTGGACAAAGGACAGGCAAAATCAGGCCGTTTGTCTTTTTAGGGTTTTTAAGTGAACATTGTGGGTATTTTTTTTCCAGACCTATTCTATCAAAAAAGAAACTGGTGATTCAACTATTAAAAAAAAAAAAAATCTGCATATGTGTGGTTTTGAATTTGGAAAATTTGCTTGCAAAGTTTTAGGGCCCTGTGATGTGAATTTTTAAAAGCCACATGGACGAATCTCTTGAAATGAATTTAAATGTAAAATCCCAGTTTGCAAACAAAATGCAGCAGCTCTCGCAGGCGGAGTGCTGTCCGCCTAGAAACAGCACTCTTCTTGGCGGCCGGTTATTGTTGGTATCGTTACTACTAACAACACGAAAAACACCCTCATCTCTAATCTGATTCTGGCACGAACACTCAGCATCCTTGTTCAAGTAACTTAAATTCTCCCCCCCCCCTCAATTTCGACAGTATTTAAAAGTAAAGGGTACATCCTTTTTCCTGGTAGTGATGTGAGTAAATTTACATAGCAACATATTTCCTAGTGGAAGTAAAAATGCAAATAATAGATCTATTATTAGTAAAACTGATTTAATCCTTAGAGGTAAGTAAAGCAGGCCTATGTTAACTAGATGCTTTTTCCAATTCAATTACAACATAGAAATTATTTTCTAATTTAATCCATTTGGTCATTATTCTCACTTGCACATCTCTGAGACTGCAGTGATGGGGTCTCAAAATGACCTTCTCCATTTAGAGTAATATTTGGAGTGGGAAATACACATGGCTGCGACTGAACACTGCTCATGAATTGCTGACAAAATAAGAATAAAAGCAGAGGGGTTGAGCCTTGTGCCCTTGGTCTGTGAGGGCACGTTCCCCTGGTCCCTTTGCCAGAGTGCCTGTTCTGTGAAAGATGGGGACGGGGAACACGTGTCCTGGCACCGAGAAACATGCATCATATTTCATCAGATAATGAGGACTGGACTGTGTTGTACTATCGAGCTTATAATAATTATAAGATTATACATAAGGACTACAACACAATGTTGAAGTAAAATTAAAATGTATTACAAGGGTCCCAAAGGGCGATACTATATTTTTAAAGAAACAAACCCCTGCACATCATTATCTAACATAAATGAAACCTTATTTTCTTTTCATACGCAATAATGCAGATGGAGGAATTCAGCCATTTACCCTAGTGCAATTGGCCAGTCAGTGGCCATGTGTTAAAAGAAGTTATCGCCCTTGTCCGCTGCAGGATCTTCTGTAGCAAATATTTTTCTGCTTTTGCTGGACAATTAAAAGACAGACACAGTTTAATCTGAAACTGGAGTACCTTTTGAGATAACAAAAAGGATTCTTTCTTCTTGTAGATTCCCATTGCTATATCCTCATTTTGTTTAAGTTCTAAAAAAAATCTTTTTTCCTTCTTTCTGAGAATGGCTCGAAGGAGGCACTGTAAGGCTCTCGGCAGATGAGTATGAAGATAGCGAGCTATCAGATTGCAGAAGAAATCTAGCATTGCATCAAGATTATAGTTCCAATCATGTTTATTTAGGATTTTTCCCAACAACCTATGAGAAATTAGTCTGGAAAGGAACCATGCCAGTTCAGTTGTGGGAAGATGTTTGTGTCTGCATTCGGCCTCTTCCTTTCCAGCATTAATTAATACTTTGTACTACTGATGCCAAGGTGACGAAGAGTCGTAAAATAAGAATGTTCAGATTAAAATGTTAAGGTCATAATGATTACTTTCAAAATAAGGAAAACCTTTTCTCAACATGTTACAAAGACATAAGGTTAGACTATTGAATATCATACATGACAGAAACAACATTCTAGTTACCAGGGCAGGGGAGCGGGGGGGTGGGGGGGGGGTGGGGAATCTGTTGATGAGATCTCTTTGTCATCACAGCTAACTTGTTTCCATCCCTTCTTTTAACCTTTGTATTTTTCTATTATCCAAATGACAGTTCTCTCTGAAGTACTTGCTTTTTTATCTTCCCTTCCTTCCCCTTACCCCCTTCTTTTGGAACAATTGCCCCTTTTATTTGGGGCTCAACTATTTTGTTGCAATGTCTACAGTCCCCGTACAATCTTTTTGCCCAGAATCGCTCCCCCTGAGAAACCAGGCTGGATTACGTTCTCATCTTAGACAGCGTTCCTGGGACTCAGAGGGAGGCACACCGCTGGATTCAGGCCTGCCTTACCTTCAGGTACCCTACTTATTCTATGACTACGTGTGCTTGTCAAGTGTGCAAACTCTGCTAATTTTTCCATATTCGTCCAATTTCTCACACTGAAGGCACCCAACTTGCTTTTATGTTATTATTCTTATTAATATAAATATTTCAAAGTTCTCTAAAATCTGCACAGAAAGTAATTTTAGTGATTTAGCATCCTCTGTATTGCAGAAATGAAGGGTAGGGAGGGAAGCTGGAAGAAGTTTGATGTCCACAAAAAGGCAAGGGGAGGCTAAAATGTTTGCTTAAAAAAAAAAAATCTTTAAACAGTATAAAAACAGCTCTAAACTTTCCCTCAGGTTAAATTATGGCCCAGATTTGGAATGAAAAGTTTTCATCTTCTTTTTACTTTTAAAGTTCAGATTTAGAAATTTAGGGAGAAAATGGCATTAAGCAAGATGAGAGAATAAACACGCTTTAATATGTACCTGCCACCTTCACTATTCTTTCTAGTGACTCAATAAACACATCAATTTTCTCACTATTAATTTTGAAATATGGCATTAGTAAAAGATATAAATCTCCACGGGATAAAGTAATTGTCATTTCTGAAGCAATCACTAAAAGCGTAAAATGTCCCACCGCAAAGGACAGCAACTACAGGTAGCACTGATGTGTTCATTCTCTCAGGTAAAGGAGCACATGACTTTAACTCCCCCATCTGTTTAATGTTTTCGGTGAAGGGCATGTAGTTAATCTGAAAAGCTAGTTGGGCTGAGTAGAGACTACCAAATGTACACCATAAATATAGAGGGAGCAAACATGCTAAATTACTCTATTTAATTGGATTGTAAATATGATTTATAAATCAACCAACATATGGGATCCCTGGGGAAGAGTAAACTAATTTTCCAAATGAAACCCCAGCAATGGGCATGTAATGGAAATCTCATATTTGAAAATGACTTTACCTAAAGATTCCATAAATAAGACCTCAATGCATCCACCCCTTTTTATATGGAGATCTTCCTTGAAAGCAATGAGAAAATCCTTTCCTCCAAAGAATTCTGCAAGGGTCTTCCCTGAATAAGGGACTAATTTTGAGAATGAGATTTACTACTACAAAGTAAAATAGGCCAAACTACATATCCTGGAAAAAGTAAGTCAATTACTTTGTTGAATGTTTTTAGGAAAAGACAGATTTTATCCCAGTGACATTAAAGGAAATTGTCCAGAAAAAATATATATAAGATGCAATGTAGTTCAGTTAAAGTTGTCACAAGAATGAATGAAAAGTATGAGTTTTCATTTATTTGTTCTAAAAGGTTAGAAATATAGATTTGCCAGGTCTTGAGAATATGTTTTTAAATGAATATGTTGAGAAGCTGTATTGGCAGAGAGCTAGATTATAAACAGTTTGAGGACAGGGACTTGCCTTAATCATCTCATGTCCTCACAAAACAGGACACATTGTAGGAATTTCATAATCGTTTGTGTACTTCAGTTAGGGCACCTTTTTGAAAGCAAAACACATGATACTTTTGCTTAAAAAAAAGTGGGCATCCTTTATCACAGAACAAGTATTACACTTTACATAAGCAAAATGAATAAAGCTGTTGAAAAAAGTAAATAAAACTTCCAACCTAGCCATTTCATTATTTGATTGATGGTTGGTCCATTTATTCCCACCTCCGAGAAAATGGAATGCATTAGCACCCTAACACTAATGGCCACCAAAAAAAAACCCCAAAAACAAAAACAAAAAAGCTGGTATGACAACTGTCTGGCAATTAGAGGTTATAGACTATTATTCTTCAAATTCTGGGAATTGTCTACTCAACAAGTATTTTCACTCTTGAAGAAAATAGAAATAGTAGTGCCAAATTCTCTACCCACAATCTTTCATCCACTCATCAGTTCCACCTGGCCCTCCCCTTATGATAAAATGAGTTTACCTTGGCTTTATAATGAAGTAGATTTAGCCACAAACAGAGATGTGCTTCACCTAGAATTTCAACCTCAATATACATCATAAACAAGAAAGTAGTTCAGATCTGAACATAAACAAGATTTTCTCTCATTTTATGGTGAAATCATATTTCTGTCTGTCATTCTAAACTTCTTAGTTCATTATGCAATGACTTAGCAAAACAAACCCGATAAAATGAAATGACAGTTGTAAATATGGTATCAACATTCATTCAAAAGGATCTTAATTATGCTTAGTTATCCCCTTGCAGGTCTAAATGTCTCTAGGTAATGCAAAGCTACTATTTAAGGTTTTTTCCTAAGTTTTATGTTTCCAAATGTTATTAAAATAGATGTAGTCTTAAGTTTTTTTAATTTTTTGCATTTAATATGACACATTATACTGATACATAATCATTAATTTTGTTATACTAATAGTTAAAAGCTAAGCAGGTCAAGCAATGTTTTATATAATAGATAACATTATGAATTTCAAAGACTTTCTATTGGCATTTGCCTAAAACTGCAGTCTCCCTACAAAATAATAAGTTACTTAACACAAAATTAACTTTATTTGATATAAGAAAAACCCAGTGCAAATTAACATATATATTTTCATAAGAGTACTATGTCTATAAGGACCACCAGTTTTTTAAATAATATACTAATAAATTATATTCAATATTCTGAACTACTATCATTATTTCAGATTAATTTATGTCTTGAATTCAAATATTTTCACACCTCTGAACTTTTTCTTAGGTTCAAGTATTTATAGACTCTTCTTAATTTCTGGCATCTCAGTTTGTAACTAATATTGTATTGAACTTGCTGCCTGAGTTAAATACATGCTACCCCAAAATGAAGATACTCAAATCTTACAAATCTACCATTCAGATACTTTAAAGTACCAGAAATGCAATATATTTTTCTGAGAAAGTATGCCCAATTGTAGAATATTTTTTCAAAATCTATAAAACTGTTTATAAACTGTTTAAATAAAATGAGGCATCGATTCACTAAGTATCATATAGAAAGAATAGCTATTTCCAGCCCATTATTCTTTATATACCTTTGCCATTCAATTGCATTCAATAGAGGTTTTATGATTCCAACAGAAGAAAACCAGCCATTGAGAACCAGAGAACATTGTTATCATTCAGAATAACATGAGATTAAAGAGTCCTAACCTAATACATAATGTGGGTGGGAAAAAAACCCCAAAATAGATAAATACTATTTTTCTCCTGTCCTCAGCGGTAGACAATATAAATTGTAGTGTAATATTAATGTGGAAGACAAATTTGAATATTCTAACCTAATATTTTGAAAACGAAAGCTAGGTGTGTGTGTGTAACAAATGTGCATAAGGTTCTAATTATCAGGAATCGGGCATCTTTCTTTGCAGTTTTAACTGAAAATGGAAGCTGGATTACCTACAGTCAGTTGTCAATTCAGCCTCTTAGGTAATTTTACAGGTGTCTTCTGGGAATAGATTATGTTCTAAATCCTATAACTCTGAATTCTCAATTTCCTCCTTTATACACTAAAATAAAATTGGGATCACATAATATTGCGCTATTTAATAACAGCCATAAATGCCCTGAAAGTATTCTGGCAAAAATTTTCAGAATATTTTTTACCCAAGACTTTCAAATTTTGTTCAAATACAAAGATTATATACACACATATAGCAAATATGTATCTAAAACACCCCTTGCCTCTTTGCATGTTTACAAACAAATATTAATGTATAATTTTACTGTCAAGGAAATCAATGTCTAAATTCTAAAATTGCTAGGTATGCCTCTATTGAGGATATTTGAATTCCAGTGAATTAATTACTTAATTGTAGCTAGGTGTACTTCTTTAACTTTTGCTTTAAACCGTGCTACTTTTCAAAATGTATAATAAATTAGTTTAAAATAAAATAATAAATTCCAAAATTGCTCATAAAATGACAGTCTAAATTTATGTGACTGCTTAGCACACCTTCAGCATTAAGCACTATTTTGATAATTATAATAAAGTAACTGCTGATTTAATTGTCCATTGAAACTTTTCAGGTTTTGAAATTTTACGTCATTTGAATTATCTTACTACATGGCAATGCAGAAGATTAGTATGTTTCAATTAAGAACTTTTCAAATGTAAGTTTGATATGAATATCTTTTCTGGAAAAAAATTTAACGTATTCTCTTAGAACAATATTTGGCCACTTATTTCTTTCAGTTACTTGCTTTTATAAATCTAATAGTTTAGTGATTTAATATTCAGTGTATTAAATGTAATCACTTTTCAATGTTTGGAATTACAGAACAGAGCATTTGAAATTGTTCTATTTTTCTTTTTTTAAAGTATGTTTAGTTTGAAGTGTATGTACAAATTAACCATTTCTAAACAAGTTTAAATACTAGCTCTATAATTCAAAACAGTAGAAATAATCATAAGGATTTTTGTATTATGGAAATAACCATAAAGGTTTTTGGATTATCAAACATATGTGGAAATTAGAGACTATTTTTTAAACTATTCTTCACAATGTTATTCTAAGAAATGATGACCTAATAAAAATTACTGAGCACCTGTTAAATGCTTTCTACTACATGCACTGCTATTATTTGTAACAAAATACCTTGTCACTTTTTGACTATGAGTCCTCTGAACAAAGTATATTCTGATTTTTTTTAATTGCTTGTTTTTAAGAGACAATCTCTAACCACCATTTATAGCCACAGGTAATATTTAATGAATGCTTTCTGTGCCATAAGTTTGCATTATCTCACTGAATCTTCACGACATCTCCTCAGGTTGTAAGTATTATTCCCCTGCTTTAACGATGGAGAAAAGAAGGCTCTAAAAGGTTAAGCGACTTGCATAAGTGGTGGTGGTACCAGAAGACCAGACTTCCTAACCATTGTACATGCTGCCTCTTCTTTACGAATGACGGGCCCTTTTGTAAAAGAAAATGACACACTTTCTTAGAATTTCTCATTGGCGTTCCTTACAGTAGGAATAGACTCAGGAATAGGACTCTCCTTCCTTGCTGCTATTTTCTGTGATATTTATCACGGGACAGCTATTAATATGTAGCTGACTCTACTTTAACAAAATAAGGGAGAGAAGAGGAAGTGAAAATGGGTTTGTTAGAGAAAATAACAACTAACTTTTTCTCTCCAGCAAATGAAAGTGACAAGTTCCATTCTACGTAAAAGCTGGGTTTTACAGATAAGAAAACATGGAAAGTATTAAGACTTCAAAAGAATGAAATGAAAACTGGATATTTTGAGGCTTTGGAATTGGAGTTTGATATTAAGAAATTGCAAACCTACCCAGCTCTGCTCATCTGCTGAAGAAACCTTATGTTGCTTTAAGTTTTTGTTTGGTAGGGGTTTGCTAAAGGTTTGTTTGTTGTTGTTTTTTCTTTTGTTTTGTTTTTTTGGTTTTTGTTTGGAGAGAGAGAGCGAGTTTGGGTTTTGAACTCCTGATTCTAGCGTGGTGATGCATTTAGACTCAAAACTCTGGGGCTTTTATTGTTGTGGTTGCTTGATCTTTCTCAGAAAAAAAAAGGAAAAAAAGGAACACGGATGGCTTAATTTTTCTTTAGTAGCGTCGGGGGAGGGACAGAGGTAAAAAAAATTAAACGGTCCACAGCCAGTCCGTATAATTTGAGGTTTTCTCACTAAACTCCCTTGGGAGATTCCGACGTGACCTTTAATCGGGAAATGGTAACTTTATTAAGATTATCTGGTTGCCCTCTTCCCGCTACCACAGGGCAAGCCACGCTAGTTTGTCCTCCGGGGGCCGTGGTGTGCGCCGCGCCCGAGCGTGAGGCCCCCTCGGTTTCCGAGCCGAGACCTCCCACGTGCGCTCCACGGGCGGGCGTGGGGGACACTTGCCCGGCAGCCCCTCGGAAGCGCCCCCCTGGCCTCTCTGGGCAACCCTGGCCCCCAGGTGACCGGCGGAAAGGCTCCGAAACGGGCCCGGAGGCACTTCCAGGCCTCCAGGCCCCTGGCGGGGATGGACGCCTCGACTGCACCCACGAAGGAAGGGGGAGTCTTCCCCGCAGTCCCCCCCCCCCAGTCCACCCGGGACCAGGCTCGTGCAGCGGCCTGCAGACGGCCTCGGCTTCCCCTCCGCCGAGGTCAGGAGGGGGCCGGGGTCCTCCCTCGCCCGAACTCGGCCGCCCCTCGCCTGCTCACCTGACCGTACTTGGCTTCTTGCTCCAACGCTCCCTTCTCCAGCCCATTCACCGCGTGCGGGGCCGCGGCGGGGAAGTTGTTTCGTCCCAGGCTGCTCCACTCCTCCACCTTGGGGCTGTGGTAGGGGGAGCTGTCGCTCACTCCTGGGGAGGAGAAGACCTCAGGCTGGTGGCCCAAAACACGTGCCCCCTCCTGACACCCGACCCGAACCTGCGACCCGCGACCGGCGAGCACGAGGGCTCCGACCTCCCTCGGCCCCCTGCCCTCGGCCTCCCGGGGGTGCCGGGCCTAGGCGCCGCCTCTCCGGCTTGCAGCCCAGGGCCCGGCGCAGTTGCCTGCCTCGGAGTAGGCCTCTCCCAGATCTCTCACCCACGCCTTCGGGAAGATATTTTTTTTCAACCGGTCTTTGATTTTCCCTGGCTTCCCCCAGAGAAACCAGTGGAAGGAACCTGAGAGATTTGCCAAAATGTTTCCAAATCGGGGGAAAAACCCCGTGAAGCTGGTCGTACAGCTCTCCCCGATCCTAACCCAGCGTGGACTGGGGGTCGACAACAATCTGGGAATGGAAGGCACTGGAAAGGGAGAGAGGGACGTCCTGGCCTAACCGCCTCCGTGCTGGGGCGCAGACGCGTCCAGGTAAGTGCTCTCTATAGCAGGGACCTGGTAGTTCTGTCAACAGATGGAACAAAAGGCCTGCGGAGTTCTTTGCAAACAGAACGAAGTGCTGCCTACAGTCCACATGCAAAATGTCTGTGCATAGGTTTTTCCCTTGTGCGTGACCAGCCTCGATGCCCTTTCTCTCTACGTGAAATACCAGGGCATGTGCATATGACTCAGAAAATAAGCGTTGCAATTGCCGTTGTCAACGCCATGCGTGTCATTTTCGTGGTGATTTTTGTGATATAAAGGGTAAGAAAATGAAAGTAGAATGAAATGTTGGTTAAAGAAATAAAGCCCCCAGTTATCCTTTATGTTCTTAATAGAGATGCAAAGTAAATTATGTGTTGTAAACTGCTTAGCATGACACCTAAGGGTGTGCATATTGAATCCTGGGCATCGTTAGCTGGCCAAGTGCAATTTTAAACAGAAGATGTTTGAAGACTATGAGCAGTGTGTTCTGTCTTTGGGACCTATGGGTGGAGGACCAAAGTTTGACAAAGCCACTACAACTTGATTTTAAATACTTCCATCTGACACAGTGCTCGGAAGTTTTGTAGAAATGGTCCGTTTTTGAAACAATCTTTTTATATTCACGGATTTGCCAGAAAACAGGTTATTTATAGCTGGCATCCAGAATCAACAACATCTAGAATGAAGGGTCACTACTCTCAACAATCCAATACTTTTCCAACTGACATTTGGTCTGATTGTAGGATCCCTAGAGAAGCAAAGTTTTCTTTGCAACTCTGTCAGTCTTCTTTCACTGTTCCTCCCCCTCTCCGAAGAATTAGATTGTGTTCCAATTTGCACCAGGAAACTGTATTTTGGCCCTGAACTGCCAGTCTGTCTTTGCCTTCCCAGACAAAAGGCAACCGGTGGGCACAAGCCCGAAGTTATCTTAAGAAATTGAGATCCCCCCATGAGCCCCCATTTCTGCTGATCTCACACTTTCCCATGAACAGGGGCTTCCTTTAAATGTCAGTGAGGTCAGTTTATCCTATAAATCAAGGGCAAACTCTCCAAATAAAGCTCCAAACCAGCTCCGAGTAAGACTAAACTGAACTCCTAGAAGGATCTTGTAAACTCACAGTCAGGGAACAAGAAGATGAGAAATTGGGGCTCTGATTTAATTATTTAAAAGATAATTATGCCAATGTGGTGGTAAATAAGAAAGGCAGGAAATAATTAAAGGAACTATTTCCTCCACCACCCCTTCCTATTTAATTTTTCCTGCACACATTTTAAACTTTTGGCTGAAAAATTAAGAACGTAGGCTGTTTATCTCCGCAATATTTAAATTCTGCGTCTGGGGTATTCTGACTTTTTTTTCTCCCTACCGAGAAAGAAATTTATGCCATTTGTTTTGTTTTGCTTTGTTTTAACAACGCAGTAAAAGAAAACAAACCCGGGGCTCTTGAGGAAGCCCGAGGGAACAGAAGGGCTCCGGGAATCGCTCTTATCAAGCAGAAAAGACACTTCGAGCACTGCAAGGTCAAGGGTGAGACAGGAAAGGAACTGTGGGGTGGCACCGTGGAAAACGTGCAGGCACTAGATGCCCACTTGCAGTTCCGGGGACCCAGGGCCCCTGAAAGGAAGCGGCAGGAGCGGAGAAACAGAGACGGACAGAAGACAGGACAGCAGGGAATCCCCGTGCAGTTTGTCACCATCGCAGCGCTGGTTGGTGGCACTCTCTAAGACGTATATAGTGAAGTCTGTGCAGCCGAGAGAGAGAGAGAGAGAGAGAGAGAGAGAGAGAGAGAGAGAGAGAGAGAGAAATGTCGCAGAAACTTGTCCCAGAATGAGCAGTGCAGTAAGTAACACGCAAGTTGCTCGTAGTAACTTTCGGACCTCCGTTTCCGAGGAAAATGAAGTGAAGCATAAGAATGAAACCAATTAGCTGACATTTGAACTTCCTGCCTGAGCAAATTTGGTCTGATTGCTAGAATCCTCAAGAAGAATACTGCATTTTCCACAGGGTGCCCCACGCCTCGCGGCCGCATCTGATCCCCACACAGGCTGCCTGCAGCCGGCAGCCCAATGCCGGCTCTGATCTCTCGGGCTGCGCCCCAAGTCCGGCCCCGGCTGCGCTCCCCAAGTGAGCGAGCAGGTCTGAGGCTGCGGCGGCGGGAGAGGCGGGGGAGGGTGGAAAATGCGAACCATGTGTTGGGGATGGGGGGAAGTTATGGGTCTGGTAGTTTGAGATGAGGCAGGAGACTGTGTGTGGCAAGGAAACCGAGGGCATGAATTTCAAGTTAATGAGATCAGGACACCCCCTGGGAAGACTCCTTACATTTCCAAAGGAAAAAGCCCCAGGTGGTGGGGTAGGCGCTGGCGGAGGCCCCAAACACTGAGACCCCAGCGAGGGTGTGGAGGAAGGCTCTGCCCATCCTCACAGCGGCCCTTGAGCCCTTACCTTGGTCGGTGATGGAGCGAATGCCCAGGATGTCGGTGACGGAGTGGGAGGACGGCCAGGTGCGCGGCATGGCCACCGAGCCGGGGATGGCGGGCACCCCGGGTGGGGTGGGCACCTTAGCGGCGGCCGCCGTGATGGGGCTGGGGTAGGAGTAGATGTGGTTATAGGGCAGTGCCGGCTGCGGTGCAGGCTGGTGCTGTTTGTATGAGTCGTAATGGCCCTGTTGCGCCAAGTTGCCGATCTTGTTACGCAGGATGCGGCTGATGGAGCTCACCGAGGGCACGTTGTACTTGTCACACACGCCGTCCGCCAGTAGGCGGTCCCGGATCTCCCAGGCGAAGATGCCGGGGTCCCTCTGCTTGTAGGTCCGGATGTGCTTCACTACAGTGGGGGTAGTGACCCGAGGCTTGCTGCCCCCGATGGCTCCAGGCAAGATCGAGCCTGTCTCGTTGTAGCGTGCCAGGATCTTGCTGACGCAGCCGTGAGAGACCCGTAGCTGGCGGCTGATGTCACACGGTCTGATGCCCAGTTGGGCCAGTTCCACGATGCGAAGCCGGATGGCGTTGGGCAGCGGCCTCCCGTTCACGAATACTCCTCCCAGCTGGTTCACCTCCCCAAAGGCTGGCTCTGCAGAGCAAACATAGGGCGCGCAAGGACGCGCACCCGCAGTTTGGGACAGTCGCCTGCCGCTCGGCCTCCGCGCGTGGCAGGGGGTGAGGCGGATGCAACCCCCGGGGACTAAGGGCCTGGGCTTTCCTCAAACCCTACGGTACCCGAGTTTTGAGGAATGGCCCCAAACCGCCGCGGTCGAATGAGACCCCCTCCCTCATTCCGGTGGTGCCTGCGGCCGCTAGAAACAAATAAAGTGGTGAGACGCAGGGCCGCTCCGAGTGTTCAGAGTCTCGGAATCAGTCGGGAAAATCGGTCTCTACGCCTGCAACGGGCTCCAACTCGCCTACTGGGCGCTAAAGTCCTTAGGCTGCTCCCCCTCGATCCTCAGCGCCCCGCCTTGGGGACCTGCGCAATTAGACAAGCTCTAGGGGAAGCTCGGGTTTTTTGTTATGTTTTTTCTGTTTTGTTTGCCAGTGTGCATGTATGTGAAGCAAAACTTGGTCTGCCACTGAGGCGGCGGGGCTTGCTATTGCCACCGCTCCCTTCTCTTAAAATCAGAAAATGGCATCAACAGCAACCCAGTAGCCAGCGTTTAGACTGAACTGCTGTGCGCCTCTGACCCTCAGCGTGTTCCTACAAGTTGTAGAGCAAAGTCAATAAGGAGAGTGTGAGCGCTCAGAGGTGCGCGCCCTCGCATTCTCTCTCCCTCCCTCTCTAGCTTACTCCCTCCCTCTCCGGCTCTGACAGCGTCCCCCGCAGCCACTCACCCATTGCTCCGAGCAGCACACCGACCGGGCCCCAGTTCCGAGCTCCCAGAAAGAAACTTTTCGCACGGCCTCAGTGGCCCAGCCTGTCGCTGCCCCAGACCGTGGGTGCCTCCGCTTCTTCCCGGGAGGAGGCGGCGAGAGTGCAAAAGGAAGGAGTAAAAGGAAGTCTGTGCCCCGTAGAAAGTGGCTTGAGTTCTGCATTTCAATCTAAGCAGCAACGTGGGCTGGGCTGAGCAGGGCGGGCGGCTCTGTCTATCACTCACCATGGACACGCCCCCCACAGAGGAGGGCCTGAGGGCAAGCTGCGTGGTGATTGGTGCGGGCCGGTGAGCGACAGCGCAGTCCGGGAAAGTCCTTCCGCTGTCTCTTCGTGCTTGCTCCGCACCTGGGTGACTCAATAAAATGGAAATTGGTGTTTGACACCTTCCGAGAAGCAACGCAAGTAGACTGCAAAATCAGGCTGATGAAAATGCTGAATAAGCAAATTAAAGCTTTTGGTCCCAATATGAGAGACTGGAAGAGAGAAGGGGCTGAGGAGACTTCTGGGGGCGGGGGGGGGGGGGGGGGGGGGAGGCTTAGGAAGGTCTTAGAATTGCTACCTCCCCCCAGGAGACGAAAGCGAAGGTGTGGGGAGGTGGGCCCATCTGACAGACTGGGACGTTTGGGGGAGACAAAGTCAGAGGAGGCCACCCTTACCACCAGAGGGAAACCTCTCCTTGGCCCCCACGCCACTAGCTCCACACCACCGTCTCTAGGGAAGGTTCATCCAGGAGCGCGGGGCCAAACTTCAGGCTCCAGACAGAGGCCGCGCGCGGCGCAGAGAACAGGACCACGCGTGGCTGAAGCGAGCGCACAGCCACCTCCGACTGATGCCTGTGCGCGGGGCGCTCAGGGGAGGCCCGAGCGCTGCTTCGCCCCGCCAAGGTGCCGGGCCACTGGTGCTCCCCGCAAACACTTGTCGTCCTCCCCCCGCCACAAAAACCACCGCAAAGGGGTTTTGTTTAAATATAAATGAGACTTTATCCCAGGAAGATGAACACCTGGTCTGCATGCGCATGTAATGCCCGCATCTTCGGTTTGCCTACCAGAGGCCCCCGTGTTTCCACTTTGTTCACCCTAAATCTGATCTAAAGTGTACAGTACTCTCTTGGGTGGCCAAAATTGTTCTCATTTTGAGTGTGAGTTTTGGAGAATGCTAATCAACATTTTAAAACAATACGGGAACATTGTTTTAAAATGAACTTTGCAGTCGTCCTGCTTCGGGTCTAGGAGACGCGTGTTTATTAACTGACAGCCTCTTCCAGGATTCGGGCTGATCCTCTCACAATCTCAAGGGATGTGTGTTCCTCTGGTCTGCGGAGAAGCTGACTGGGCCGAGATCCCGGGGAGGTAAGTGGCAAGGACCCAGCAGAAACTAACGATCAGCTGTGCTTTTTGAAGCAAACGGCTATCTTCAGGTCCTTACTCTTCTATGGTAGGCATTCTGTGTTCAAAGTCCCAGGTATGAAAGATTTAAAAGATAAAGGAAAGATTAATTTGAATACACTTAATTCTTTACAATTGGTTTCCCATAACTAGGAATACAGTACTTGAACGTATCTGCCTTTCCTCACCCCAACTGTTTCAAATCTCAAAGTTTGACTTGATAGGGATTTCACTGGTCCTGACCCCCAGTACCTGTCGAGTCACACTGACAAGCACTTTACAACGCAAAGGTCTTTTGGAATCCAAGCTTTTAGAAGCAGCAGCAGGAGCAGCTCCTTCTTGGGGCTGGGGTACAACTTAATTGAGACTGCAACATCTGAGGACAGCTTGTGATTCTGCCTTAGGCTTTT
This sequence comes from Desmodus rotundus, assembly GCF_022682495.2. NCBI lineage: Eukaryota > Metazoa > Chordata > Mammalia > Chiroptera > Phyllostomidae > Desmodus > Desmodus rotundus. Next base: position 50,887,593 of record NC_071393.1, read on the forward strand.
TGGTAGGAATAAACATGCTGGGCATCTTGATCAGGGATCCCTCTTCCCCCTCAGAAACCCGCAGCGAGTAGCAACCTACTGTGGGCGGACTCTGCTCAGCCCCAGCGCCCCCGGTGAAGCTTTGCGGACTCGGAGGGGCTGCAGTGTCAGCAAAAAGCTGTTCTGCCTTGGGGCTGGCAAGACCCAATGCCCCATGTAAGCTATGAGCTCTCTGTGGGGGGCTCTAGCTGGATCTACAGCACCAGCGCAGAATGGCCTAGAGACCCTTGCTCAGACTTCTGGCTAGGTGGACCGAACACACTCCCATTCCCTCATCAACTGCAGCTGCCTCATCTCCCGGCGTTCCTGAATGGACAGGTCCGCAGCTATCTGTCCATTTCCACCTGCTGGACTTGGCCGTGGCCTGGCACGTGGTCATAGCTGCGGCGACTCTCTGCTCTGTGGTAGCCCGACAAGGCCTCATCACACCTCGAGTAGGTGGGTTGGGGGGACAAAAAGGATGTACAGCGCGCCCAACGCAGCACATTCCCGACAGCGCAAGTAGAATCTTTGGAGTTTTGGAACGCTAAAGTACCCGGCAAGCCGAGACCGGGGCTCCTGGGGCAAGAGGAATGGACTCTTCAGGGAATCCTAGAGGAAGGGGTTGATTCTGAACCCTTCCCGGGGTATACACTGAGTGCCGTGGCCAGGTATTAGGCCATCAGATGTACGAGAGACAAACGACCTGGAAGAGGGACAGAGACAGAAGAAAGGAGGGAGGGAGGGAGGGAGGAGGGGAAGAAAGGAAGAAGGAAAGGAGGAAAGGAGAGTCCAAGGAGCAGCAACCCTAGGCGGTAGACATAGGGATGCAGGACTTCGAAAAAGAGCAAGGGTCAGCTGGGGTCAGCGTCCCCCTGGTTACTGCCCGCTCTGGACCCAGAAGATCACACAGAGATCGGAAGAATTTCGACTAAAAGAAATTTAAGACCAAGACCAAAACACAGCTAGTACGGCCTGCAGCTAATACAGGCTGGGGAGAAGCCAAAAGCCCTTTCCAGGGCGCTGTCGAGGCCTCCTTTGAGAAGAGACCCACTCTCTGGGTAAATATTTACTCAGTGGGAGACTAGAAACTGGCCGGGCGGGAGAGTGTGAAGCAAGGAGTTTACAGGGGTTGGAGAGAATCCGTGTGCTCAGTACTGAAGGGAACAAACGTGTACTTCGGCCCGAGGGGAGCCGGGGCCCAGGACTCCAGAGGCAGTCCAGCCTGGACACGCGGCCGGGAGAACTTTAGTTCGCAGTGCGCCTTTTTGGATGGACTCTTGCCCTGCACCTGCGGGCCTAGGCCAGATGCTTTAAAGTCTTCATAAATCTGTCAGCAGGCCCAGTGCCGCGAGCGGTCACCTGCGGCGACCCCCTCCTGGCCTTGTGCTGTCTGAGGAGGTATGCGGACTACGGACTAGAATCCAGCTCCTTCCGAGGCCGCCCTAGCGCGGCCTGGCGGGAGCCGCCCGGGGGATGCCGAGGTCCGACCCGGGTGCAACAGGCTTTGCTGGGAGCAGGGAGCCCTTCCTGGTGTCTCCAGCCTCAACTGACGCCCTGGCCTGTTCTGCCAGGTGCCTGCACTCCCAGGTCTGCGTGTCCGAGACAACTGCTGGGGTGAGGGGCGCGTAGAGTAGAGAACGGCGTGCGTTTGCGCTGCAGAGGGGTCTGCTGTTCCCAGTCGCTCTTACGAAGAGCGCAGTTGGCATGGGAGAATACTGAGCATCCGAGGCCTCCAACTAGCTCCCCTGCCAGAAACAAGTAGGACCCCGAGTAAGGCCGGAGCGGCGGTGCCTGTCGCTTGCCCTGCGGGGGAGTTTCGGGGTTTGGGCACAGTCAGAATGTGAGCCCCCGATGGGTTTTCGAAGCACCGTGAAAAGCACCGTTGTTTCAGCCGTCTCAGGGAGGAATGCGCTAGAGGCGAGATCCCGCATCCGGCTCCTCCACTGGAGCGGCTATTCCAGGGTAAGTAAAGGGTAGCGCGCGGTGTAGGGAGGAAGGGGCTGGATTTCTCCGGGCCCCGCGGAATTGTGCTGCCAACGCCGGGGCCGTGGGTTTCAACACCGATCGGCCCACTGCTGGGTCCTGGCCTCGCAGGGTCAGCGGCCACCCCTCATCCCTTTCGACCTCCCAGCGACTGCTGCAGCGAGAGGCAGCGGGCAAGGCACGCAGTGCCCGAGGTGAGGGAGGGTCCACCGCCCGCTGCAGCCAGAGGACCAGCGCTTGAGAGGCGGGGGGCGGCAGGGGCCGCAGCTAGAGGAAAAGGCCAAGCTGGGGGCGGGGTGGGGACGGAGGGCGGGGGGTGTGGGGGCGGGAGGGGGGCCCGGCACACTGACCTGCTAGCTTGGGCTTCCCGGGCTACTGACGCCACCGGCCGCAGCAGCCCAAGAAGAGGCCACGGGGGCCCCCAGGAGAGGCCGGAAGACTCTCCCAGAGTTGCCAGGGCCTCCCCGCGGCCTCTCCGCCTTCCTGCTGACGATGCTCGGATAAAGACCCTTTCCCCAAAGACAGTGGCCCACCAGGCCGGTCCTGCGCGCGGCAATCCCGCCGCGGGCCGCGGGGTCGGCCCCGGGGCTGCGAGCGCTCCTCGCCCGCGGTCTCCCGCCGAGGGCAGGGGAGGGGCCTGCTGCCGCCTGGAACCCGCTTTTAATTCTCCGCCTGCCTGTTTCCGATCACTCGGGTTGGTTTTTCTGTTTGCTCACTCCTTCTGTTACAATAAAAACAATCGACATTTCTTTTCAGTTTCCCCGTATTAGCGTCACTCAGTAATTGTTCTCCACCCCCCCCCCCACGTCGAAGGCGAGCGGGATTGCTGGTACGCTCGCATTGGAAGGCTTCTGAGTATATAAGCAAATCTTCCCTAAAGACTTTAAGTAAAAATAAATAACGGCTCGGGAAATTGCCGTGACCCCAGCATCACTTTCTGAACGCAAATTACACCCATTTTTCAGTTTTCAACAGCGGAATTACTTTCAGAAGGACGGCGCGGGGCTGCGTGTGATATGGTTACATGTGTTTATTAAGTCCGCAAATGAAAGAGGACACGTTTCTGTGCCGGGGGCAAACCTCGTGGCTGCGGGCCGGTCGGTGCAGTGTCGAACCGGACCCCGTTAGGGCCAGCGGCCAGCAGGGTCCCTGCGGGGAGGGGGACTTGCCTCCGCCGGGGTCGCGGCCTCTGCAGCATCCACGCAGCTTGGCGACCTGGGGGGGCGCCGTGGCTCTGCGGTCACGCGGCCGTCCTGAGCTGAGGGCTGCAGCTGCGCGTGGGAAAAGCAGAGCCTCGGGGTTTTAAAGACCCTGCCCACTGGGTCCCCGGGAGAGCAGTGCAGCCGCCTTCTTTCCGAGCCCCGATTGGCCTGGGGGCTGTCTGGGAAAGACAAACACGAACCAGGCCGCGCCTCTGCGCCTCCGCGTCGGCTCTCCAGCCTCTGCAGAGCCCGGCGGGCGCCCAGGCGCCCCGCCCGGCCCGCGCGGTCCAGGTTCGCGGGGGCAGCTCTCTGACGCGCCGGGTCGCCCTCTGGCTTCTACAGCCGGAACAAACGTGCGGGGCGGCCGCAGGGCCAGGGCCAGGCGCGGGCACTCCTGCTGTTTTCGGCGATACGGAGAACCGGGGCCCCGCGGACTCCGGGGTCCCCTCGCAATGCGGGGGGCGCGGCGTCCGGCGCCGCCTTGCGGGCCCTGCAGCCCAGGCCCCGGGCGGGACGCCCCGCGCCGCACTCTCGAGGCCCAGGATTTCCAGCTGCCACCTTCTCCGAGCTAATGCCCCCCCCCCCCCCCCCCACCGCGCTGGCCCCGAGAGCGGAGACTCCTGCTGCACTGTCCTCGCTCACCCCCGCCCCCGACAGGAAGCGCTGGCCGGGAGCACAGAGTCCGGGTCCGAGGCCTGGAAAATTTCCCGTGGTCTTCGAGTCCCGGCCGCCTTTCTCCGCGCAGTCCCCTCGTCGCAGCGCCATCTACAGGTGGCAGGTTTGATCGCGCTGCCAAAGCGACTTTTGCCAAGGTTGGGAGAGGCCTTCGGATACCCACAGAACTCTGATAGCCCGAAGTGTTCAGTTCTCCACTCCAGTTCCTCCTCCACCCTCAACTCCACGGGGCTCCGAAGCCGGTACCTCTCTCCACCATGTTCCAAGGCAAACCCCAGCATCAGTCTTTTCTTGCGTCACCGAAAGCCCATCTTCCACCGGATTCCAGGCTGCATCTTCTCGCGGTCCCCAGAGGCTACTGAGGACCGTGGTCTGTGAGCTCTTTCTGGGCTGCGAGCTGTTCCTGCGCTGCGGCTGGAAAGCAGGCAACTGCAAGGGCTCAGCTCCGGGAAAGGGAGCAATGGGCCCACCCTTCTCAGCTCATCCTTCCACTTGCCGAGGGCTCACAATGTCCAAGCGCTCCCAATAATCATACAAAGGAAGTATTACTATCTTTCCCGTTTCACAACATATAAAAACAGATTAAATAAGAACACGCCAGACACTGGGATTAAACGGGATCACCTGGTTAAGTAGATGGGGGCGTGAGCCCCACCATGGCCCGAGTGTCCTCGCTCTCCCCATTTCCCTGTTCTGCGGGAACAGCTCACGCTGAAGCCCCAAGCGAAGCCTCCTTACCTCAGGTGTCTGCACGGAAAGTGGACATTCCCACTCCCCACTACCAGTTAGAGAAATTGCCTAAGGCAGCACCGTGAGCCTGAGAGCCTGCGGCAAAGGCAAAGAGGGACCGGACCCTACCTCCTCACCTGGGCACAGACTCCAGACAGCCTAGCAGGTCGGACTGAAGGGGTGAGGGAGGGAGACGGGATTGGGCTCCAGTTGTGGGCACTGTCCCCTCCATGTCCGGGCTAACCGGAGCGTGGAGGCGCGGAGGACGGAGACTGTGGGCACCCAAAGAGTCCCCGCGCCACTGGAGCGCCGTGGCTGAAAGGCTTCAAGAGAAGCAGGACGAAGACCGCGGAGAATCGGGCATGAGCTGTGCTTCGCTGACACTTGTTCCCCGACTGACCGGACCTGCCCACCCGGTGCGCTCTCCTATCAACCAGCAGGCAGAGAAATCCACGTTTGTCTTTCTTGGAAATTCATTCCGGTGTGTACCTGTAGGTGTTTCTTTTTAAGACCACTGGAGTGGCGACAAAACAGAAGAAGCCGAGGTGCAATAAAATTAGAACCCTTAATTAACACAGCTAGCTAGACAGACCTAAGTTGTTCTAAAGTACACGTGGTAACTAGCCACACTCCCTCCCTGGGTTTTGCTTGCTCTGGGGTGCATCTTGGAGCACGGCTCAACTCATTTCGTTACCCTAGATACAGTGGAGAAATAAATCATTTCCTTTAAAACACTGTAATAATAAAAAGATTTCAGCGCACCCTGACAGAGGTGGTAACCAGGAAAAGAGAAAGCCACCAGGTTTTTAGGGGCTAGGGTTTTACTGGCCTGGGAAAATGTTCTCTAGCTGTGGCTTGGGCGCAATTTGCTCCATTGGTGAATGGGGGCTAGAGGAGCGGGGCATCTTCCAGCTTGGACCCAGGAGCTGGGCTGCGAAATCCCAAGCCGGTGTTTTCAGGTTTAGGACAGAAGCTGTGCTCCACACCAGGATCTGGCCACCCGCGTCTTGACTGGAATCACCAGAGCTTCGCAGGCTAGGAGGAGACTGACTGTTCCTGCAGCAAGGGTCCTTACCCAGCAATCTGCAGCTGGTGCGCGGGGTCCTACAAGTCTTCGTCCTGTCTGGGCTGGGTTCTCCGGAGAATCGATAGATTCGGGCAGGCCCTCTGCTCCAGGACCCCTAGAGGCCCACCTGAAGCATCCAGAGCTCACTTTCTCTGCCTCCCTCTGCCAGTCGAGCGTCCTCTCAGCCTAAAAACTCTACCCGCGCACTACTAGCGAAAAGGTTGGCCTCCAGTCTCTTCGGCCATGGCTGTGGCATTTGAGACCAGCTGTATGTAAGAGCCAGTGGAACACAACGTGTAGCCACCTCTCCCCTGACACAACTGGAGGATAGTTCTGGGGAAAGTGCTGAGGGACCCAACGATGTGGTTTTCAGTGAGTCCATGGTGGCTAAGGAAGAGAAATGTAATGGAAGAAATATATAAATAAACAAGCAAAACCTCTTAAAAGAGTCTCTTTTCTAAGACGAGAGAGATAAAACATGGTACATCTTTGCGGGTAAACTAATTTCGATCCCCACCCCCTCCGTGGAGAGAGGGGGGAAATTACTGCCTTTATGATTCACTGTCTTTTTCATCCAAATGAAACATTTTTAAATTGATGTGAATTAGTCCAAATTACTTTTCAGGAAAACTTGAGTAAAAACTACTGGTTTTGTTCAGGACATGTATGTCGTTTGTGCAGGTGTGGGAAAGATGTTTTAAGGCTTGTTTAAGCTGTAAAGGAATTTTCACATCTAAAAGCTACTCACACATTAAAAATGTGTACATAGATGTTTAAGGGCATATCTTAATTACGTAGATCTATTTTGATAGTGAACTTAATAAAAATCATTTTTAGTTGAGCATCGAGAACAAAAATCGTAAGTAATAATGAGGAGCATAGTAAAAACAAAGAAAAAAACTTCTGGGGGGGAAGAATTAGTAAGATAAAGGAGGGTTTTTTAGACAATATCAACATTTTGCATTTGATCCTAATTCTCACAGCTCTGTGTTATTTCAGCTTTTACATATGAAGACCTTACAGTTTGGGTCCGGTTGTTGAATTATATCCAGCCTTTAGGTTTAATGGCTGCAGGGAGGAGAGAGAGGGTTGCAACAACCTCAGGTCAGCACCAGAAATGCCGGGCCAACTTCTTATGTATGGTGTGGAGGCCACAGCAGCGTGGCTGTCATTCTTGGATTCCCAGGGACCAGAGGATTGGGAGAACAGGCTGGTTCCATTTCCTGCAGGATCAAGATGCTAACCTGTGACAGTGGCTGGCCTGGGAGCCACTTCTTAGAAGGACAGAAAGCCAAGGTCATGACCACAGGGAACCTTTTAAAACCCCCTAGCACCTTCTTGCAGGACCAGAGGTGTGAATCTGATGTTCTGGCGAGCTGACAACACAAATTCCCAAAGCAGCTTTTATTGCCTAAGCGATTCCTGTACTATTCCCTTTGGGATTGCATTCTGCCTAGCCACATGGTTCTGTTCTTGAGACACCCCTTTCAGTGGGGGAAGAAATAATGATCCCATTACTCAATGTAAAAAACTTTCCATAATGCCAGTTTAGGCTAAAATTTTTAACCCCTGAAAGTCAGGAAATAGAAAAGTTAAAACTTTTACCTGGTTAAATCACCCTCATTGCCCAGGCTGTATAATACATGGTGTATTTACAAGCCTCCCCAGAGAGCCCATTCCAGCCACCAGGCACTGCTGCTGCTGTTTAAAGTGTGGGGGAGTACTGTAGTGCCACTTGACTGGTACATTTTCCATTTGTAGATTGAGCTTTTCATGCCAATAGATTTTGGTGGTTACATGCTAGGTGAAAGCACTGCACTGCAGGTATTGGTAAATGGGCTTAAATATTAAAGAAAGCCAATTAACTTGTAGGTAACAAACAGTCAACTCAGAACAAGACAGAGGTATGATGTAAATGTTTACATACCTGCCAGATCTTCCAGACACTAAACCCACAGGGTTTTATCATTCAAAGCAGCTCCATTTCTTCAACTCTGCCATAAAATGGCAATTGGCATAAGTAGTGAGTAAGGTGTATTGTCCTTAATTTTAATTTTAGAACTAAATGTCCATAGTTCTCCTAAGAGGAGAAGATATAACAGAAAGATGTGTTAAGTTCCATGCTTGGAATTTCAGACATTGCCAAGTTGCAAATCAATTATGACTTCCAGAGTCTCCTCCAAATCCTTTTTCAGTGGAAGGGTAGTCAAAAAGTGTGCATAAGTTTTCCTTTGGAATCAGACTTTTCCTCCTACATTTTAGCTGTGAAACAAACTCACCTTAAGACTCTTTGTTTCTCAAGGACTCCCCGTCCTGTGACCAAAAAAAAAAAAAAAAAAAAAGAGAGAACCTAGAGGGTTAACCTTGTAGAGTTACATGTATGATGAACCACAGCTTCTGGCCACACGTGCACATGATCTGCGTGTTTCATCATCGAGCTGCTAAGTCACATGAGGGCTTGGGGGATAAAGGTATCAGTGCAGTGGAGGCATTATTATTCCTATCAGAGCAAATTAGTCTCACTGGGGAAATATGCCCTTGGGGTAAAATATATATTGAGTTATATAGAAGGAATGAATTACACACACTTGGATGATACTACATAAAAGCTGCATTTTTCCCTCAGAAGGGAAAGTTTCTTGTGTCAATAGAAATAATGAGGGCAAAGCTATGCAGTCTGTACATGTCATCTGTGCAGAACTCAAGGCATAATTTGGTATGTCACAATTATCAGCCAGCTGTCCAAAAAACTTCAAACAAACGGAGCTGTAAGTCCCCCCAAAGACATACTTCTCATCCTATAGTTAAGTCTTAATGAACCAGATCACCCAGGAAGGCCAGTGTGGCGGAGATGCGAAGCAGCACAGAGTGTTTTGGGTATATTTCCTAATGGCTTGCATGTCTCTAAACGGAAGAGAAAATAAGAAAAAACTGTGTGTATGATGTTCTGTTCTTTTACAGTTTTTTGACATTGAAAGCATTTTTTAAGTTCGCTTAGGTAATTCCCCTGCCTTTCCCAGAATACTGTTGTAAGGGAGAGCTCACAAGGATGAATCCCAGTGGATGCTACTTTAATAACCAAGCCTTCCTGGTAAATATGCATGAATACAGCCAAGTGTGAATGTGAAGATAGTGAGCATCAGGATAAAGTCTAAATGACCTCATTTTGGGGGGTTGGAGGGGGGAGGGAGAAGAATAGTTATTTTAAGCAGAAAGAAGAAGAGTGAAATATTTTTGTCACTAATTAAAATGGATACACTTTTCTCCTTTTTATATCACCCCCTTAAAGCATCTAGGAAAAGCGAAGTGAATGATGGGATTAATAGCAGAGGGATACAAACATTGTAAATTGAATTCATTGCTGTTGCTGCTACAACACATATTGCCAATGCATTTACGTATGTATGTCTGTGTATCTCAATAAATGAGCCTAATGGACTCGGGTATAAGGACAATTTGCCAACTTATCTCTGAATAACTTATCTCTTACAGGTGTGTTAGCTTTTCAGAAATGTCCTAAACTCGAAGGGCTGAATTTAGATCCCTGATGTGCTTCTAAATCTGATTTTAAAACAGTGTTCAGCCTATGGGCTGCTTTGTAGGTCCACGAGCCATTTTCCCACTATCCTTCCTAGAAGTCAGGGCTAAACTGAGGAAACAGAATCTTTCTTCTGATGCATGACATCACCATCCCTACGAACATGGGGGTATGAAATGATAAATGAAATCACTGCAACTTGTACCCACTAACCAGAGGAAGCTGTGAACACCAGGAGCGGTGGCCCTTTCATTAGTACTGAATCCCACACTTGCCTCTTCCTTTAGCTCTATCTCTATCCCTTTCTCTGATACACTAATTTCTCTCCCTCTCAACACACACACACACACACACACACACCTATCTTTTACACTCCCTAGAAGAAAGCAGTGTTTTATATAAGATTTTGATTTTTAAAATGTTCTTTTCTAGTTAAAATTCCATGAAATCCCCGAAATATCTTAAAGCACAGCAGGAAACTAAGCATCACATTACTAAGATGAGTTCCAGTGAGGTCATAAAGCAGTTAGCATTCTTCACATTAGATGCTTAAACTACCATAAATGCATATGAACCTGGATCTGTCTTGAAGCTTATATTTTAAACAAGCCGTGAAAAGTATGTCCAGACCTTTACATGTGTAGGAAAATTAGAATGAAGCTAACACAAGGTCAATCTTTGACCTCTGTACTTGCTCACAAGTCCCTTTGTCCTAAAATCAGGTAGAATGACCTTAGGGATACAGCAGTAGGGGAATATGGGCTTTTGAAATCCAAAGTAGAGTATGAAGAGATGAGAAGCTACTCAAAATTATCAGTGTTTGTGGCTGGTGATCAGTGGTTTAAGTCCACATTTACAGTTGTGCCAGACACAATGATTTCGACAGAGCTCCAGCCTGGAGCTTATCTCCTGGAGCTTTCTTGGAACATCAGTTTGGGTTCTTTTCTGCATTACAATTCTAAGTGCTGACCTCATTTTGGACTGTTGCATTCCTTTAAGGTCATTTTTGGAAGTAGGGTGGGGATGGTTATTCATCTGACCTCTCATAGATTTGAATACCAACTGAACATTTTAGACAATCCACTCCTCAGGTCAGTTGCCAAATAAAGCTTGGCTATTTGCTTCTTAGACTTCTTATGCATAGCTTAGGGAAGAAATACTCTAATAATTGTTAAAGGTACCTCACAAGACTTTCCAAAAAGGAACAAGTCTCCATCCAAATCTGAACCCAGGATATGTATGTGCTAAAATTGTGTGATTGGACCAAAAACATTGCTGTTATTATGAACTCTTCTGTAATAATATTTCCAGAAAAGGGCGGTGCGAATTTCGCTGCTTTATGTGCAGGGATGAAGGTCAGATTGTCAAACTGCAGATCTCGGGTCTTCGATAATGGGCCACTGTGTCCAACCTCCACTTCGTTCCCCCACTTATAGGAAGGAACAAAATAAAATGTTTTGTGGAAGTTTATATTGAAATGAGGTCAGGTAAACTAATGACTGCTTGGTATTTTATGACAAGTTTTATAACCTTGGAGTTGCCATAACTTTCAAACGATCATCAATAAAGTTTTATTGCGAAAGGGTCGCCATGTGTCTGAATGCTTTTGCACATAGTAAAGGCCCGCCGCCCCATTGGCTTAGCTCCCCAGCCCCTTTTCGCCCCAGTCCTAAAGTCCTCCTCCTTTTATTAAAGGTTGAGAAGTCCTCGAGTCTGCTCTCCTTCATCAGGTTGGCAATTTGGAGACTTCATGAAAATTATTTATCCGCGACTAAATGATACATATGACGAAATGCAAGAATATGTATTAAGACTCTAAAATTAGATTTTAAATGGACTGAAGTAAACTAAATGACAGCCTTTGGTGGGAGTGGGGGTCTGAGGACAGTTTATTCCAGAAGCAGTGAATGCTCGCCTATGTATATCTGTATAGCCCAGAGGGCGGTCATTAAATAATTAGGCGCTAAGGGGTAGATAATAGTCTCAAAGACAAGTTTCTTAAGACCCCTCTAACCGACGAGAGAATCTTAACGATTTAGGAGACCTAGCATTTCGCCTTACCTTAAATTGTCCCAAAGAAGGGAAGGGGGAGTGGGCCAGAGCTCTTGTTTGCCCGCCTGTCCCCAGACACTCTCAGAAACGCTCCCCAGGGTCAAACCAAGAACTCCAGGCGTCTATCGCACAGCGTCAGCTCTCCTGTTCAGGTTCAAGTCCGCGTACACCACCAGCCCTACCTTGTCTGCTGTCAAACTTTGTGTGGAAATGAAGCCGAGCTAATGCCCTGCGATTTGGATGAAGAGAGCTATAACGAAAACTGATACCAAAAACGAAGCCTCTGCTCTATGCATTCTTCAGACAGCTACTCCCTTCGGGCGAGGGCTGAGACAGAGAGAGTGGCAGGGGTGCTGGCAGAGTGGCGGGAGGGGGAGAGGCAAGAGGAAACTGGGAAACGGGCCGCAGGCCCTTGACCCATCTCCGGACTTGAGTTCAAGAACCTGCCGGGGCAGCCCAGGCCGGGTAGTTCAGTTGGTTAGAGCTCCTTTCCCATACTCCAAGGTTGGGGGTTGGTCCCTCGTCAGGGCACATAGAAGAATAAACCAATGAATGTTTAATAAGTGGAACAACAAATAAATCTCCCCCTCCCCCAGAGGGAAGGCCACCGGCCCCTTGCCTTTTCGTACCGACCTGTGCAGATCTCCACTCCTAACAATTCGCAGTTTACACTGTTGCTCCGGGGAAAGTTATCCGTGAGTATCGCCCTCCCCCCATCTCCCTCCACCTCCCAGGCTCGACGTCCTGCACTCGGCGGTAGGGGACCTCCAGCTCCACGAAACCGTGCCCGCTACGCGTCCTTTTCCCCCCAGAGCCAAAGCCTCAAGAGCCACGTATCGGGGATCGGGGCCTGAGCCAGATCTGCTGAGAGCAAAGGGCCGGAGCCCTTCACTGCCCCGACGCTTGGGGGCAGGAGAGAGCAGCCGCACCCGCGGGACCGGCTCCTGGGGCAGCGAGCTCCGGACCCTGCGGCCGTGGCGTCCGCCGCAGGCCGGGGACCAAGCAGCCCTTCATGGGACTTGAGAACTGCCAACTCAGAATGCCGAAAGCTCTCGGACCTCAGGGTCTCTCTATGATGTTTCGTGGCACCTTGAGCGGGCTTGGGATCCCCACGGCGAAGAGGATGTTGTGGGGGAAATGGCTCCCAATCACCCCTCATCTCCTACCAAGGCCCTGTCCTGGGCGCTCGCACCGAGGCGCCCAGAGCGGCAACGGCCCAACCAGGGGCGCCTGGGCCACCGCGGCGGGAGCGGACTCGGCAGGGCTTCCGCTGCCGGCGCCGCACACCCCGATCGCCGCCTGGAAGCACTGCGGCGGGGGTCCGGGCCGCGGCTCCGGTGGGGGACTGTGGCTAGCTCCACCTGGCTTTCGCACGGCCAGGTTCCGCCTCGCAGGCACGGGCTGTGGCGCCACCTCCCGAGGAAACCTCGCACGGAGCGCGGCTCCCGGGTCGCCTGCGCCGCGCCTACTTCGGCGTGGCGCTGGTGCCCCAGCCCGCGCTCTGTCCCCAAGTAACGCCCCAAATACTTGTGGTAACAGCTGCTACGCTGTTGGTCCGCGTCCTCACCAAGTGATGAAAGGAAGATCCTAGCTCTCCGGAGGATTTACGTGCAAGCGCGCGTCCGAGTTCTTGTGCGCCCGGCCTGGGGAAGGTGCAGAAGGACGAGACGGCCTTGATCAGACCAAGGCACCTCGGGCCCCCAGGCTCCAGCAAGAAGTAGGAGGAGGTGGGCCGAACTGAGGGGTGTTTGTGGCCCCCAAGACAGGCTTCAGGTTGCAATGGAGTCAAGCCTTTTAGAAGGGATCCAGCTCGGCTCACCGGACTTGAGCAGAGCCAGCCTTCCCTAGGAGGCACCCAGCCGCTATCTGCACCCCCACGGAAAAGAAAGCTTTTCCTCTCTGTTTGTATCAAGAAGCTTAGACATTTTTGAAAGTAACGTTTTAAAAAAGAAATTACATCAAGGTGGGAACAACACATTAAAAAATACAGAAAGAAGAGTTTCCAGGTTTAGGGTTCTGATGTTAATTACAGTTGAGACCCCCCGCCCCCCCCTCACTTTCAGGGGCACACCATTCCTGACTTCCTTTCCCTGGCTTTATTCTTGCTTTGTTTTGAAAACTTGGGCTTTTCTGTTAGTGAACACTGTTCACTTGAGTGGAACAATAGCAGATTAGTAGGTCATTTGTCTTTACACATTAATAGCAACTTTAAGCATATGAAAATCAGCCAAGGATGGCTGTGAAGGGAGAATCTCAAGGTGGAATCCTCCCGTCAATGTTATCTCTGGTGCATCACTCTGGGTTATGCTCTGGCTGTAATTATCCCGCTCTCTGAACAGTCCTAGAGAGGTGTTGCTGTGCGTTTAAAGCTCTGACCAAAGGGCTACAGGTGGCTATCCTCATTGGTCTAGAATGGCACACTCATATATTCATATTTATTGGCTACCGGCTATGTGTCAAGCACTGGTGTGGGATACAAGGGCAAAGAAGAAAGATAGGGCCTAACTGGACCATTTGGATGATAAAATACTGCTCTTAGCTTGGGATTCTCTATAGGGTCAACTATTTCCCACTGGGAAAAGGCAAGTTTCTGTTTCCATCCTCAGGTGCCCTCCAATACAATTATTCTCTTTGTAAGTCAAGGGGAGGGAGGCCACAAGACAAGTAGATTCTACAGCCAAGCTGAACCTGGCTTCCAAATTGCCAAATCCAGGGGTCTAAGGATCTGCCTCTTGTTTTGGATGATTCACCCAACATGCATGGTCTTTCTTTACAGCTTCAATAAGACAATAATGTCGAAGGCAGTGAAATGACCAGAATAAAAAAGAGAATCTCATAAACAGTGGCAGGCCGCTGGTTGCTCCCAAGGATACCCTGTTGTGGCAGAGCAAACGCTGCACTTGCTGGCACCCACTAGGCAGGGCACCGGCGCCTCCCTGCTTATCTCCCAGCTTTTCTTCCTTTCTTCTTTCCTGGGGCGAAGTCCAACTCCCCCTTCGCACAGTGCAAATTTTGATAGCCTACTGAAGATGTCCCACAGGCCCACCCGGACAAAGGTCTGCAGGGACCCTGTCTGGGCCCTTCAACGTGGACATTGGGAAGCCCCCAGAGATCAGGCAAGAGGGAAAGCTCAGGATGGGAGGCATCGGCCCTCCCTCAAAGCCCTGCTCCACAGGGAGCCAGAGGGGTTGTGGTGGATTTGGTTCCAGGCTTCACCCTTGAACCCTTCCTTGCCACTCTTTTCAGAGGCCTAACTTCCTGCCCCTAATTGAAAGCCACAAACCACAAGCTCTTGCAAGGTCAATAAACATCATTTCCTTTTTTGATAAGGCCGCTGGAATGAGGGAATGCTTACTTCTTACATTTGCACATTTTGTAAAGTGCTTTTACACATGCTATTTCACTTACCAATCTTGCAAAGCTTGGACAGTCTGCATATGGGTACTCCGAGGCACAGAGAAGTAAAGTGACTTCTATTCAAAATGGAGGGAAAATGGAAGGTAGCAGAGTTAGTACACGTATAGATTTGTACTTCAATAAGGCATTTGAAAAAGTTCCTTATGTCAGCCTTGGAGCTAAGATTAATAAATATGGCCTGAGTGATGTAATTGGTTGAATGGCTTATTCACTCAGACATTCTTCAAAATAAAACTTTTCTTTTAAGCATTTGCTGTGTGTCAGGAACTGGGCTCATTACTGGAGATACAAAGATAAACAAGCCATTGTCCTTAGTGAGACATGTACATGTATATTAGCAATAAAAAAGAGTATAATGTTGTCACAAAATGCTATGGGAATGTAAGAGGGACCAAAGGGATCATTTTCAGGCTAGAGTCTATTGTCATGCCCTCATAGTTGTGAAAAAAAGGACAGAAAAGATAAGAAATATGGAAGAGAACACCATCAGTATCCACAAATACCTTATGTAGATAGGATAATTAGTCATAAGTAACACTAATCACTGTATGGTAAGTGTAAAATTCTACACTCAGACACAAAATAATTGCACAGATGTATGGACTGTCAGAGATGGCAGCATAGGTGAGCTCAAGGCGTCCAGTTGACTGCAAGCTCAACATAAGCCTAGTTGTTAGTGTTCTTAGCTTGTGCTCAAGTAGCATATCCAACATAAGGATGATTATTCTGCTCCACTGAAATCAGAACGTGTCTCATACATTCTGGTCTTTACAAAGTTAAGAGAGTGGTTGGCAGTGGAAGTGTATTATTGCAAAGCGATGCTACCAGAATGGTGAAAGACCTTAAACCAAGGCTAGTAATGGCTGGTGGAACTGGGATTGCTAATAGAAACCACAAGACTCAGGAAGGATGGCACAGCTGCCCTCAAATACTTGAAAGGCATAGAAAACATGCAGAGCTTATTCTGTGAGAGGAATACAGTTAAGGTTTTCTCAGTTTAGACATTGATGGGGCAACCCATCCTCTACAGGCTTGCCTGTCCTTTCCTTGTAGATGCTCTGTGAGTGTAGGGCCACACCTGTCTCATTTGCTCAGTAACCCCAATGCCTTGCTCACTGAAGGCAGTCAACGAAATTCTGTTGCAGGAGCAAATAAATGAACTACTCCACGTGGCTCCAAAGGACAGAACTGAGACTCAAGGGCAAAAGTATAAAGCTGGATGATAAATGAACTCAAATAATTTGGCTATTAATTAGGATCATTGATGTAAGTAAAGATGTGTAATTCAGAGTTTTCATTTCAATCATCACTCACCTGTTTGGGAAAGAACTTTTCTATCCTTAATTTTTATTCCTCCCTAAGAAATATTATTTAAAGAGGAGGTAAATGGTCTTACTGGACCTTGTTTGGCCTTCTAGCTCCTTGATAACTGGATGGCTCACCAATACATAGGTTCTCCTTGAGAACGGGAGGAACATAGGGAGGGAGGGAGGGCCTAAGTAACACCTTGTTTGATCTTAGATGCACTTTAGACCAAGAGGTGGTCCCAAGAATGTCTAAGTCATTCAGGGGGAAGGCTATTCAGGTTTGGCTGCGTTCTTTGTTAGCTCAGTGAGTGTCAAAATTTTTCAAAGGGATGACTTGCATGTTGTGTGTGAAAAATGATTGAGATATTTTAATTATGTTGATTCTTCCAATTCATGAACATGGAATATCTTTGAATTTCTTTGTGTCTTTTTCAATCTTTTTTTAGTAATGCTTTGTAGTTTATAGTATATAGATCCTTCACATCCTTTGTTAAGTTTATTCTTAGGTATTTTAATTTTTTTTTGTAATTGCAAAAGTACTTGTTTTTTAGTTCTTTTTCTGAAATATTACTGTTAGTATATAGGAACACAATGGATTTTTGTACACTGATTATTTAACTTGCAACTTTACTGTATTTGTTTATTGTTTCTAGTAGGTTTTGGAGGAGTCTTTTATTTTATTTTTTATTTTTTAAAATATTTCATTTACTTATTTTTAGAGAGAGAGGAAGGGAGGGAGAAAGAGAGGGAGAGAAACATCAATGTGTGGTTGCCTCTCAAACGCCCTTTACTGAGGACCTGGCCCGCAACCCAGGCATGCGCCCTGATTGGGAATCAAACCAGCAATCCTTTGGTTCGCAGGCTGGCACTCAATCCGCTGAGCCACACCAGCCAGGGATGGTGGAGTCTTTATAAAGACTCTGTGTAACGATTCTACATAAAAAGTCACATCCTCTGCAAAAAGTGACACTTTTATTTGTTCTTTCCCAATTTGGATGTCTTTTATTTGTTTCTCTCATTTTTGAAAGATTTTATTTATTTATTTTTAGACAGAGGGGAAGGGGGGAGATGGAAGGAGACAGAGGGAGAGAAACATTGATTGGTTGCCTCTTGCAAGTATGCCCCCAAACAGGGACCTGGCCCGCAACAGAGGCGTCTGCCCTGACTGGGCGTGGAACCGGCAACCCTTCAGTTCGCATGCCGGCACTCAGTCCACTGAGCCACGCCAACCAGGGCTTTACTTCTTTCTCTTGTCTGACCTGTGGCTAGTACTATGTTGAATAGAGTGATGAGAGTGGGCATCCTTGTCTTGTTCCTGATCTTAGAGGAAAAGCTTTCACTTTTTCACCATTGAGGAAGATGTTAGCTGAGGCTTTGCCATATATGCCTTTATTATGTTGAGGTACTTTTCTTCTATACTCATTTTATCAGTCTTTATTATTTTCCATTATCATTTAGCCCCCTAATACCCTCCTTCCCCCAGCAATCACCGCACTGTTGTCCATGTCCATGAGTCCTTTTCCCTTTCTGCTCAATCCCTCCATGCTCCCACCTGCCCCCCTTCCAGCTGTCATCCTGCTTCCATCTATGAGTCTGCCCCCGTTTCTTCGTTAGTTCAGTTTGTTCATTAGATTCCATATATGAGTGAAATAATGTGGTATTTGTCTTTCTCTGATTGGCTTATTTCACTTAGCA
Organism: Desmodus rotundus; assembly: GCF_022682495.2. NCBI lineage: Eukaryota > Metazoa > Chordata > Mammalia > Chiroptera > Phyllostomidae > Desmodus > Desmodus rotundus. Next base: position 50,905,278 of record NC_071393.1, read on the forward strand.
TAATGTTCTTCACTTCCATCCGTGCTGTCACAAAGTATACAGTTTTGTTCTTTTTTATTGCCCAGTAGTACTCCATTGTGTAAATGGCCCATAGTTGTTTTATCCACTCATCTACTGATGGACACTTGGGCTGTCCTATGAGTTGGTTATTGTAAATAACACTGCAATAAACATAAGGGGGCTCATGTTCTTTCCAATTAATGTTTTGTGTTCCTTCAGATATATTCCCAGAAGTGGAATCTCTGGGTTGAAAGGCAAATTGATTTTTACTTTTTTGAAGTGTCTCCATACTGCTTTCCACAGTGACTGCACCAATCTACATTCTCAATAACAGTGTAAAAGGGTTCCCCTGTCTCCACATCCTCACCAGTACTTGTTGTTTGTTGATTTATTGATGACAGCCATTCTGACAGGTGTGAGATGATATCTCATTGTGGTTTTAATTTGCATTTTTCTGATGATTAGTGACATTGAGCATCTTTTCATACGTCTATTGGCCATCTGTATGTCTTCTTTGAAGAAGTGTCTATTCGGGTCCTTTGTCCATTCTTTAACTGGGTGGTTTGGGGTTTTTTTGGTGTTGAGTTTTGTAAGTTCTTTATAAATTTTGGATATTAACCCCTTATCAGATATATTGGCAAATATGTTCTCCCATTGTGTGGGTTGTCTTTTTATTTTGTTGATGATTTCCTTTGCTGTGCAAAACTTTTTAGTTTGATGTAGTACCATTTGTTTATTTTTTTTTCTTTTGTTTCCCTTGCTTGGGGAGACATATCTGACAAAATTGCTTCAAACTATGTTTAAGATTTTGCTGCCTATGTTTTCTTCTAGGATTTTTATGATTTCGGATCTAAATTTAAGTGTTTTATCTATTTTGAATTTATTCTTTTGATGTGGTGTAAGAAGGTAGTCTAGTGTCATTTTTCTGCATGTATCTGTCCAATTTTCCCAATACCACTTATCGAGTAAACTATCTTTAGCCCATTGTATGTGCTTGCTTCCTCTGTTGAACATTAATTGACAATAAGGGTGTGGGTTTCTTTCTGGGCTCTCTATTCTGTTCCATTGATCTATGTGTCTGATTTTATGCCAATACATTGCTGGTTTTTTTACTTACTATGGCCTTATAGTATAGTTTGATATTAGGCAGCATGATTCCTCCAAATTTGTTCTTATTTCTCAGGATTGCTGTTGCTATGGGGGAACATTTGTGGTTCCATATAAATTTTTGAAATATTTGTTCTAGTTCTGTGAAATACATCATTGGAATCTTGATAGGAATTTTGTTGAATCTATAGATTGCTTTGGGTAGCATGGGCATTTTAATGATGTTAATTCTATGCATGAACATGGTATGTGCTTCCACTTATTTGTATCTTATTCTACTTCTTTCTTCAGTGTCTTATAATTTTCTGAGTACAGGTCTTTTACATCCTTGGTTATGTTTATCCATAGCTATTTATTCTTTTGTAACAATTGTGAATGGGATTGATTTCTTAATTTCCCTTTCTCTCAGTTAATTATTGGCATAGAAAAATCCATCTGATATCTGGACATTAATTTTGTATCCTGCTACTTTGCTGAATTCATTTATCAGTTCTAGTTGTTTCTTGGTGGAATCTTTGGGGTTCTCTATGTACAGTATCATGTCATCTGCAAATAATAGCAGTTTTACTTCTTCTTTTCCAATTTGGATGCCTTTTATTTCTTCCTCTTGTCTGATTTCTGTGGCTAGGACTTCCAGTACATGCTGAATAAGAGGTGAAACCAGACATCCCTGTCTTGTTTCTGGTCTTAAGGGCAAGGCTTGTAGTTTTTGCCTGTTGAGTATGGTTCTGGCAGTGGGTTTTTCATATGTGGCCTTTGTTATGTTTAGGTATATTCCCACTTTCTCTCTATTCCCACTTTGCCAAGAGTTTTTACCATAAATGGGTGCTGGATTTTATAAAATGCTTTTATTGTTCCATTGATATGATCATTTGTTTTTTATCCTTCATTTCATTTATGTGGTGAATCACATTTATTGATTTGTGAATGTGGTACCAACCTTGGATTCCCAGAACAAATCCCACTTGATCATGGTGTATGATCTTTTTGATGCACTGCTGTATTCGGTGTGCTAATATTTTGTTGAAGATTTTAGTACCTATGTCAATCAGGGATATTGGCCTATAATTTTCTTTCTTTGTAGTGTCTTTTTCTGGTTTGAGAATTAGGATAATGTTGGTCTCATAAAATGAGTTTGGGAGCCTTCCTTCCTCTTGAATTTTGTAAAGTAGTTTGAGAAGGAGAGGTGTTAGTTCTTGTCAGAATGTTTGGTAAACTTCACCTGTGAAGCCATTTGGTCCCGAGCCTTTATTTGTTGGGAGTTTTTTGATTACTGCTTCAATTTCACTAGGTATAATCTGTCTATTCAGATTTTCTCATTCTTCTTGATTTAGTTTTGGAAGGTTGTATGTTTCTAGGGAAATATCTATTTTGTTCAGGTTATCCATTTTGTTTGTATATTTTCTTGCAATCCTTTGTATTTCTTTGGCGTCAGTTGTCATTTCCTCTGCTTCATTTTTTTTTTAACTTATTTGGGTCCTTTCTCTTTTTTTCTTGATGAGTCTGGTTAAAGGCTTGTCAATCTTGTTTATTGTGGGGGAGCTTTGCCTGCAGAGTCCCCCATCCGCCGCTGATGAAAATAAATCTACCAAGACATGATCTGCTTGGGGAGGAAAGGTGGCTGATCTCTCAAAGGAGAAGGACCAAGAGCCTTTTCCTCAACGGGCTTTTATTGGGTTCAATTTGCACAGGAATACAGGTAAAGCTCATCAATCATTGTCAGGCAGTAAGGATCAAACAATAGATAACATACAACGAACTCTGAAGGCTTATTCTGAGTCAGGGTCAGTTAGCTAAAGGGCTATAAAACTTTGGGAAACACACTCATTTCATTTTTGGACCCCATCAGAAAACAGGACATTCTTAGCAAAGCAGGTTTCACAGGGTTTTATGTATTCTTTCTTAGGCCTGATCGCCCCCCAGGGAATCTGCGGTTTCCAGCACAGGACTGCACCGCCCTCTGTCATTGTTTCAGGCTTAAGTCCAGCAGGGGAAGTAAGGCAGCCAAGAGATTAGGAGAGTTCTTGCAGACAGAATGAGGACTCAGGCTATGTCAAAGCCGAGGGGCGAGGGTCCATCACCCCCTTTTTCTATAGCCCCCCAAGTCCTTCCCCGAGGGCCTCTTCATGACCATGCCTGTCTTAGGTCATCCCTCCATTGAGGAATCTTACCTGTCATTGGCTAACTGGTCAGGCTCAGGGCCAAGCAGGGTGAAGTAAAGTGGGCAGAGGTGGCACGCCTGCCAGGGAGATAAGCTTTGTCTCCTTAGTGGCTTATGGTCTCAAGGTCTCTGACTCAGCCTTAGCCATAGGGGGTTAAGTCTCTGAAACCAGGCAGGGCGGTTCCCAACAGTTTATCTTTTCAAAAAACCAGCTCTTAGATTCATTCATCTTTTGCATCATTTTTTTAGACTCTATTTTTTTTTATTTCTTCTCTGATATTTATTTCCTTCCTTATACTCACTTTGGGCTTTGTTTGTTTTTCTTTTTCAAACTTCTTTAAGTGTGAAGTTAGATTGTTTATTTGAGCTTTTTTGTGTTTTTTGAGATTGGCCTGTAGTGCCATTTTATTCTTAGACTATTTTCTTTCTCCTCTTTTCTTCTTCTTCTTCTTCTTCTTCTTCTTCTTCTTCTTCTTCTTCTTCTTCTTCTTCTTCTTCTTCTTCTTCTTCTCCTCCTCCTCCTCCTCCTCCTCCTCCTTCTTCTTCTTCCCCTTCCTCTCCTTCTCCTCCTTTTCTTCTTCTCCTTCTTCCAAGCCCTTTAACAATTGTTGCAGTACTAGTTTGTTGTTAACAAACTCTTTTAGCTTTTTCTTGTGTGGGAAGCTCCTTATTTTTCCTTTGATTTTAAATGATAGCCTTACTGGGTAAATCAGCATTGGTTGTAGGTCCTTGCTTTACATCACCTTGACTATTTCATGCCACTCCCTTTTGGCCTGAAATGTTTCTGTTGAGTGCTCAGATGACAGTCTAAATGGTGCTCCCCTGTATATAACTACCTGCTTTTCTCTTGCAGCTTTTAGGATTCTCTCTTTGTCTTTAAGCTTTGCTATTTTTAATTTACAGTGTTTCTTGATGAAGGTTTCTTTGGGTCCAACTTGATTGGGACTCTCTGAGCTTCCTGGTTTGTGTGTCTTTTTCCTTCCCCAGATTAGGGAAGTTTTTGGTTTTTATTTTTTCAAATGGGTTTTTGATCCCTTGCTCACTTTCTCCTCCTTCTGGTATTCCCATGATGCAGTTTTGTTTATGCTTCATGTGTCCACAACATTTCTTAAGCTCTCCTCTGTTTTAAAAATTCTTGTTGTTTTTTGCTGCTCTAACTGGGTGTCCAAATCACTTACTCCATCCTCTGCTTCATCTAACCTACTGTTTATTCCTTCCTATGTAACATTTATTTCAGATACTGCATTCTTTATTTCTGACTGGTCCTTTTTTAGTTTCTATATCTTTTTTCATGCTGTTGAGTATCCTTATCATCATTCCTCTAACTCTGTAATAAATTGCCTCTGTTTCATCTAGTTCTTATTCTGGAGAACTCTCATGTTCTTTCATTTGGGATCTCTTTCTTTGTCTTCCCACTTTGGCTGCTTCGTTGTATTTTCCACCCTAGTTGTTAAACTAATCAATGAGATAGCCTCAAACTGTAATCAACAGCCTGGCTTAAGCATCACAGGGTGGGGCAGAGTAACTCTTGTGGGCGGGGCTATTGCTTCCCCTCAGGCTTATGCCACTTGGAGGGGAGTGCTCTGCCTGAGAAAGATGGCTTCTGCAGTATGGGGGATGACTCAGCACAGGGACCCTGGTGGCTGTTCTTTCAGTTCTTGCCCCAGAGCCACCAACCCCAGACTCTTCTCAAGTGTCTCTGCCCTCCCTCTGCTGGAGCCCAGGGTAAGGGACTGCAAATGAAATTTTTTGTGTTGGCCCATTAAGAGGCTTTCTGTGTTTCCAGTTGTCTCTCCTTGGCAGAGAGAAAACCTGCTGCTTTTCACAGATGGGTGTTATTGGGTTCCTTACTGGCTCTGGTGCTGTAGGTTGGGGAGCCCAGCTTGGGGTTCAGACCCTGCACTTCTCAGGGGGAGCCCCCCAGGCACTGAAATATCCCTCTGGAACTTCAGCTGCCACCTGTGGGGGCCCAGCCAGCCCTCTCACACTGCCTTTACACTTCCTACCAGTCTTGTTTTGGTGAAGTGGTTTCTTCTGTCTGTCCTTGGTTATAATGCTTTTCTCCAGCTAGTGTTCAGTTGGTTATTCAGAATGATTCTCTACAATTTAGTTGTAATTCCTAATTAGTCCTGGGAGGAGGCTCGTGTAGCTTCCACTTACTCCTCTGCCATCTTGGATCAGCCTCCTATACCCATTTTTATTGATCATTTTAATCATTTTAGCTAAAGCAATATACAGATTTAATGTAATCCCCATCAAAATCCCAATGGCATTTTTTATAGAAATAGAACTAAACAAAAATCACCACACTTGTATAGAAGAGCAAAAGGCCCCAAATAGCTAAAGTAATCCTGAGGGGGAAAAAAGAACAACACCATCATTATCACACTCCCTGACTTCAAGTTATACTGCAAAGCAACAAAACAGCATGGTATTGGCAGGAAAAAAAAAAAAAAACCCACAAAGACCAATGAAACAGAATTGAGAGCCCAGAAATAATACCACATGTATAAGGGCAAATGATTTTTCTTTATAAAGATGAAACTATTTTAATGATCATAAAGAAAGTGCTTCATTATGATAAGTTTTTATAATTTTGACAGTCAAATTATTAAAAGTTAAATATGTGTCCAATAATTCTGTGAATGCCTTAAATACCATTGCTTCCTTTCCAACATCCTTTCTAATTTTTCCTTTTGTTATGAGTTTAGTAAGATAAAATAAATCTCATATGATTTGTTGTTCAAGTACAGTTTTCTGCCTTCCCCCAGCCCCTCCCCACCACTCTAGCCCTCCTCACCTCCCTCCCCTGTTTCCAACCCCCTTGTTATTGTCCATGTGTCCTTTATAATTGTTCCAAGGACAAACAATTTTTGATAAAGCAGCTAAATATATGTAATAAAGAAAAGAAAGCCTCTTCAGTAAGTGGTGCTGGGAAAATTGGAAAGCCACGTGAAAAACAATGAAACTTCCCTTTTGTCCTCACACACAAAAATTAATTCAAAATGTGTCAAAGAGCTAAATATAACCCGAAATGGTGAATTACACAGAAGGAAACATAGGTATTAAAATTATGAACTTTGGTCTTAGAGAGATTTTATGACTTTGACCCCAAAGGCAAGGGAAGCAAAAATAAATGAATAGGACTACATCAAACTAAAAAGCTTGTGCCTGGCAAAAGAAATGACAAAAAAAGAAAAAGACAGCCAAGCAAATGGGAGATGATATTTGCAAAAACAGCTCTGATGAGGGGGTTATATCTAAAATGTATAAAGAACTCATACAATTGAACAGCAAACAAACAATCCAATTAAAAAATGGGTGGAGAACCTGAATAGACATTTATTCCAAGAAGACATACAAATAACATATATGAGAAGATGTTCAACTACACTAGCTATTAGGGAAATGCAAATAAAAACTACAACGAGATACCACCTCACCCTGTTAAAATGGCTATTGTCAACAAGACAAGTAATAACAAGTGTTGAAGAAGTTGTAAAGAAGAAGGAACCCTCATTCACTGTTGGTGGGAAGGTAAACTGGTACAACCACCATGGAAAACAGTATGGAGGCTCCTCAAAAAATTAAGAATAAATTTACCATATGACCCAGCAACCCCTGTTCTGGATATCTACTTGAAAAATTTGAAACTTATTCACAAGGAAATATGCAGTCCATATCACATTGCAACATTATTCATGGTGGCCAAGACATGGAAACAACCAACGTGTCCTTTGATAGATGACAGGATAAAGATGTGGTACATATATAAATGGAATATTACTCAGCCATAAGAAAAGATGAAACACTGCCATTTGCAACACCATGGATGGGTCTTGAGAATATCATACTAAGCAAAATAAGTCAGACAGAAAAAGTCAAGAACCACATGATTTTACTCATATGTATGATATAAAACTGAAAGCAACAAATAAATAAATAAGAAAAACAAATAAAACTCGTAGACACAGACAACAGTATGGTGTGGTGGCTACCAGAGGAAAGGGGAGTAGGGGGAGAGAAAAGAGTCAGGGGGGTCAAATATATGGTGACAAAAGATTTGACTTTGGGTGGTGGGCACACAATGTAGTATAATGTCTCATAGAATTGTACACTTAAAACCTGTGTAATTTTGCCCTGGCTGGTGTGGCTCAGTGGATTGAGTGATGACCTGCAAACCAAAGGGTCACCAGTTCGATTCCCAGTCAGGGCACATGCCTGGGTTGCAGGCCAGGTCCCCAGTGTGGAGCGTGTGAGAGGCAGCCACACATTAACGTTTCTCTCCCTCTCTTCCTCCCTTCCTTCCCCTCTCTCTAAAAGTAAATAAATAAAATATTTTTTAAAACCTGTATAATTTTATAGACCAATGTCATCCCAATAAATTTAAATTATTTATTTTATTTTTTATTGTTGTTCAAGAAATAAATTTATTTTTAAAATTATTTTATTATTGTTCAATTCAGGTGTCTGCATTTCTCCCCACCCCTTTCCCCCACCCCAGCCAAACCCGCCTCCCTCTCCTGCTTCCACCCTCCCCCTTGGTTTCGTCCATGTGTCCTTTATAGTAGTTCCTGAAAACCCTTCTCCCCACAGTACCTTCCCGCGCCCCTCTGGCTATTGTTAGATTGTTCTTAACTTCAATATCTCTGGTTATATTTTGTTTCAAGCAATAAATTTAATTTAAAATGATAGCGAGCCCTCACTGGTGTGGCTTGGTTGGAGCGTCATCCTGTAAACTGAAAGGTGGCAGATTCAATTTCTGGTCAGGGCATATACCTAAGTTGCAGGTTCAGTTTCCACTGAGGGTGCTTATGAGAGACAACCAATTAATGTTTCTCTGTCACATCGATGTTTTTCTCCCTTTCTCTCTCCCTCCATTTCCCTCTCTCTAAAATCAGTAAGCATGTCCATGGGTGAGGATAAAAAAAATAGCACTAACCCCTCCTTGTGGAGCTGTAGAAGGCCTGAGTAGTCCTGGGGTTTCAGAAGGTTCTTTCTCTAAACCATTGACCTATTTTCCCCAGATAAATGGCCACATGCCTTGACCCAAGTGCAGTGTGAAATTCAGTTAGGATAGGATGACTTTTAGCTCTTATTAAAATGTTGATTTATTTAATTCATCGATAAAACTTTGCTGCTTTCTCTCTACTAGTCTTTTTTTTTAAAAAAAATTTGTGTATTGGTGTTGGGCGTACAGCTTAGTGGTTAGACAGTCATATACTTTACATAGTGTTCCCCTTGATATTTCCAGGACCCCAGCTGGCACCACACATGGTTATCACAATATTACTGGCTATATTTTCTATGCTTTACTTACTGCTTTGTAAGTACTTTGTAACTACCAATTTGTGCCTCTTAGTCCCTTCACCTCTTTTACCCAGTGCCTCAAGCTCCTCCCCTCTCTGGCAATCACCAGCTTGTTTATTTTGTGCTTTAGTTTCCACCTATAACTGAAATCATATGGCATTTATCTTTCTCTGACTGGCTCATTTCACTGATTCACTGCTTCTAGAGAGTCCAGCACTGATGGACTCTCTAGGTCCATCCATGCTGTTGCAAATAGTAAGATTTCATTCTATTTTATGGCTGAGTAATATTCCATTGTTCATGACTTCCCCCAACCCCTGACACCCAACCCCCGACCCCCAACCCCCGGGCCTTCACCACATTGTTGTCCATGTCCATGGGCTGTGCATATATGCATGCATGTTCTTTGGCTGACCTCTTCCACTCCCCTTCAACCCCCTTCCCTCTGAGATCTGTCAGTCTGTTCCAGGTATCCATGCCTCTGAGTTTGTTCATCAGTTTATTTAGATCATTAGATTACACTTATAGGAGAGATCATATGGTGGTGGTCTTTCACTGACTAGTTTATTTCACTTAGCATAATATTCTCCAGGTCCATCCCTGCTGTCACATAGGGTAAGAGTTACTTCTTTTTTACAGCCGTGTAGAATTCCATTGTGTAAATGCACCACATCTTTTTTTCCACTCATCTACTGATGGGCACTTGGGTTGCTTCCACAGCTTGGTTACTATAAATAACACTGCCACGAGCAGAGGAATCTGCATTCCCACCAACAGTGCACAAGGGCTCTCTTTTCTCCACATGCTCACCAATACATGTCATTTGTGGATTTATTGATTATTCTCTCTACTGGTAGCTATTCAGAATTTTAGCAAGTAACATCTCCCTCAGATCAGACATGATGCAGTAGGTCAGCGGATCTGGGAGGCTTACAAGTTCTTACAGCTCATGGAGACACATGAGAAGTGAATGATGCCAAGTGATGCTACACCTGGCCTTCAAGAAGCTCACTTAATTTCTCTATCATATCAAGCTCAAGAAAGGTGTGAGACACTAGTCCCTTCAGTACCTGTGCCCTAAAGCAATACCATTTTCTTTCCATGGAGTATCTCAAAATATTTTTGGATTAACATGAGAATAGAAGAAGAGAAACAAAAATTTCATTGGCCCAAATTTGCTGAGAGGGAAATCTGTTGTTGCCCTTCCATCTCCCCTCATGAACAAAATTAGTTATCAGAACCCTCCCTTAAATGCTGCATGTAATATCTCAATGAGAAAGTATACAAGCAGTAATAATAATAAAAGCTAATATTTATTAGAGTACCCTCTGTGCCAGGCATTGTGTTAATCATATAATAGCTCTTATCTAATCCTACCAACAATGCTGTGAGGGAGGGCCTGTTATAATCTTCATTCCATAGATGAGGAAACCTGGTGCAAGAAAATTAAGTAACTTGCTTGAGGTCACATAGGTGTTACTGGTGGACTAATAATTCAGAGAGTTATCCTTGCCAGGTGAAGATTTTCTTACTCTTCTCTGATGCTAGCCGGTATCAAGAAGAGATGGAAACTAAAAGAGTGCAACTTGGTTTTTATTTTATTTTTTATTGTTATTCTATTACAGCTGTCCCAATTTTTCCCCCTTTGCCCTCCTCTGCCCAGCCCAACCCTGTTCCCACAGTCAATCCCCACCCTGTTGTCCATGTCCATGGGTCATTCACACATGTTCTTTGACTAGTCCCTTCTCATTTCCACCATTGTCCTCCTTCCCCCTCCCTTCTGGCTTTCTCAGTCTGTTCCATGTTCCCATGTCTCTGGTTCTATTTTGCTAATTAGTTTATTTTGTTCATTAGATTCCTATCATAAAAGAATACATATGGTATTTGTCATTTACCAACTGGCTTATTTCACTTAGCTTAATATTTTCTCGTTCTAGCCATGTTGTTGCAAAAGGTAGGAGTTCCTTCTTTCTTTTGCTGCATAGTATTCCATTGTGTCATGTGACTTGGTTTTTAGCCATTATTTCATTTACTTAAAAATTTTTTTTCTTATTTTTAGAGAGAGGGGAAGGGAGGGAGAGAGAGAGGGAGAGAAACGTTGATTGGTTGCTTCCCACACACCCCCAACTGGAACCTTGGTCTTCAACACACGCACATGCCCTGAGCTGGAATCGAACCGGCGACCTTTCAGTTTATGGGATGATGCCCAAACCACTGAGCCACATCAGCCAAGGCCATCATTTTATCTTTATTTTAAAATTTATTATTGTTAAAAGATATGTTTGCATAATAGAGTTCATATTTTATTTCAGTTTGTTTCAGTTACACAGAATTCTTGGCTATCCAGCTGCCTTGAGAAGGCGCATTTTGTAACATGTAATTCTGCCTGGAAAGTGTTGGATTTGACCAAGTTATATTCAGGTTATTCACATTCTGTATCTGCTTCCTTTGATGCTGCTTTTGTCTGAGCCATGGTTATGGTCTGAAAGTTCTTCCAACAGCCAAACTGCCCTTTGTCATCTGAATCCTAGAAATGACCCCTTGGTCTTCTTAAAAAGAAAAATAATAGCAACAATAGACAGCATTTAGGCAGTTGCCTACCTATGCCAGGCAAAGCCCCAGTGAAGTAGGTGTTATTATTAGCCCCATTTTTCATGTGAGGGAAGAGAGGCAAGAAAGATCAGGTAGTGTGTCCGCATTCACACGCAAGACAGAGTGGCACTTTGGGGTGGACCCCGTTGTGCGTTGCAGGCTTGGGAGAGTCGGTTATTAAGATTTTAGGAACTTAGTGAGCCACTTGTGAAACGCGACCCTTATTCACAACCACATTATATACAGTTACAATTAGTTTTTTAAACAAGGTAATAAGTATTTAGAACTTATTACTTCCTAATTATACTGCCACATTTGCCTATCATCTGTGTTCTTGAGGTTGTGTGTGTCTCCTGTGTACCTATGGTGGAAAACCACACAGTAAGTTGTTTAATACAATGGTGTGCTCCTACACATCTCTTTCCAATTCCATGCTCTGTGACATCACACTGGAAGCTTTAAATTTGCTGTGGTGGAGGAGTGACACCATAGAAGTCAGCAGTTGCTCCAAACAAGGCTTTTTTGTTCCTCCCAGAGAGTCAGCTGTTAAACAGCATAGGCCTGCACAGACCTCTAGGTCCAGCATCGGCAGCGTAGGACCTGAAGAACCTATGGGCAGATGGAGTGAAAAAATATTTTTAAAGTGTGGTTGAGCAGTGTGGTTCCTGGGGACAGACTGCTATGAAAAAGTGAATGCATTGCCTCAGCATTCTGAGCTTTTACTCTCTCCTAGATGCCAGGCAGAGTAAAGTCAGCTTCAGGTAGTTTTAAAAACATTGTACAATCCACAAGGTAGAAAAGACTCTCAGATGAAGACTAACTACATCATAGATATATATTTTTAATGCCAGTAGTTTCAAATCCTTAGAATTTAGTTTTTAAACTTACTAAAGTTACCAAATCTTACTTGTTTTAAGAATATTTAGTGGCAAAACCTCAAGGATCTAAACTGGAGTTCGGTATAATATAGTTCCCTGATGACTAAAATAAATGATCTTGAAAGGGAAGGAAGAGGCAGGCAGAAGATGTGACTGTCCGTTTACTTGTTGATCTGAATCATTTGTTCTTTCTCCTACGTTTAGGGCGGAGAGACGAATTTGGCAGCTGCCTGCTATCCAAGGCCTCACAACACGTGGGAAGAAACAGCCATGCAAACAACTAATTACAAATTATGCAATGAGGAGCAACATTTTACTCCTCATTTTAAAATGTATTCTTTAGGATAATGAGAATACAATGATTATTTTGAAGAGTTAAACAATAGGCTAAGTGGTTATGTGAGAGGAGCTAGGAAGACACGATTAATTCTGACAGGCCAAAAGAAAGGCCTGTGTACATTAATCTAAGGACGTCGTTGCGGCTGTTATACTTGTTCTTAAGGGAAGGGTGGGTTTGTATGTGGGGGAGGGGTGGTTCTTGGGCATTTGGTTCATTTCCATGTTGTTTTGCATTGCTTTACTCAGAAGAGGACTACATTACGCACAATGTAAGGCATCCTACCGGTAAGTGATGCTGAAGTTGTGAGGTTCATTGTACACACCTCTGGACTTGGGATTCAGAAGAGCTGGATTCAGGTCTGGGTTTTGTTGCCAATTACTTTGGGAAGCCGTTTTCCCTCTCTGGATCAGCTGTAAAATTTGAGGCTTAAATAAATGATCCATAAAGACCATTTGAACTCTAACACCCTGAGATTGCCTCAGGTTAACGATAGGGAAAAAAACCACAAAAATTTGCATCAAGAGACACTTTTATCTTACAAGATCCCTAGACTTGACTGCGCACATTAAGAATGGAGAAGATGGAGATGTTGGAGATCAGGATCACTAGCCATGCTGCTGATGAAATTGTTCTACAAAACCTTCCCAGGAGCTAATTGCAGTAGCCTGGCCCAGGATGTACCTGAGTCACAGCAGGACAAATGATGCTATAAAACAATTCTAAGGTTAACTTTATTTTAACTAGGTCTTAATTCTTTGAGACTGTACATTACATTTGCAGAAGAGGGCCACGGTGTAGGAGTTCTCTGTGTGAAGGTTTGGAAAACCTGTCTGTTAAGTGCTTTTCTCTATCACTCTTTTCCATGTGAAATGCCTACTTTACTTAGACCTGAATTTTCTTAAAATTCTTTTTTTTAAATGATTTTATTTCTTTATCTTTAGAGAGAGGGGAAGGGAAGGAGAGAGAGAGAGGGAGAGAAACATCAATGTGTGGTTGCCTCCCATATGGCCCCCACTAGGGACCTGGCCCATAACCCAGGCATGTGCCCTGACTGGAAATCGAACCCACAATCCTTTGGTTTGCAGCCTGCGCTCAATCCACCGAGCTACACCAACCAGGTAAAATTCTTTATTCATTGTTACCCTCTGCATCCCTTCCAGCCTTGCCCCCTCCCCCATCCATCCTATAAACCTGCCAGCAGTTGTTATGTGTTGCTGCTTCCAGCTATGTGCCTTTACGCAAATTCCCAGAAGACCAGACAGTTGTATGGATAACATGAAAAATTACGCTTTAATTTTGTGATTTTTTTTTCCTGGTCTTTTTCTCCTCATGTGGAACTTGCATTGGTTTCAAAGAGTTAAAAATACACCTCTGTTCTCTGTGTCTTTTGTGAATACCTGGGAAAGAGCTGTTTCAAAAAAACATACCTTTAACATCCCTAGTGGTGGAAATGCTTGGGGGTCAGAGTCAAGTGTGGGCGCACATGTGCGGCTCACATTGTGAGGCAAGAGGGGTCTCTTGCTGAAGGCTCTCGTGCCATTCATGACTAGTGTATGTTTTGCCGACAGAGGAAGCCTTACAGTTTCAATCAGCTATTTGTCAGCAACAGCATACGAGATGTTAAAGTCCATCTTAACTCGGGCGCATTGTTAGGGTTCGAGGCATGAATGTGCTATGCCTTCACCCTCAGATATTCACGCAGCTCCCAGGGTGAGGCTGAGAAATTAAAAACACGAGATATGTCCATGAAGTCTGCATCTCTGTAGACCGGGGTGTGAGTTCCAGAATACTTCCACTTGTGTGACTCACCAGCTGGACTTACCCAGGTTACTTATCTATGGAGCCACTGTATTTCCGAGAGTAGGATATGGATTGAGAAGAGGGAAAATGCTGGTGGAGAGCAGGCCCCGTTCTCTTGCTCATGAGTTAGATGTTGATAGAGGAGGAAGGGATCCAAGATCCAGGCAAAGAACACAGAGACTAGAGTTCATTAAAAAGGAAAAAGTCTAAGGGGGAATTTTATAGCTTTTTATTATTCCAAAAGCAGTATATAGGTAACAAAGTAGAAGATAAAAACAAATGTGAATTCAACAAAATATTCCTACTAACAAGAGACAACCACTATCAATCTTTAGTGTATATTCTTTTATATCTTTTTCTGCGTGCATTTGCTAAATGAGATCACACTTGCTTTTTTACTCTTTCCATGTTAGGACGTATTCAGTTTTCATTCCATAAAATAACTAGATGAACTGCAAATTTCCCAGTGACCCCAAACTGCCATATACAGGATTGAACCTCGGACCGCTCTGGCAGCTGCTTTTGTCCCCAAAGTCTCCATTTGAATGTAACACCGCTACTGTACAGACAGATTGGAGAGGCTAAGCCAGTTGTCCCGCAGGCTGGTTCCCTTTCTGGTTGTGTTAGGCTGTTTCCCCCTGATGTTTAGACTGTTCCCCTACCCCTTCTGTCTCCTCTAAGTTAGAAGTTTGACTTTTGAGCTGAAGGTTTGGAGTAGGAGACAATAAATACCTGAAGATTTTGTGAAGATCGAGAAGTAATAATGATGTGCAAAAAATACAGCAAATGCCAAGAAACAGGGGAGAAAACACGGTAAAAAGATTATGGTGGCTGGAGCTGGGAGAGTTTACTGTGGCCATGTGAGAGGGGTCCTTTTGGGAGTCCCCAGAAATAATAGGGAGATACTAAGGGGGAGCTAAGTTCCCAAATGGGTAATGAAGACTCTGAACCATCACAATGTGGGCATAAATATAAATGTGATCTCAATTATAAACACAGGCTGGTAACATTTGAGTTACACCTGGAAAGATGTTCAAGATGTGTAACTATAAAGGTAAAGCATGCACATGGTTAAGTAAAATAAAGACTAAATTCTCCCTTACCCTGATCCTCACTGTCCCCCTGACCCTGCTAATAGTTTCTAGTTCTGCTTTAGTTACAGCAGTTATCATTGTAACTTAGAAAAACATAAATATCTTTTTATTTCTTATATTTATTGAATTCAGGCCTCATACATTGGCCTCTAGGTACAAAATGTGAGGACTTTGGAACTTGAATGGCTTTCATTTTCTCCCTCTGCTTTTCATTCCTCTTTTCTAAATTGCATTAGTCTGAGCCATGGCCAGGTAGCTCAGTTGGTTAAAGTCATCCCAATGTGCCAAGATTGCAGGTTCGATCCCTGGTCATGGCACATACAAGAAACAATCAATGAATACATAAATAAGTGGAACAACAAATCAATATCTCTCTAAAAATCAATAAATAATAAAATACAATACAATATCACTGCATTCGTCTTTATAGTGATTGCAATCTGTTTTTAAAATATCTTTTATTGATTATGCTATTACAGTTGTTCCATTATCCCCCCCTTTATTCCTCTATGCCCTGTACCCCCATTCCCACCATCATTCCCCCACCTTAGTTCATGTCCATGGGTCATACAGGTAAGTTCTTTGGCTTCTCCATTTCCTATACTATTCTTAACTTCCCCCTGTCTATTTTATACCTGTCATTTATTCTTCTTATTCCCTGTACCTTTTCCCCATCATCCTCCCTCCCCCTCCCCACTGATAACTCTCCATGTGATCTCCATGTCTGTGAATCTGTTCCTGTTCTAGTTGTTTACTAAGTTCATTTTTGTTTCTGTTTTTGTGTTTTTAGGTTCAGTTGTTGATCATTGTGAGTTTGTTGTCATTTTATTGTTTGTATTTTTGATCTTCTTCTTTTTCTTAGATAAGTCCCTTTAACATTTCATATAAGGGCTTGGTGATGATGAACTCCTTTAACTTGACCTTATCTGGGAAGCACTTTATCTGCCCTTCCATTCTAAATGATAGCTGTGCTGGATAGAGTAATCTTGGATGTAGGTCCTTGCCTTTCATGACTTCAAATACTTCTTTCCAGCCCCTTCTTGCCTGTAAGGTTTCTTTTGAGAAATCAGCTGATAGTCTGATGGGAACTCCTTTGTAGGTAAGTGTGTCCTTTCCTCTTGCTACTTTTAAGATTCTCTCGTTATCTTTAATCTTGGGTAATGTAATTCTGATGTGCCTTGGTGTGTGCTTCCTTGGGTCCAACTTTTTTGGGACACTCTGAGCTTCCTGGACTTCCTGAAAGTCTATTTCCTTTTCCAGATTGGGGAAGCTTTCCTTCATTATTTTTTCAAATAAGTTTTGAATATCTTGCTCTTCCTCTTCTCCTTCTGGAACCCCTATGATTCAGATGTTGGAATGTTTAAAGTTGTCCTGGAAGTTCCTAAGCCTCTCCTCATCTTTTGAATTCTTGTTTCTTCATTCTGTTCTGGTTCAATGTTTATTTCTTCCTTCTGCTCCAAACCATTGATTTGATTCCCAGTTTCCTTCCCTTCATGTTGGTTCCTTGTATATTTTTCCTTTATTTCACTTTTCATAGCCTTCACTTTTTCCTCTATTTTGCGCCCACACTCAGCCATTTCTGTGAGCATTCTGATTACCAGTGTTTTGAACTGTGCATCTGATAGGTTGGGTATCTATCATTTAGTTGTATTTTTTCTGGAGCTTTGATCTGTTCTTTCATTTGGGCCATATTTTTTGTCTTGGCATGCCTGTTATATAGTAAGCGGTGGAGCCTTAGGTATTCGCCAGGGCGGGGCAACCTACCTCGCTTTGTTGTGCTGTATCTTGGGAAGGGATCACAGAGGGAACAGTGTTGCTTGCTAAGCTCACTGGCTTTCAGTCACTTCCCCCACTACCCACAAGTAAATTGGGCCCTTCTGGTGCTGATTCCCAGGTGGATGGGTTTGTGTATGTTCTAGGACTCTGTGGGTCTCTCCAACAAACTCTCCTGTGAGGCTGGGAGTTTCTCCTGCCACCTCACCCCTCATAGGTTTTTTTAGTCAGGTGTTTGAGGCTTTCTTTCCCTGCACTTGAATCCTGGGTTGCAAGGTCTGTCTTGATCCTCAGTTGTTCCTCCCAGGTTATCTGCACTCAGATGTGGGACCGCCCAGTCTGCCAGCCATCTCATTGCTGCAAGTCCTCTCCATCCCAGCTGCCCATCCCTGCCCCACCCCCCCACCTGTCTGGATGAGTGCTTCTTTAACTCCTTGGTTGCCTGACTTCCGTACAGTTCAATTTTCTGGCAGTTCTGGTTATTTTCACTTTTAAATTTGTTTTTGTCCTTCTTTTGGTTGTGCGAGGAGGCAAAATGTATCTACTGATGCCTCTATCTTGGCTGAAATTTAATTGCATTCGTATTTATAGTGATTACAGTCTTCTTAAACCATAGGTTAGTCTTATGTCCTTTATCAATACGTTGACTATAATAAGTAAAAAAAACTATGTGGAACATTCAGAAAGTTATTACCGCATGAATACAAATCTCCCTAGAGAAGAAAATATAATCCCCTATCTTGGTCATTTTGTCACTCATACAAGAATCTTCCACACACCTCTGTGTAAGGGATTGGTTTTAATTATCCTTTTCACGTCTAAATCTTTCTAGGTCATATCCGATAGCTGCAGCTGCCTATGTCTTGTGTTTTCTTCTTTCTTGGCTTATTTTGAGATCTTGCTGGATTATTTCAGAAGTAATTTTTTCTTATTGGGTGTGTGGTTTGCCAAACTTACTGAATTTGGATGTGCCTGCGAGGGCCTTTCTTTAGCCCTCACGTCTGAAATTTGACTGGGTTCAGAGCAGTTTCCCCTCAGAACTTTGGGGACAGGGCTCCACTACTGCCTGGGGCTCCATGCTCTCAATGTGAGTCAGTGGTTGAGCTGGGGCTTCTTGAAATCGGGCAAAGGTAGGAGGGCTTTTCTCTGGGGGAGCCCTTCAGAGTTACCCCTCCTGGTGGCTCTGTCTCTCTTTTGAGCTGCTGTGGGAGTCCAGATTTATCTTGAGCTCAGCGTTGCTTTTCTTAGCACCCAATTCAGTCACTGGTAGACCTTTCAGATATATTTCCTAGTCCTCTGGAAGACAAAAGCTGCCTCACTGGTCATTCTTATTTGTAATGGTCATTCACTTACAGAGGGAGAGAGAGCAAGCCACACTCATCCCAGGTGTCCCAAAGGCAATTCTTTAACATCCCAGGCTGATTGGTAAGTTCAAAGTGAGCATCACCTGAGTGACTCCCCTGCAAACATCCCCCGATAAAGGCCTTTATCTCTGGAGTTAGGGCTTCTGTTGCCTCTACTGTAACTTCTCCATTTACCCAATGGCTTTTCTTTTCTATTGATTAGAATTCTCCAAATACGAGGGGGATCCCCAAAATGGAACTTATTCATAAAAACTTGTGTATTTGTTCTCACATGTTTAAACTTCAGTCACCTTCAAGGTACTCTCCATTTGATGCAATACACCTATTGAGACATTTTTTCCACTGCTCAAAACAGTTTTGAACTTGTCAATTTTGATGCCTTTTAGTGCTTCTGCCATTTTTTGATTCACCTCTTCCACATTGGTAAAATGTTTCCCTTTGGGGACTTTTTCCATCTGGGGAAACAAAAAAAAGTTACTCATGGAAAGATCAGGTGACTAAGGTAGGATGGGGCACAGGGGTCATGCCATTTTTGGTCAAAAACTGCTGAACACTCAGTGTGGTGTGGGCAGGTGCACTCGTAAATCACCCATCATGAAATGGGCAACCACATTTAAAGAGTCTTCAAAAAAAAGTCACTGAGGCCGAATGCAGCCTCTCACAACAACACCAGCTGGTGCACTGATACAGATGGGTTCCTAGAACACTCACCTAGCGGGGGAAGCCTGTACTACAAGGGGCCTGACCTCCAGAAGGTAATTCTGTTTTTTTTAGGGGTCCCCACTCGTATTCTGACTAATTAAAGACCCTTGGTCTTGTTTTATACTGCTCTAATGGTTTGAATTTAAAAACTAACCTTTTCTTAATCATCTCAATGGGACCTTGGATAGAGTGTGGCTGGGCAGAACGGCAAGGCACACTTTACTGAAAAGTCCAAAAGAGTGTATTCATATACAGTCATATAGAAAAATATTTGAACTATAGTGTAGCAAAAACTTTACACAGGTTATCCTAGGTAGTAGAATGCTTATTTGTGGTTACTGACTTTTTTCATGGTTTAATTTTGTAATGATAATAAAAAAGTGTGTGTGTGTGTATAGGAGGGAAATGATGGCTTTGTCAAGTACCAAGAGAGCTAGAGCATAAACTTACCAAGCAACAGAGGTTTTCAGTTGGTCTGTGAAATTCACTGCAAACCTCTTACATGCACACTAACTTTGCGTGAGCACCTCAGTAAAATCAAATCAGGAAGATGAAATATTTACTGAGCACTTCCTGTGGGCAGTCCTAGGCACTGCAACCGAAGGGCGCTGCTCCAGGTGAGGCTTGACCTGAGGAGGGGACAGTGGCAAAAGGCTGGCTCTGAGTTCCATCCATCCAACAAAGTCCAGTCTGCTTTGTACTAGGGGTCCCTCAAGAGACTAAGTTCTGGGCCTCCTTCCAGGTGTTCTAATCTCTGACACTATAAATGTCACGTTACCCATTTAATCTGATTCCAAAGGGCTTCTTGGCAGAAAAATATGGGAACTACTGTGGCAGATCAACTACAAAGACAAACCAGTTTATTGGTTCAGGCTTCAGAAGAAACTCTAGATGAAACTGAAATTTGCCATTAAGAAAAATGTGGTAAATCTAGTATTACTTAAAAGCTCCTAAAGCAACGGTGGATAATGATAATAAGTTGCATACCTCTTCCACGGGCACAACCTCTGCCTGTGACTTCAAAGAAAGCTCCTCAAGTCCAGGGGGAGATGCACAGCTCTGCTGAGGAGATATTTATGGGGCTGTTACGGCACCTAGGATGTTCCTGTTATGCTCACTGTTCGAACCTCCAGGTTTCCAGGACTACAGAAAACAAAAGACTTGAGGCATTTTTAAAGGGGAGTGTGCTTTTTCCCGTAACACAAATGATCAGCTTTGCACTATTATCATTCAGTTTTGAACTCTTGGCATTAATTCCACTTGACAGCATTTTATTACAGAGAAACAGGACTGGGAAAGTCCTTCAAGCAGCCATAAACGGAGTAGACTGCTGGTGGCAATATCTAATAAACGTCATCAAAGAATAACATGCTGAGCTTGCACAGTGGATCTCAGCAGAATGAGTGAATCCAATAACCTGCTTTGGCGCAGCAAAGCCATACCTTTTGCAGGTGAAGAGTAAGAAAGTACAATGGCCACAGTTGCTGGCTAACGGTCAGGGAAGGGCCGTGTTGCTGAGGGCAAGTCCCAGAGGTGGGGAAGGAGAAAGTAGTAATGGTAGCAGAGCCGGTCAGGGGATTGTTGCTGCAGCCCCGTCTCCTCCTTCGCTGGCTCTTAGGCTGTGATAATGCAGAAAAGAATTTGTAAGAAACACAATATTGACCACTGGGGAGTAGAGTCGTTAGAAAAGGTTGAGCAAGTCAAGATCAGAATATTTTAAGAACATTTCTGGGGAAATTGCAAATTTCAAAGAGACGAAGCACTGAGAGGCTACTGCCGTTGCTATTTTGTACTGTCACGCTCTCAGGGGAGTCAGTGATTTCCAACATTCAAAGCAAGAAAGACGCCTGGGTGGACGCAGCCAACGCCGAGGTGGTCAGGCAGTCATCGCGCCGGCCGACCGTCAGTGGCAGCGGGTGGAGGATGATTCGGGGACACTGTACGTGGAAGGTAACCTCTTTCACTACGTGACTGTTTTGAGACCGAGTGGCGTTTTCAGTTCTCCTGGTGCACGTTGCTTCGTTTCTCCGGACAGGCACACAAATGATAATGTTGTGGTTCTTTGCAGTACTTCTTCCTGATGATTATCTAAGCCTTAGATCCTCGGACTTTAATGGCCAGATAATGGCTGGGACTCTTGTTAAAATGTAGATTCTGATTCGGTCATTCTGGGGTAAGATCTGACCTAGTGCACCTCCAACAAGCTTCCAGGAGATGCCAGTTTTGTGGGTCTGAGGACTACACTTCGAGCAGTGAAGGATATAAGACACTGCAAACTGCCGGTTACTCTTTGTCTGCCGCCAGTCTGCTCTAGCTAAGCCGAGACTTAGGCCTGGCTTAAATGTAGACTCAGAAATTACTGATTTAGATTTATTGAGTCTGAAGAAATCAAATCATTTATGGGGGGATTTGATTACCTTCAGCCCTCTTTACCCAGTTAGCCCCCCTCTTTGCAACCACACAAAGGTCAGGCACGGTGCCACAGGTACCCAAGTTTTCTCAGTCACTTAGTTCTGGTCTAGAATCCATAAATATTTAATGAAGCCTTATCATAGAGAAATAAGTTTGGAAACTTCCTTTCCCATCTTTTTTTCCCACCCCAAAATGGGCTCAAGTCATTAGGTAAAATGTTTCCACATCAAAGAGTTTTGTAACCTGTTTTGTGTATCAGAGGAGAGAAGAAAATGGGTGAGTGATGCTGGCTTTGAGATATGACTGTAAAGTGTGTCTGTATGTGGTTGATGAAAACTTCTATTTCTTTTCTTTTGTTATGTACTCAAGTTTTGAAAAAATTATTTATTTATTTTTGGAGAAAGGGAGGGAGAATGAGAGGGAGAGAAACACCAATATGTGGTTTCCCCTCGAGCGCCCACCTACTGGGGGCCTGGCTCCCAACCCAAGCATGTGCCCTGACTGGGAATGAAATGGGTGACCTTTGATTCGCAGGCCGGCGCTCAGTCCACTGAGCCACACCAGCCAGGGCTACACTCATCTTTTTGTTTATTCAATATTTTACTTTATAGCAGTCTAGATGTTAAGTCATTTCATTATTGTATATGCTAAATATCATGGGCCATTTTTTATAAATTCATATTGCTATTATCATACCTAGCAAAAATGATCAGTATTTCCTTGGTATCACCCAAAACTCAGGTAACATTCACATTTCCATGATTTTCTAAAAAATGTCTGTTACAGATGGTTGTTTAATCCAAAGTCAACATATTATTTGGTTGTTATATCTCTCAAGCATCTTTTAGTACGCTTTCTTTTTCTTTCTTCTTCATGTCATTGGCTGTTGAAGAAATCAGGTCAATTATCCAGTAGTCTATTTTGTAGTTGTTTTAAAAATCTGTCAGATTTACAATAAGGGAACCTACCTACTCATCTTAAGAGAAATCCTTTGAAGCACACAGAACCTGTACCAGCCCAGTCTTAAGATGGAAAAACAGGACCACAAAGATGTTGAGTGATGTGCCCAAGAAGATCTGAAACTGAATCTATCTCTTCTCGTTTCTTACTGTGTATGTTTCTACCAAACTTAGTTGGCTCTGGTGTTTTGGTAAGTGTAGTGGAATATAGTGAAATAGGTGGTTTCAAAAAAGTAGGCTTACCTATTTCACTTTGCAAGTAATTTAATAAACTTGACTAAATTCCATGAGGACAAGGTCAGGTCTGTCTTGTATACCATAGAATTCATAGGGTGTGACAGAGCCTGGCACAGTTTAATGCCCAAAGACTGCTTGTTGAATAAGTGAACAAATCAATGAGCATATGTTGTATTTCCTCTAGGTGGGGCAGTACCTTAAGTTTGTAGAGGGCCTCACTCTTTGCAAATCCCGTGTACATAGTCTCTCATTTGATCACGCAACAACCACGTGAGACAACTTTGCGATCCTTATTTAACAGATAAAGAAATAAGATGGGAAGCATTGCTCAAGCATGTATTAGGCACCAATAAAAATGAGGCTAGATTCTAAGATGTTTTCATTTCATCAGCTGTCTAACTCATTATATAATTTTATCCACTCTGATAAGGCAGATGCTCATGATACTTCACAACTCGCAAAGCCTCTTAGCTCCCTTGGTCTCTTCAGCAACCATCCAAGGTAGGAGTGATTATCTTAACTTCATGGATGAGGAAACTATGCCCAAGTCACATTACTAAGAGGAAAAGCCTAACTTGACCTCAGGTTTTTTACTTCAAATACAGTTTGCTTTCTACTATAAAACTGGTTACATCCCCTCTCCTCTCTGGTCCCTGCCTTATTCCAGTGTCAGATTCAAGTCCCTCACTTTTCCCACCTCCCTGAGTACATTACTATTCATGCCACCCTGGGTAGCTATGGCATGTAATGGACATCCTCATATTTTACATCTTCCTTCCATTTGTGTGGTGCCAACCAGTTTCTTATCATTGCCTTATTACCTCCCTTGAAGCAGAAGCAGAGTTTTCTTCATATACCTAAGTCTGTCCTAGGAAGCAGATGAGGCCCACGAGATAACATTGGCTGATAGGGCACCTAACCTGTCACTATTTTGGATCTCTTTTATTTCTAACAGGAATCCAGAAATGAATGGATTTTGCTCTTTGGCATAAATTATTGTGCATTTAAGGAGAGTAGCTATTTAAGAGGCTGATATAAAATAATTTGTATTTCCAAAACGAAATAAGGAAATAAAAACAGCATTAACAAATGGTTGGAGAAGCAACGGGGGCTGAGATGTTAATGACATGATGAAAATCTTGCCATTTGGAAAGTACATTCATTATTTGGGGGGCAAGTACACCCATACATACCCCTTTTACTATTTTTATAATAAAGCTAACGGCTCACCAGCCATTTAAAATTTTTTTCTAGGTTTATTTTTTTAAGAGATGCTTTTTAAAGGGTTTGGATACTTCTATTTCTTCAATTTGATCTTGAACTCAGACCTCAGTAATGTGAGAATATAGAACCTTGGGTATCCACCCCCACTACACCTTTGGAAAGTTACTTTGAAACATTTGGAAGGTTTGCATTGGAGGGGGTTTGGGGGGTAGAAGCAGTTTTATTATGCACGTTCTTTTATGGGTTGTGGCCAGATATTTTCAATGTGCTATTATCCTAGTTTTATGGAGTTCTTGGACCCTGTGGATATAAACATCTGGGAATGAATGGTTGACTGCGAGCTATATGCTATTCTGCCTGGGAAGAAATACATTTGTGTTGCATTTAAAATTTAATGAATTATTCACAAGGGAAGTAATAACTTAATAAGTATACTAACGACACACAAGCAAAATAAGAGAGGTTTTTAAAAAAGCCCTTCTACTGGCTATGTAGAAATGTTTCATTCATGCTCTATCTCCATCTGTATGATCAGATCCTACAGATTCCTGTTCTCACAAGCAGCCACGTCTTCCACTGCAGCACTGGGGAAGGACGTTAAAAGCGAATGAAGGAAAGATTCTGCCACCTTAAGTTATTTCAGGGATTGAGCTGAGATGGGACATGAAATTGGATTTCATGGTACTCACTTTTTGAGGGGGGAAAGTTGACATGTCTATGAGGAATTCATCTTTTGAAAGCCTTTGGATTCTATAATTTCTCAGACATTCGTACTCTAATAAAATAACTCTAAAAATGTTCTTGTAGTACTCAGTCCTTTTCTTCCTTTGGCCTCACTCTCTCCTTCTCTCCTCCATCTTCTTTCCTTCTTTCTTTTCTCAAACCCTGTGGGGGAAGCTCTCACACATCTCAGTGTGCAGGGACCCGAAACCCAGCCTCCCGTGTCACTGCTGACCCCCACATGTTTGCCCAGTGTGAGTTCTGGCCCTGATGGCCAGTTTCATTTCTGCGCCAGTTCTGGGCTGCGCATGGGTAGGGACCCCTTTTCTGCAGGCCGGATGATCCCCCTGGTCACAACTTTGCCCACTGCTGGAGAACAGTCTTTGCGTTTGCACTTTGCCGGGGCAGGCTGTGAGGATGGAGCTGGAAGAGAAAGCTACCCCTCTGTCTCTGGCGGCTGCTGCTCTGACAGGGAGCTATCATCATCTAACAGATCCCAGGATAACAGCAGCTCGGGACTCACGGCAGAATTGAGCCTGGGTTATAGCCAGCTTTGATTTTGCTCTTCAGAGTAAAGTTGACCCAGGTTGAAGAAAGCGAGGAATGAGAGAGAAGGAAATAAGAGGGAGAGAGGGGAGAGAAAGAAAAGGAGGACGAGAACACATGTGCATGTTCAAAACCCTAATAGGATTGGGTGAGAGCCATTGCATACCTGGTCCACTGCAATTGTAAAGTCTGCTTTCACCATCAGGAGTGGGGTTGGGCATCTGGAAGTGATTTCACTGTGTGATTACCTTTGGACTGCAGTGCTTGTTGGTTCCTTACTAACAAGCAAGCCCAGACCCAGAGCAAGCCTTTCATGCTAACAAGCAAACAAGCCATCAGGCTGCAGATTTCAAAACCAGAGGCAGGAGGCGGATGTGAAGTGGGTCAAAATTCTGCGGCCTCTCAGGGGAAAAAAAAAAAAGGTTGAGAGAGAAAGGAAAAAAATGTGCCTTTGTCTTCCTTAGTCCTTCTCAAAGCACATGGAAAAGTCAACAATCATTTCATCGCTCATATGTCATCCCATGTATTTCTAAACATTTGGAATGCAACTAACATAGCTTCAGGCAAGCAGTGAGAGACACTCTACTCTGCTCAGCTCCAGAGTACAAATTTGGTGAGCAAAGTGTCTGTGGGCCATCTTTCTCAAACACTTGGGGCCTCCTATCTTCAAGCAAGAAGGTCTGAGAGCATATTCCCTTTCTCTGTCTGGATTCCACCCATTCAAACACGGACAAAAATTAAAGATCTGAAACATAAAAGATCAACTTTGCTTCTCCCAATCTATAACATTTTGTTCTCTGCACACTTATGTGATAGTCTGTTCTAACCCTGAGATGCTTCCTTCTGATGGAAATATCAGCATCAGAACTCCAAAAGCTATGATTATAATTTAGACACATTGGTGCCAGAAAAAACTATCCTTGAGGTGTTAGCGCTGACCAGTTCATCATAAGGGGAGGTGCACCAGGCTCTACGAGCACACAGTTTGAAAGAAGAACATTACATTGAAAACTAGAGGTGGAATAATAATGATAATGATAGATGCCAAGATTTCTTTAACACCTATGATGTGCCAGGCAGCATCTTCGTATTTGTAATTATTTTTATTTAGTCCCACCCAAAACCCAGTGACGTGAATTGTATTATTAACCCCAGTTAATGGGGGAGGAAATCGAGCTTTAGAGAAGTTTCTTGCCGAGAGTCAGAAGCTAGTAAAAGGCAGAACAGAATTCAAACCCAGGGGTCACAGGAGAATGTGGAGAAAATTCGCTGGATTTATGTTTTAGGCTCACTCTCCTCAACAAATTGCAATATAACTCCACTTCCCCAAGATATGTACATGGTGTATGTCCACGGTGCATGTGCGTAACTACATCAGTGCTTGGCTTTAGGAAGATAGTTGATGTGGACAATTATGTGTATTCCCTTGATTACCTAAAGGGATGAGCCAGCATTCGGTCCACAGGCATAAGGGCATTATATCACTACTCATGCTCTTTGTTGACCCTGAAAAACAAGGCTAGATTAAAACTTTCAAGGATCCTTACCTCCTGGCATTCTAGCCCTGTGGGTTCCCTTCCCCTTCATTGTGTGATGAGCTTAGTGACTTGCTTCTAATAAATAAAATACAGCAAACTTGATGGGATGTCAGTATTGATAGTAGATTACAAAAAGACTCACTCTCTTACTGGTTCCCTCTGAAGGAAGCCTGGTGCCATGCTGCTGTGAGCTGCCGTATGGAGAGATCCACTTGGCCTTCCAGCCAACAGCCAGCGAGGACCTGAGGTCTGCCAGCCGCCAGGAGGGTCAGCTTGGAAGTGGCCCCTCCCCGGGTGGAGCACTGAGGTGACTGCGGCCTTTGCCCAGAGGTTGACTGCAGCCTTGTGAAAGACCTAAAGCCCGGCTGTGGTGCTCCTGGATTCCTAACACTCAGAAAGCAAGATAGTAACTATTGTCTTAGATCCCTAAATTTTGGAGTATGGTGGTCCTTCCTTATCCGCAGCTTCACTTCCCACAGTACCAGTTACTCACAGTCAACCGTGGTCTGAAAGTATCAAATGGAAAATTCCAAAAATAAACAATTCGTGAGTTTTACGTTGCATGCTGTTCTGAGTAGCATAATGCAGTCCTGTACCACCTTGCTCTGTCCTGCCCCGAACACGAATCACCCCTTGATTCAGTGTATCCTCATTGGATATGCTCCCCGCCTTGTAGTCACTTAGTGGCAGCTGTCTGGGCTATCAGAACTGCTGTCACGGTGTGGCAGTGCTTGTGTTCAAGTAACCAGTAGTTTACTTAACAGAGACCCCAAAGTCCAAGAGTATGATGCTGGCAATTTGGACGTGCCAAAGGGAAGCTGTCAGGTGCTTCCTTGAAGTGAAAAGGTAAGTTCAGTACAATAAGGTATTTTGAGAGCGAGACAGACTATATTTACATAATTTTTATTACAGCATATTGTTGTAATTATTCTATTATATTATTAGGGATTGTTCTATTCTCTTACTGTGTCTAATTTATAAATTAAACCTTATTGTAGGGATTATGCACAGGATAACACAGTATAGAAGGAGTTGGGCACTATCCTTGGTTCCAGACAGCCACTGGAGGCCTTGGAACACACGCCCTGCAGCTAACGGGGACTACCCTAGTTTTTCACACAGCACAGACAACTAATACCTAAGGGTGAAGGAAGGAGAGTAAAGCTTCCCCTCTGTGAGTCCTGCTGGTTCAGGCAATGGTGGCAAGTACGTTTTCTTCGGGCTATTTCCTGTCCCCAGAACACCAGCCTCCCTGGCGTCAGGTTGCAGCTTCAGGAGCAGTCCACTCTATCTTTCTCAACTGGTGGCTTTTCAGCTTTCTCCCACTTTATTTATTTTATCATGATTGGTTATGTTGATTGGCTGGGGAAAATGAAGGAGAATTTAAACTAAATTTTTACGTCTCATAAAGAAGCAGCACTAAGGCAGAAGCATTCACGCAATGAACAGTGGGAAGCAAAATAGCCCTCCGCCTGCCTACACTGTGGCTCACAGTGAGATGGACACAGCCCACAATACTCGAGTGGGAGTCATCTTCAGTGATGACTAAAGCAGCCTCATGGTTCTGCATGACAAGTCAACTCAGAACCACTCAGTCTGCCAATCAAAGAATGATGGAAAGAATTAAAATCTTTATTTAATCTCTTGAGGTAACATCCAAATGTGGAGTCCATTTTTAAAAAAATAATTATTTTCTTGTTGTTCAATTACAGTTGTCTGCATTTTCCCCCAACCAATTCTCCCCTCCACCCCAGCCAAACCTACCTCCTTGCCTTGCCTCCATCCTCCCCCCCAGTTTTGTCCATGTGTCCATGTACTTCCTGAAAGCCCTTCTCCCCACTATCCCTTCTCCCCTCTCCCTCCCCTCTGGTTACTGTCAAATTGTTCTTAATTTGTATGTCTCTGGTTATATTTTGTTTGCTTTTTTCTTTTGTTGATTATATTCCAGTTAAAGGTGAGATCATATGGTATTTGTCCATCACCACCTGGCTTATTTCACTTAGCATAATGCTCTCCTGTTCCATCCATGCTGTCGCAAAGGGTATAAGTTCCTTCTTTCTCTCTGCTGCATAGTATTTCATTATGTAAATGTACCACAGTTTTTTTATTCATTCATTTACTGATGGGCACTTAGGTTGCTTCCAACACTTGGCTATTGTAAATTGTGTTGCTATGAACATTGGGGTGCATAGGTTCTTTTGGATTGGTGTTTCAGGGCACTTAGGATATAATCCCAGCAGTGGAATTGCTGGGTCAAAGGGCAGTTCCATTTTTTGTTTTCTGAGGAAATTGCATACTGTTTTCCACAGTGGCTGCACCAGTCTTCATTCCCACCAACGGTGCAGTAGGGTTCCCTTTTCTCCACAACCTCGCCAGCACTTGTTGTTGATTTTTTTATGATGGCCATTCTGACAGGAGTGAGGTGGTATCACATTGTGGTTTTAATTTGCATCTCTCTGATGGCTAGTGATGCTGAGCATCTTTTCCTATGTGTCTGGGCCCTCTGTATGTCCTCCTTGGAGAAGTGTCTATTCAAGTGTTTTGCCCATTTTTTAATTGGGTTGTTTGTCTTCCTGGAGTGGAGTCGTGTGAATTCTTTATATATTTAGGAGCTCAAACCCTTGTCTGCGGTATTATTGGCAAATATGTTTTCCCATACTGTTGGCTCTCTTTTCATTTTAATGCTGTTTTTTTAGCCATGCAGAAGCTTTTTAATTTGATGAGGTCCCATTTGTTTATTCTTTCCTTTATGTCCCTTGCTCTAAGGGACATCAGAGTCCATTCTTAATGAATAGCAAAACATCTTTAAAATCACCTTTCTCCATTTCAGCCACTTTCAAAATCCTCCTCACCATTGGCAGCTGCTCCTCCTAATTCCCTCTCAGCTCCCCACCTGGGACTCTTTTAACTCTAGCTTGTCACCCTGCTGTCACCCCACCTTGCTCCTGTTTCTTCCCAATGGGCATCATCGTGCCCAGGAGTCACATACTGGCCAGCAAGGGCCACATGGGCCTGTAGGTTGTTTTCTCTCACTTCTGTAACAATCAAAAAATTTTGTACAGAAATCCAAAGTTTGGACTTGACTTGAAACGTGATTCGATCTGGCTCCAAGGGGGCTGCATTCTGGCCTGGCAACAGTTGGCTGAGCTGACTTCAGAGATCTGCCACCTTTTGCTTCTCATGTACCCATGCTCAGCAGCTTCTGCGCTGATCCTGTTACCTGCGGCATCTCTGCCTTGTCCCTGCAAGCATTTCACCTTGTGGCTCCTGTTCCAGCTTCACAGCACCCCCCCCACACTGATCCCAAGATGGAAGAGACCAGAGGGCACCAAGTGGGTGGTGCCAGGGTTTTCTTTAGGGGCAGAGTGGAGGGAGGGGGAGAGGCAGTGAATTCACTCGGGATAAAGATGTTTGTCACAATTACATGTAAAATTGCAAGTTTTGATAAATGCCATGAAGGGAAAGTATAGATTTTTGCTCTGCTCCTGCAAACACCATGACTGGGGTGATAAAGCCTGTGTCTTTACCCACCAGGCTGCACGGCCTTAGTGGAAGCTGGGTGAGGCCAGAAGATGATGGACACTTGGGGTCTGTCAGTCCACATCACCACTGTTAAGGGACCCCGAGAGCTGCTGCGGTGACACAGGGGGCCTGGAAAGAGCAGGCTGGGAGCATTTGTTCTGTGGAGTGAAGTGGCTCTGCTCTGTTTTAAGAAGGAAGCCAGGAACGAGCTGACAGGTTTGCTCTGGCAGCGAGATGTGGAGCTTGCTCAGGAAGGGAAGACCGGGGTTTATTATGATTGAGTAAAGCCCTTAATTGCCACTTTGGACTGAGCTTAGTTTTTTAATTCATATTCTGTAGCCAAAGGGTCCCTCCTCCGACAGAAGTACTGCAGCCAAATTAGTGGCTGGTCATCTTGTAAGAAAAAGCTATTTATTTTTAGTGTAAGCTTCTTGGAATTTTCCTGACTTCTGCTTGCGTTCAGTGCCCCTGGCTGCCAGAGGATATTAACAGGAATGAGCAGGGCTGAACTTTGCTCACAGCCATTTAGGTTTTTCCAAGGCCTGTTTTTTCGTTTTGTTTTGTTTTGTTTTTCTTTTGGGGGAAAGATCGTGGCTTCTGGCTACTTCCAATCTGCCTTACCTGGTGGCCCAGCTGCTGTGGCAAGAGCCAGATCCCAGTGATGGGCTCTTTGGTTCCACTCCAGAGATGGTGACCCCAGAGGTTTTCCTCCTGGAAACAGATGCCAAGAAGGGGATGGAGAGACACATGTCCCCAGTGACGAGGGGCTGGGAGTATGGGAAAGACTCTGGGCCACAGCTATCCATCAAGTGTCTTCCCGTTGTCCCTCCAGATCCACTCCCAGCTCTCTTCCACCCTGCTCTGGGCCCCAGCAGGCTCACCTGTGTGGACCACATCAACAGGATCCTTGGACCTCTGGTTTCCCTTTTCGTATGGCCAGTGTAGAACACGGATGGGGGTATTGTTCCTTGGCCCCTGTCCTGTGGGGCTGCAGCTCTTACCAGGAGCCCCTCCTCATCCAGTTTGCTCCATTCAGATTCTGGAAACTGTGTCCTCCCCTCTTCTTTTCAGACTTGGGGTAGTAATGGAACCTCGCTATTACTAGTCATGGAGTAGTATTCATCTGTCTTGTCCACCCTTTTGCAAATACTTTGTTTATTGTTATCTCAAGTTATCATAATTTGAGACATTGTACCATCTGTTCCCTGGAAGCTACAGTTGTCCTTCACTAAGCAGATCTTCCAGATAAAGACTGTCTTTCCTTGGGGGCAGGGAGGGAACCAGCCAGGGTCAGAGCCTAGACTGCCGTGTGTGGGGGAGAGCAATACCCCCACCACTATGTCAGAGAGTAGGGATACAGCCCACTGTTTACTGGTAAAGTTGGATGGATCCAGATCCCGTTGCTCTGGCAAGACTCTCTTTCTTACACTCAGATGACAGCAACTCAGGAACTGGACACCAAATCTTCTCATTTGCTGGCAAATTCCCCTTCCATGGCCTGAACAACCCCAAAGCTGTGCTGGTCCGGTACTAAAGATGAGTTAGACATACACCAGTAAAGAGCCTTGAAGGTGTATGTTCTTGCTGACTCTCATCATTGCTCTCCATCTTCATTAAGCAAGGATGAAAATAGCTTTGTGTAGTTCATTTTCCTCCTACAGCTGTGTAACAGGGTGCAGCCAAGAGGGGGGGGCGCAAATAGGGATTTGTAATGGGGTCTAGAACTCAAGGTGTCCAGGAAATATTAGAAAAATATATATAGGATGTCCTCACCCCCACAAGCCTGAGCTTGGAGATGGGACACATAGAGCAGGGCCATTGAGAGCTGTTTTGCATAGCAACAGCTGTGCAGCTAACATCTGGCATGGTCATTTAGAATATCTATAACCTTTAACTGGTTTCATGGATATGTTAAATAGCTGTGGCCATGCTTTGAGCCAGGGGGATGGAAGTGACTTCCACCCAAGATGTAACTGGGAGGCAACTCCCCCTGGTTACAGCGCCTGCATGAGAGCTTGGAGAAGACTGGCTCCATGGCATGGGGCCACACCTGCCCAGACTTACTATGGCAGCCCAGTAAAGCTGGAAGAATATGGGAATGCTGGCAGGTGTAACTGATTGTGGGAAGAGTCAGAAATGGGGCAGCAGATGAAGATTGGAGCTGGGATTTAAATCCAGGTGCGGCACCCATGCCGAGGGAGGGCCACGTGACTTCGGGGGAGTAAAAGAGGACCATACGGCTTGGGCGAGAGTCAGGACCACGTGGCTTTGGGTTGCTCCTTTTGCTACATGGCCTAGGAAGCAGGAGAGACTTTGCCTGGAAGAAAAGGTGTGAAAGGACTCTTGCTGGTGGGCCATGAGAAGGTGCCGCATGGCTTTGGATTAACTGGAGATCATGGCGGTGACACAGCTGATGGTGCCGGGAGCCTGAACCACAGACTTCTACTTCTTTCCTGAGATACGGTACCCCAACTGGACAGAGGGAGAGGGAAGGACTGTCTATCTGTGGGTATGCTAAAGGACTTTAGTATTTTAATGAAGACATTAAGTCATTACTCTAAGTCTGTATAGCTTTTAAATAAATAATTCCTTTCCTTTTCACCAATCTCTGGCATTGAGAGACGTCTTTCCTCTGGTGGCAGGCAAAGTGAACCTAGTGGGGGGGGACCACCAGAGAAAAAGGGAGGGTCCTTTTGGTAATAGTATATCATTCACCACCACCCGCGGGTCTGTTCTGTAACAGCTGGGCTCCCATGTAATATGCTCCCCAGTAAATCTCCAAAGAAAATGTCACATGTATATATGGCCTTCCTCCCTGAGTTCCTTTCCCACTATGAAAAGAAAGGCTGAATGGTGAAAGAGGGTCTCTCATGTCATACAATAATTCTTGGAAAGAAGCACACAAACACAGACACACATGTGACCTTTTCAGGGCATTGGAAGCCCTCCTGTGTGTAGAAAATCCTTGTCTTTTTAGTTCAGCAAAGACAATTTTAAAATACTTCTAAGAATCATGTACAAAAGACCCGTGATAAGGATGGCAGTTCAGGGACAAAATGAATAGTAATACGTGAGTTTAAAAACGCAGTTTTCACAAAGTCTTCCAGAAAATAGAAGAGGAAAAAATACTCTCCAACTAATTATATGAGACAAATATTATTCTGATGCCTAAATCAGACAAGAACATTACAAGAAATATAATAAACAATAACCCTCATTATCGTATGTGTAAAATCCTCCATAGAATATTAGTAAATAGAATCCAGTAATATATACAAATGATAATACATCAAATCTGTAAATAAAGTGAATTTATCATGTAAATATAAGATTGGTTCCATATTTGAGAATCAATGAATGTAATTCACCATTATCAACAAACTTAAAAAGAAAAATTATACTATCATCTGAAAAGATGCAGGGGAAAAAACATTTTACAAAGTCCATTCATGATAAAACTTTAAATAATCTTGCAATAGAAGGAAATGTCCAACCTGAAAAAAGGCATCAATAAGAGCCCACAGTTAACATCATGCTTAATGGCGGGAGACTGAATGCTTTACCCCTCAAGCTTGGAAGAGAGCAGGGATGTCTTCTCTCCCCACTTCTAGTCAAGGTTATACCAGCAGCCCTAGTCAATGCAATAAGGCAAGAAAAGTAAATGAGTCATATATTTTAGAAAGAAACTAGCAAAACTACGTTCATAGAGGACATGATCATCTACATAGAAAATTCCAAAAGAAGTATAACAATTACTGACCCTCTATGTGAGTTTAGCAAGTGAAAGGATACAAAGTCATTATAAATACGAATTATATTTCTATGTACTATCAATTAACAATTGGAAATTGAAGTACAAATATAATTTATGACAGCATCAACATGAAATACTGAGAGATAAATTTAACAAACTATTTACAAGACTTTTATGCTAAGAAAACTCAGAGAAGAGCTAGATAAATAGAGTTATACACTGAGTTTATGGATTGGAGTTCTCAATATTTTTAAGATATCAACTCTTCCCCAGATTGATCAATAGATTCAACGCATACTAAAACAAATCAGGAGACTGGATTTTTTTAGAAATTAAAAAACAGATTCTAGAATTCATCTGGGAATACAAAGGATCTACAACCTCCAAAACAGTTTTGAAAATGAGAGACAAAGATGTGGGATCCATAATTCCTGACTTTGAGACTTACTGTATTGTTACAGACATCCTGATATTGATGTCTAATATAAATAAAGATAATATGGTATTGATGTAAGAAGATGACAGATAGATAGGTAGATGATAGATAGATGATAGATAGATGATAGATAGATGATAGATGGATGATAGATAGATAGATGATAGATAGATGATAGATGGGTGATAGATGGATGATAGGTAGATGATAGATAGATAGATAGATAGATAGATAGATAGATCCGTGCACATATGGTCCATTGACTTTTGACAAAGGTGCCAAAGTCATTGAATGAGAGAAAGGACAGATTTTTAATAAATTGTACTGAACAATTGAAATAATTAAATGTCCACATGTAAAAAGAAATGAATTTCTACCTTTACCTATTACCAGATTACAAAATTATCTTGAAATGGATCATAGCTCTACATTTAAGAACAAAAACTATAAAGGATTTAATCAAAATTAAAAACTCCCATTTAAAAGACAATATTAAGAAAAAGAAAAAGACAACCACAAATTACGAGAAAATATGTTCAAAACACAAATCTGATGAGGGACTTGTATCCCAAATATAGAGAGTACTTACAAGTCAATAATGAAAAGACAAATTATCCGATAAAAATGCAAAAAGATTTCAACACATGCTTCACCAAAAGAAGAGCTATAAATTGTACTTAATATCATTTTTGTTTAGGGAAATACAAATTAAAATCACAATAAGACAGTTTTATAAGTTATTACAATCACAATAAGACACTAGAATGGTTAAGATTTTAAAGATTGAAAATAGCAAGTGCAGATGAAAACATGGTGTGACTACAAATCTTATCCATCGCTGGTGTGAACACAAAATGGTATACCCACTTTGAAAAACAGCTTGGTGCTCTGGCTGGTGTGGCTCGTGGACTGGGCACCAGCCTGCGGCCTGGAGGGTCTTCAGTTCGATTCCCAGTCAGGGTATGTGCCTTGGTTGCAGGCCAGGTGGGGGGCGTGTGAGAGGCAACCGCACACTGGTGTTTCTCTTCCTCTCCTTCTCGCTCCCTTCCCCTCTGTCAAGAAGTAAATAAATAAAATCTTTAGAAAAAAAAAAGAAAGAAAAGCAGTTTGGTAGTTTCTTACAGTAAATCATCCACGTATGCAACCCAACAATCCCATTCCTGGATATTTTCCCATAAGCACCTGCAGGCAAATATTCACGTCAACTTTATTCATAAAAGCCACAAACCAAATGTTCATCAAGTAGTGAGGGGTAAGAGAGTTTTGGTACTTCCAGGTATGTGAATTCTACCCACAATAGAATTCTACTCAGAAGTAAAAAGGAATGGACTATGATACATGCAATAACATACATGAATTCCAAAAGCATTCTGCTAAGTAAAAGAAGGCAGACACAAAAGACTACACACACTGTACAATTCCATGTATATGATATTCTAGAATAGGCAACACTATATAGTTGCCAAGGACGAGGGGGTCAGGTGGAAGAGATTGACTGCAAAGGAGCAGAAGGAAAATTTTGTGAAATGATGGAAGTACTCTGCATCTGGACCATGATGACCGGACACATTTATCAAAACTCATCCAGTGCTACACTAAAAGTAAATTTTATTGTATATAAATTATTCCTCAATAAACCTAACTTTAGAGAATACTAAAATACAGCTTTCTGTTTGTTACTCCACCAAAATTTAACCAAATTAGCTAATCCTACAAGCTAATGAAGACACAACCACCAGTTCCTTTCTCGTTCTTTAGCCCTGTGTTGGGAATCCAGTAAAACATCCTTTTTTAGATATATCTGCTTCCTTCTTTTACCTCCATCTCTACCTGCAGTCTAAGCTCTAACGTCCACTTCTGTAAAGGGGAGAGAGAATGATTGTGGAGCTCTGCTCAATCACTTAGCTAAGCAGGACAATAACCCATTAAATGACTAAGAGATCCCACCCACCCCATGTTCCCATCCCTAATGAAGAAATAAACCATTGGGTTTTTATTGGTACATGTCATTGTATCAGCTCAAACACACAGAAGGGTGATTCTTTTTATTTTATTTTATTTATTTTATTTTTATAGAGGAGAAGGGAGGGAGAAAGAGGGAGAGAAACATCAATGTGTGGTTGTCTCTTAAGCGCCCCCTACTGGGGACCTAGCCTGCAACACAGGCATGGGCCCTGACTGGGAATTGAACCGGAGACTCTTTTGGTACTCAATCCACTGAGCCACACCAGTCAGGGCAGAATGATGATTCCTATAAAAAAGTAAAAGAGCATCATCCCACAGAGTGGATGGACTGGAACGGAGAAAAGAATGGGGGCTTTTGAGTATTCGGTCCTCAACCTGTCATTTGCTAATGTTACCTTTGGACAAATACTTTAAATCTTCCATGTCTTGGTCTCCTTTTTGTAAAATAGGGAAATAATACCTGCCTTAAGGTGTAGTCATGAAAATTAAATGAGACATGTTTTATGTCAAGAGTCTTGGGCATAGAATCTACCAATCAATAATTGTTGTTGTCATCATCATCACTATCATTATTAATTCTTTATTAGGCTCAATAAAAAATGTTCTGAAAAGTCAAATGAAATATGTGGTTAGGCAAGGAAGAGATGGAACTGGAGTTAAGATGGTTATTGTATTTTATTAATGACCAAGGTTTGTTCTATGAACAATTTAATATATGTACAAATACAATAAAATGGTAAAAAAAATAAATAATTAAAGGAGCCTACAGCAAATAAATGGTCAGGAAAATCAAAATATTAATAACAGGAAATGTATATCCAAAGATCTTGATAGTTGCTATGGGTGAGTCACAAATTCGGCTTTGACATTTTTGATAATTCAGTGTAAAGGGGAAGATATGCTGAGCTTCGAGATTCATACTTGCCACTAGCTACCAACAAGCTAGGTCATGAGTGGAAGTACATATTTTCCTTGTACCTGAAAGACTTCTACAGAGGGAACTCAGTCATGAAGGCTGGTTTCTCAACCACAGCCCCACTAGATTTAAAAGTGAGTCTCTTGTAAAACCCTTCTGAGTAGGCCAAAGCACAGATCCACACTTCTACAAAAAGCACGAGACTCACATGATCCGGCAGAATCTTAAGGTAAAATCTAAAAGTATCTACAGAAATGTCTGGCTGTCCTTTCAAGCCAGCTCCTATAAATGCTTCCTGAAACTTTGGATAAGTGTTGGAGAGCAGAGAGTTCAAAATTTTAATTTCTGGCAATAACCCAAAGGGTGAATGTTTTAAATTGTTAATTAAAGAAAAGGCTGTCACTAGCTTTTGTCACCAGGAGAGTTAAGATCCTTTGAAAATGAAGGGGTCTAAGCAAAAGACCCCTTATCTTGGCAGTGGGATGAGAGACAGATTATGGGCAGGGTCAGAAATAGCCCTAAGAAGCAGACCTGGGCCTGCTCTGAGAAACAGGTGATTGAGCTCCAAAGTTCTAAGCTATTGCATAAGGCCATAATGATTTTAGCCAGCAAATTTTCAAAGCAGATTTTAGCAACCACCCACTATGGGCACTGAAAAAAATTCTCAATAAAATGCACATAGAATTTCTAGTTTTAAGCAGTGTACTTTCCAGTCAAATATTTCAGGATGATGAATCAGTAGAATTCACAGGTCGTGAAATGATTGGACCAGTGGTAGGGAATGGTTGGCAATAAGCCACACGATAATATAACACATCTGCCAAGGAGATAACTACTTTGGTTTAGAGACATTAGTCTTTACTTCTGGTAACATCTAGATAGCAGAGTCAAAGTATATATATGTATATATTTCAGTGAGATAAAATTCACATAACATAAAATAAACCATAATCCATTTAAAATATATAATACAGTAAGGAGTTAGTTCATTCATGATATTGTGCAACCATCACCTCAATCTAGTTACAAGAAATTTTTAACACTCCCAAAATAAACCCTGTATCCATTAAACACTCCCTATTCTTTCTTCTTCAGCCCCTGGCAACCACTAGTCTGCTTTCTGTTCTTGTGGATATACCTATGCTGGATATTTCCTATAAATGGAAGTGTACAATATGTGGCCTTTTGCGTCTGGCTCATTTCACATAGCATGAACTTTTCAAGATTCATCTACATCTATTCATGGATCAGTACTTCATTCCCTTTTATGTCTGAATAATATCCCATTGCATGGATACACCACATTTGTTTATCCATTCATCATCAATGGACTTTTGGGTTGCTTCTACCTTTTGACTATTGTGAATAGTACTGCTATAAATGTTTGTGTACTAGTATTTGTTTTCATACCTGTTTTATCTTCTTTTGGGTATATATCAAGGAGTGGAATTGCTCTATGACTTGGTAATTCTACATTTCATTTGTTGAGGAGCTGCTAAACTGTTTTCCACAGTGGCTATACCACTCTACATGTTTTCCTTAGCAGCAATGAAAAAGTATTCAATGTCCAGTTTCTCCATATCTTTTCCAACACTTGTTATTTTCTATCTTTTATTATGGCCAACC
Organism: Desmodus rotundus; assembly: GCF_022682495.2. Taxonomy (NCBI): domain Eukaryota; kingdom Metazoa; phylum Chordata; class Mammalia; order Chiroptera; family Phyllostomidae; genus Desmodus; species Desmodus rotundus. The sequence continues at coordinate 50,944,254 of NC_071393.1, forward strand.
TGTGATTGTGAAGTGGTATTTCATTAGGTTTTGACATGAATTTTCCTAATGACTAATGATATAACTATCTTTTCATTGCTTGTTACCTGGCTATGTGTATATTTTGGGAGAAATAGCTATTTAAATCCTCCCCCCCACCATTTTAAAATTAGGTTGTCTTTTTGTTCGAGTTACAGGAATTCTTTATATATTTTTGATACTAGACCCTTATCAGAGATATGTTTGCAACTATTTTCTCTCATTCTGTGGGCTGTCTTTTCACTTTCTTGATAGATGCACAAAATTTTGACAAAGTTCAATTTGTCTATCACTGTTTTTCTGCGCATGCTTTTCATGTCATAGCTAACAAACCATTGTTAACTCCAAGGTCATGAAGAATTACACTTACATTTTCTTCTAAGGGTTTTACAGGTCTAGTTAGGTCTAATACTTAGATCTTTGATACACTTTGCGTTAATTTTTGTATATGGTGTGAGGTAAGAGATGAACATCACTCTTTATTATGTGGGTATCCAGTTTTCCCAACACCATTTATTGAAGAGAGAGAACCATGTGGTTTTGAGGACGCACTAGGACAAGATTTTGAGTATGGTTGGACGGTTCCTAGACCGGAAGTTCTCACATTTCTTCAGTTCATGATGATCTCAACGTCTCAGGGATACCGGACAATTTCATGTCTTATAAATGGTTAGGGCCGAACAACTTAAGGAAGTATTTATGTTCTACCAACTTAGAGCTGTTTTTAAAATATTAATTGAGATGGTACCTCATTGTGGTTTTAATTTGCATCTCTCTGATGGCTAGTGATGCTGAGCATCTTTTCATGTGTCTCTGGGCCCTCTGTATGTCCTCCTTGGAGAAGTGTCTGTTCAAGTCCCTTGCCCATTTTTTAATTGGGTTGTTTGTCTTCCTGGAGTGGAGAGTGTGAGTTCTTTATATATTTTGGAGATCAGACCCTTGTCTGAGGTATCATTGGCAAATATGTTTTCCCATACTGTTGGTAACTGAATAAAAATTTAAAAAATAAAAATAAAATAAAATATTAATTGAAATATTAATGATCTTTTTATTTTTTTCTTAAGTAACTGATGGTTATTAAATGGGTATCCCTGCTCACCACTGTACAACTTTCCAAACTCTGGATTCAGATATGGCACTACTACCACCCTCACTTTCTGCTCTGTATTAATTTTCATATGGTATGTACTTTTTATGAGAGTAATCACTTGAAATCCAACTTTGCAAAGACACGATGCTCACAAAATGTAAAGCAATCTTCAGCTAGTAGTTCCTACAATGTCTGATATGTATTTGATATCCCTGAGTTTTCCTCAGAAGTTTAAAATATTCTGCAGCAAGCCTGTGAGTTTACAGTAGTGTCCGGTGTACCCTAGCACGCAGCTGGGAAACCACGGTCCTGGACTTGTGGGAAACTGGTTTTAAAGAACAAGGTAAAACAGACATAGCTCCATCACAGGAAGCTGCAGAAGGGAAGTCCGTTTAAGAATGCTGAGAGTGCTCAAAAGTGCAATTTTACATGATTCTGGTGTGGAAGAATAACAGGAAGCTCACAAGGAAACCCTAACGAGTCCAGACTTGTGAAAAACATGTACCATTGATGGACAGTGCGCATGTGTGGGGAAGAGACATAACATTAGGAGAAAACCTAAGAGGGTGGCCCAGATACGTAATGGCAGGGCTGGACGTGTTAATGTCCCAAGTGAGGCAAGTCTGACAAAAAGTACTCAAGACAGCTAAAAGGGAAGTTAATTTTCAGACTAAGGAAAGTATTTTTAGAGCAAGAGAGATCAGAGTAGGGGTACGTCAAATGTTTAGGTTGTTGTTGTAATGTTTATGGAGATCAGAGAGAAATATGAATCTGTCTCCCTCGTCAGGGAGAATGATGTTCAGATGAAAAGACTGCATTTACAGCGGCATGAAGGCATGTACTGGGCAGGAGAGCCCAGACATGCTGTAGTAACACTCAACTACAGGAAAATCAGTGGCTTAAACCACAGAGGTTTATTTCTCACACAAAGTTCTTTGCAGACCCATTGGCTGTCTAGGTGGCCATCCTGTGTGTGGTGGCGGGGTGTGGGGGGCATGCTCAACATTCCTGCTTACTTTGGTCTTGTGGCCTTGTGACGTTAACATGTGCTTCCACACGGGACAACGGGCATGGAGAATCTTACACGACTCTTAAATGTTTCCACACAGAAGTGATAGTCTTCACTTTCACTCATATTTCATTTGCCAAAACAAGCCACAGAGTCACTTGCTTTGAGGGAGTGGGAAGGAGCAGCCCTCCAGAGCACATGGAAGAAGAGGGGCTTGGAACTATCAGCGAGCAGCCGTAACGCCCACCATAAAGTACCTCTACCTTCTTTCTCAGTTCTGCTACTAGCCTGCATTTCCTGACCCTTGGAACAAGTTTTTAGGCCATGTACAATGAAGATATATAGTAAAAAGGGGGGGTTTATCTGACCCTTCACTTCTAAGTAGAATCTATTCTGGAGCCTCTGTGGTTTGATTACTCCTCCACTCAGTTCTCCCCAGCCCTCGTGGCCTAGGTGGGTGGGATGAAGGATGCCCTCTGGACCATGCCAAGGCAAAGGGGCAGGGCTCTGGGGTGGGTGGGGAAGAGGGATTCTGAGAGCCTAAAAGTGGAGCACATGGCCAGCAACAGCAGAGGTTTTTTACTAGTCTGTTCCCTGGGGATTTAAGGGTGCTGCACCTTAACTAAACAATGGAAATGGCTGTTGCTAGCTTGTCCCAATAGCTGCTTTATGGGTAAGTTGAAAAGCCAAATTTATGGGCAGTCCCTCTAGAGTTATAGTAAACACTAATAATCCCTTAAGGTTAACCACAGGAAGATCCTTTTACGACTATGAACAGTGAGGAACATTTGCAGCTTTGCAAATCTCTCTCCAAAGCCTCGTCTACTTCCTGATATACAAATGCCTAAAAAGCTTTGCAGTCCCCTCCGTGCCTGAGCTCACACCCTGCAGGGGCCTGGCCCCTAGAGTTAATCAGACTTTGAAGAGGCTGTAGATCAGATCAAGAAGTGAGGGGTGTTGGATCTCCTCTTCAGCAGTAACCCTGAAAGGGCCGTTGTATAACCTCTAGGTAGCCTAGAACTGGCCTTATGGAGTATTCGAGTTTATGATAGGTCACTATCAACACTTCAACCTCAGGCATACATTTTGAAATGCGTCACGGCTGTTTTATCAACAGCAGGAGTCTCTGCTGTTTACAGTTGTTAAAAATCTCACCTGAATTGGAACGCTCTTGCCTTAAACGGAGGCTTTTTCAATGTTAAGAAAGATGCAACTAGCAGACAGCATGGTTTCCAATTTTCTCTAATCTGTCCCTTATGGAGAGCCCACGAACTAGCAGATCAAGTGGATCAAAGATGGGCTATGTTTCTGAGAAAATTTAGAACTGCATGAAAGTTCCAAAAAAAAAGACAAAATGGGGCTCCTCTGCGACCCAGCCGGTGACCTTGCACTCAGTGGCCTCATTTCTTTGTCTATTTTGTAGCAGAGGTCTTGGGCTGTCAGTGCAGTGGAGGCTTTTGTGCTCACGTTTCTTGGAAGTGATACAAGAAAGAGCCTGGCATTACTTTTTATAAGCATTGGCTCCAGAAATCAGAACAGGTAATCCTCCCTGGTGATGTTGTACATCTTACCCAGAGGAGACACATTTATGGAGTGGAGAATCCTTCAGAAAAATTGGCCCTCGTCTCCAAATAAATGGTGTGTGCTTAACTTCTAATAGCCAGAAGCCATAAACGAGAAGAATTGGGAGAGAACTCTGGAGTAAATGGTTGAATTGGACTGAATTGTACCAGGAGATGTATATGAAGCAAGAATGGAAAAAATGAATAATATGTTGCAGGAAAAAATGGGCGTGGGGTTTCGCTCAGCCACGCTGAGGTTGTGTGATGGGTCTGTTTGACGGAAGGCAGAGATGGATTGCTGGGGGAGGTCCAGGGCTTGCCCTTGTCTTGTTCTGCGGCCAGTGCAGCATTTTTGTTTGTTTCTGACTGCGAAATTCAGAGTGAGGATCAAGGTGTTCATTTCATCTACCGCAGAGAAGGCAGACTGAGTGGCAAGGCTTTTGTTGAACTCCAACCAGAAGATGAAGTCAAATTGGCCCTGAAAAAAAAGACAGAAACTATGGGACACAGACATTTTTAAGTATTCCAGAGAAGCGATGTTGAAATGGACTGCGTACTGAAGCGCACTGGTGCGAATAGTCCTGAATAGCCAGTGATGCTTTGTACGGCTTAGACGACGCCCCTCTCCGTGCCGCGAGGAAGAAGTGGTTCAATTCTTCTTCGGGCTGGAAATCGTGCCAGAAATCGTGCCGAATGGGGTAACATTGCCGGTGGACTTCCAGCCAGAAGACCCTTGTGCAGTTTGCTTCACAGGAAATAGCTGAAAAGGCCCTAAAGAAACACAAGGGAAGAATGGGGCACAGGCATGTCGAAACCTTTCAGAGCAGTTGACATGAAGTTAGAACTCACTATGATCCATCTCCAAAGCACCTGGCCATGCTGCAGCCAGGTCCCTAGGACAGACAGACCTGAAGCTGGCAGTCGGTAGGACAGCACTGCTGGGGGCTAGCTTTGCAAGGATGAGGTGCGGTGCTCATGGAGGGGGTTATGGAAGCTGTTATCACAAAGGCTGTGATGACGGCTATGGTTTTGGGTCAGATAGGTTTGGAAGAGGCCTCAATTATTATTTTTCAGGAATGTCTGACCACAGATGGGGATGCTGGCGTACGACGGGGACACTGTGCACACGTGGGGGTGGCCTTAAAGAGCTAGTGAGAGCGCCGTGTAAACATCACTGCTCAGTCCCGTGCGAGCACGTATTGAAACTGGCCCTGAAGGCAGAGTAACTGGAGAGCAGATGTCCAGTTTGCAGCTCAGGAAGATGCGTGGCAGGTATGTCGAAAGACAAAGCAAATGTGCAAAACCAACACGTAGAACTCTCCTCGAATTCTACAGCGAGGGCAAGCGGTGGTGCTCATCATGGTAGCCAAATGATGGGAGGCGTGGGCCCGTCAAACCCATCCGTTAGTGTCCCAGTCAGCCAGCAGCCGAGTGGTGGTGGTGGAGGCAGCTATGGCGGCCCGAGCAGATGTGACCAAGTTTCACAGGAAAACTCCAGTAGTTTTTCAATCAGACGTTGCAGGGGAAGCCAAGGAACCGTGCACAGCAGCTACTGCAGCAGCGGAGGCCATGCGTCGGTGGGAGTGAGCCGAATGGGAGGGGCATCTAGCAGGTCCAGTATGAGTGGTGGATGGGGAGCGTGATTGATCCTTACCACGGACTCTCGGTCAACGTTATTTTAAAGAAAAACAACAACAACAACAACACTAAAGTTTAACAGTTTGGCAACACCAGCTTGTGATTTATGTTTTCTCTAAGTGGAAACCAGGATTGTTTTAAAGACAAGTTTCAGTATTTTTGAACATGAATATTCATCTAGAATGTAATGACTAAAGTTGAGTAAACTACAACTGTTAAACAATTTTTGGCTTTTCTCAAGTTAGCTGTATTGCAGCATGTACTTCAGCAGTGAGCATATTTAGGTCAAAGTAGTCGAATTATGTTAAATGTTGCTCTTACTCCACATTACACGGGCCCCTGGATGCATGTTGAAGACGTGCTTTTTTTTTTTGTAAAATTCAACATAGGAGCTGTGTCTACAATTAAATGTGATTTAACAAACATTTGGCATGTTTGTTAATTCTAGTTTCATCTAATAACTTCTAAGGCACATACGTTTCAGGGTTTGTTTTTTTTTTTAAGTTTGTGAGGAAAATTTGAGACTTGATACCAATACTTCAGGATTTTGGTCTTGGTGTTTGTATGAAATTCCAAGGCCTTGATTTGAGTCTTTCATTATGTCGTGACTTCCTTTTAGGTCGGTGAAACTTGCACTAAGTGAAACTTGTCAAATAAATCTTCCTTTTAAAAGCAAACAAACAGATGGGCCTGGGACTGCTGGGGTTTGCCAGGCTCTAAATCTCAAGCCAGCCAGTCCCTCATTGGGGGCATTTTTGTATTACATCCATGCAAATTTCTGGGAGAGCTCTAGAGGGCAGCAGAGACATGCACGGTTCCTTGATGAAGAAGGTCACATTTAAAATAATGCAGTTTACCAACATTTTCTGCATACGATGCCAATTTTTTTTAAAACCGGTGTCTGGATTACGATAGACTCCAGATTGTTAGAAACACAGAATTTTAGGGCTTAGAAGGCTTGTAGTGTTGTCAAGTTAGTCCAATCCTCTCATTTTACATAAGAGGAACTGGATCTGAGAGGCTAAGTGATTTTGCTGAAGTCATCTAGTTAGATGGTGGCAGTTAAGACGGCCCCCCACCCCCTCACAGTCACACACATATATGGACATACTCAATCTCATATTCAATCACGGTTCTAGAAATATTTTTCCCATCCTGAAATGATTTGGTCATCGTGGAGGCTTGCATTCAAACACATATTTATGTCATAAAAAAAAGGACTGATTGACATTTTTACATCTGAAGCTGGTGGTTTTTAAGCGCTGTTACTAAACTTGGACAGAGAGATTGGCCCTCCAAAGGGCCAGCCTGATCTAAATTTCCTCAGCCAATATTTCTGGACTTTGGACTCTAGGTGGCGACACAGGACGTTTCTTTTGCTTTCCAGACTCGTCCAAAATCCGGATGCTCTCCGGAGGAAACCTGATTATTTTGGTTCTTCTTCACCATAGTGAACTAATAGGATTTTCTCGTAGCTGAGTTAATGATGAGGGGCTATTTTCACTATAATCCTCTGACAATGACTTATTTAACATGTCATACTCCGTTTTGTCATATATTTGTCAGTGTCATTATCTAGACAGGATAATTTTATTTATGTTTAAACCCCACTGCGCTCCTGTGACTGCTGCCTCGCCTGTCCCCTGAGCCACCGCTGCTCCTTCACACTCTCCCCACCCAGTCACACTGCACCATTCCACCGACACCCTCATGTTACCCCCGTGCCTCCACCAAACAGTTTAATTCAGTGGCATCAGCTTTATATGGGCATAAAGACCATCCTGAAAGAAAAAGAACTCAGGGAGTAGTCTTGTAAGTCCGGAAGGGAGAGAGTGGCACTTCCCGCAGTTGTTTTCTGGATTCATAAGAACTCTAGAGCAGGGTTTCTCATGAAATGTTCTGAGAACCACGTGGAACACTTGTGCAAATGCAGAATTCCTGGGCCACACTCGGACCTGCTGGGCCACAATCTCTGGGGGCGCGTCCTGGAATCCGTGCTGGAACCAGAGCCTCAAAGAAGCTGCAGATTTTTTTTTTTTGATTTTTTTTTTTTCTGATTAGCTGGTGGCGCTATTTCTATCTCCCTCCCTATTGTCTGGTTCACTGGCCTGGTGCCCAATTCCCACTGCTGAACTTGGAGCCTTAAAGTTCGTGAATAAGGACAGCCACTCACCTCCCAGAGCTGTTCTTCCCGCTTTTCCCCTAACGGTAACCTGACCACAGGGCACCTAAGGACACGTGACTGGAAAGATCTTCTGGAACGGAAAGAACGAGAACTTCGGAGTCACAGAGAACCAGGATTAAAGCTTGAATCCACTGTCAAGCGGTTTACCCTGCAAGGGCTTCAGTTTCGTCCATTCACCACAATCACACCAATTGGAGATTAACATTTGGGAAATATTTTCTTATTAACATTTAGGAAATATTTTCTTCTGGTATTTTTTCTCCCCCTCCCTTCATTTTTTATTTTTATTTTTCAATTAGCTTACAATCAATATTATTCTGTATTAGTTTCAGATGTACTGCATAGCGGTTAGAAAATCACATACTTTACAAAGTTTTGCCGATATTTCAAATACACACCTGGCCCCATCCATCGTTATTATGATATTATTGATGATATATCCCCTATGCTGTACTTTACATCCCCTACTTTAAATTTTAAAAGTATGATTTTAAAGTTCACAATATTCAAATGTATTCTTTTTTATTGTTGTTCAAGTGCAAATTGTCATTTCAGAAATTCAAATGATGTAGATGAGATTAAAGTCTCCTTTAACCGTCCCATACCAGGTACATACCAGGTAGGACTGTGCTTCATGTTGCTTTGAAACAGGCTTCCATGGTGTGCTGTCAGATTTTAGGAATCATTCCTAAATGTTAGTGCATTTATATCCATGTCACTTTTCTGGAACTACTGCAGAGCATAATCTGTTCTAGGACTAAAAATTCTCAAAAATTGTATATACTATTTTGCACACTTCTCTTTTCATTTCACGTATGTGGTGAATATTTTCTCACCTCATTATAGGAAACATGATTTTAATGATTTTACAGTATTCCCTCATATAAAAATACTAAAATCAATTTATTTTTTAATTTTTAAATGTATTTTTCCATTACCATTTATCCCTCTTTATCCCTTTTCCATCTCCACCCAACAAACCCCTTACCCTGCATTCACCACGCTGTTGTCTTTGCTCCTGAGTCCTTTTGCTTTTTGCTTGGTCCCTCCGTTCCCTCACCACCACCAACCCCCACACGCAGAGCTGTCAGCCTGCTCTCTACCCATGAGTCTGTCTCTTTTTTGCTTGTTAGTTCAGTTTGTTCATTAGATTCCACATATGAGGGAAATCACATGGCATTTGTCTTTGTCTGAATGTCTTATTTCCCTTAACATAAGGTTCTCCAGGTCCATCCATACTGTAACAAATGGGTAAAAGTTTCTTCTTTTTTATGGCCCAGTAGAATTCGATTGTGTAAATGCGCCCTAGTTGTTTTATCCACTCATCTACTGATGGACACTTCAGCTGTTTGCATCTCTTGGAGATTGTAAATAAAGCTGCAATGAACACGGGGGTGCTTATGTTCTTTCGAATTAGTGTTCTGGGTTCCTTTGAATGTATTCCCAGGAGTGGGATTGCTGGGTCAAAAGGCAGATCCATTTTTTTTGAGGTAACTCCATACTCATTTCCACAGTGGCTGCACCAATCTGCATTCCCACCAACAGGGCAGGAGGGTTCCCCTTTCTCTACATCCTCATCAGCACTTGTTGTTTGTTGATTTATTGATGATGGCCATTCTGAATGATGTGAGATGGTATCCCATTGTAGTTTTCATCATTTCATATGTCCATTGGCCACCTGTATGTCCTATGTGAAGATGTGTCTATTCAGGTCCTTTGCCCATTTTAAATTAAATTAGGGTTCGTTTGTTTTTTGTTTGTTTGCGCTTTTTTGGTGTTGAGTTTTGTAAATTCTTTACAAATTTTGGATGTTAACACCTTATTAAATATATTGGTTAATATGTTCTCCCATTCAGTGGGTTTTTTCTTTTTATTTGTTGCTGTTTTCCTTGGCTATGCAAAAGCTTTTAAGTTTGATGCATCCCATTTGCTCATTTTATTTGATTTTTTTGCTTCCCTTGCTGAGGAGATATATCAGAAAAAATATTGCTACGAGCAATGTTCAAGATTTTACTGCTAGGATTTTTATGGTTTCAAGTCTAGCATTTAAGTCTTTAATCCATTTGAATTTATTCTTGTGTGTGGCATGAGTATGTGATCTACTTTCATTTTTCTGCATGTATCTGTCAGGTTTTCCCAACACCATTTATTGAATAAACTATCTTTAGCCCATTGTATGTGCTTGCTTCCTCTGTTGAATATTAATTGACAATAAACATGTGGGTTTCTTTCTAGGCTCTCTATTCTGTTCCATTGATCTATGTGTCTGTGTTTTTATGCCAGTACCATGCTGTTTTGATTACTATGGTCTTATAGTATAGTTTGATATTAGGTAGCATGACTCCTCCAATTTTGTTCTTTTTCAGGACCACTGTTGCTATGTGGGCCCTTTTGTGGTTCCATATAAATTTTTGAAATATTCATTCTAGTTCTGTAAAATACATCATTGGAATCTTGATAAGAATTGTGCCGAATCTGTAGATTGCTTTGGCTAGTATGGGCATTTTAATGATGTTAATTCTTCTTATCCATCAACTGAGTATGTGCTTCCACTTACTTGTATCTTCTTCTGTTTCTTTCTTCAGTGTCATAATTTCATTAGTACAGGAACTGATTTCTGGATATTAATCTTGTATCCTGCTATTTTGATGAATTCATTTATCATTTTTAGTAGTTTCTTGGTGGAATCTTTGGGGTTCCGTATGTATAATATCATATCATCTGTAAATAATGACAGTTTTATTTCTTCTTTCCCAATTTGGATGCCTTTTATTTCTTCTTCTTGCCTTACTGCTGTGGCTAGGATTTCCAGTACTATGCTGAATAAAAGAGATGAAAGCGGACATCCCTGTCTTGTTCCTGATCTTAAGGGGAAGGCTTGTAGTTTTTGCCCATTGAGTATGATGCTGGCAGTGGGTTTGTCATATATGACCTTTATTATATTTAGGTATGTTCCCACTATTCCCATGTTGCTGAGAGTTTTTATCATAAGTGTGTGTTGGATTTTATGAAAGCTTTTTCTGCATCTATTGATATGATGATGTGGTTTTCGTACTTCATTTTATGTGTGAGTCACATTGATGGATTTGCGAATGTACCAACCTTGCATCTTCAAAATCAACTCCACTTGATCATGGTGTATGATCTTTTTGATGCACTGCTGTATTCGGTTTGCTAGCATTTTGTTAAGGATTTTAGCATCTATGTTCATCAGGGAAATTGGCCTATAATTTTCTTTTTTTCTAGTGTATTTACCTGGTTTGGGAATTAGGATAATGCTGGCCTTGTAAAATGAGTTTGGGGGCCTCCCCTCCTCTTGAATTTTTTGGAATAGTTTGAGAAGGAGAGGTGCTAGTTCTTGTCAGACTGTTTGGTAAAATTCACCTGTGAAGCCATCTGATCCAAGGCTTTTGTTTGTTGGGAATTTTTAAATTACTGCTTCAATTTCACTAGGTGTAAGCTGTCTATTCAAATTCTCTGTTTCTTCCTGATTTAGTTTTGGAAGAGTGTATGTTTCTAGAAACTGACTCATTTTTTCCAGGTTGTCCGATTTGTTGGCATAGAGTTGTTTGTAATATTTTCCTACAATCCTTTGTATTTCTTTGGTGTCAGTGGTTCTAAAACGAATTAGTAACTGATTTACTGATTCTCCAGATTTTGGATATTTAGGTTGTTCTCCATTTTTGGTAATTGTTCCTTTTTAAAAATCAACTCAATGCCTTCTTACACTCACCATTCCCACGGCTCCCTTACTTAGGGGATGTGTGTGTGTGTGTGTTTGTATAATCATAACCCAATATATAATACATATATTATCATAACCAAATACTTAAGATGCATGAAAAGTGGCTGATGGGGTCAAGATCATTTTACAGTTTCTGCCATGGCCTGAGGCACAAATTGTTCTATGAATGTAGATGAGTATTGAATTTTAACTTCTTACACTTCTATTGAAGCTCCACTCTCCTTGGCCCAATAACTGAAGCAAAATGAAGGTATCTTTCCAGAACTCTTTGCTTTAAGCAGGTGAGCATTTTCACAATTAGAAGGGAAGTTTGCAATCAGTTTCTTTAATGGAAAAGATGCTCTTATAGAATTAATCCATCTGGCTCAGAGGAAGAAAGTAAGAGTCTCTGAAATTGATTGGGTTAAAGGGTCTCCTTAAAATCAGAAATACTTGGGCACTCATCTCCTCTGCTGGGTGATTGACAGAGGCCTTCAAACCATCGTCCTTCATGGAGGTACTTGGCACAGATTTGTTGTGATTTCAGAGACTTCTGGATTAGGACCAATTAAATCCGTAAATAAAAATGTGCTGAACACCTTCACCTGACTGACTCTTGTATCATGCAGGCATTACAGACAGGCTTGCTGCACTCGCTAGGGCACAGCCACGTGCAAACGCTGGGAGTCACAGCCCTGGGAAGGAATGTGCTAGGTTTTAACTGAAACATGAACTTGAGTATCTGTATTGTCCCTCTAAAAATACAAGGGGAGCAGAAAACATTGCCTCTACCCTTGAGGACATGTTAACCAAATATTACTAGAACAACAGATAAAGCAAGAAACTAGAAGACTTCACAGGCAAGATAAAGTGCGGCAGTGACTGATGGCAGCTGCAGATTAAAATAGCGTTGAGAAGGAAATGAACAGTTACTATTTGCCACGTGTAATAGTAATGCGGGTGTTCTGAGTATCCGGTGTTTCCCACAGAATTTCAGTGTTCTTTGACTCAGAAGAATTTATATAATTTGGGGTTCAATTTAGGTGGTAGGATTTTTTGTTTTTTAACATCTGCTATTTTGGGGAGTGGGATTAGAGGGTTGGCCCCTTAGCTCAAAAGGAAACTGATCTCTCTGTCTCCCCGCCCCCCACTCTCTTCTTCTCTTCCCCTTCACCCCTTGCCAGATTCCCGTGATCCAAGGAGAAAGAAAAACAGAACTTTGGACGCTCTAAAGTTACACAGTACCATTACCCGTGGCATCTGGGACTCTCCTAACACCGTCCATGATGTTGGGAATGTGGAATGCTGTCTCCATTTTACTGAGAGCAAGTGAGGCAGGAAAGGGTGAATGGTCTGCTGGCCACCCAGTAAGACTGAAGCAAAGTCAGGATTAGGACACAGGGTTTTTGGAATTCCACAGTGCTCCTCCTTTCTCTTTACCCCTCTTTTACATTTTAGGCCAAATGCTTGCCTTCTTTCTGGTGAAAAGCATTTCTTTCACTAGTTTTTAACCATAGGTCAAAAACCTACCCTTTGGCCATGTCCTGGGTAGAACTTTGTTTTCAGTCATTCACTCCTAACTCCACAGGGTGATGAGACACTGGGTCTCTAGGGAATTGGGGCTGGGAACCTGAGGGTGAAAGGTCACCCCCTTCTCCAGCCTCTCTCCTTCCTTTGGTGAGTTGTCAGGCAGCTTCTCAACCATTGATCATTCAAGCCCGACCACAGCCTGCCCACCAAGCAGCTCTTGCTGATTGTATTGGAACAGGAATCTTCCTTCTCAGCCCGTCTGGCCTCTCCCATCACTTCCACACCTTTCCCACCATTCCTCCTCTGCCCTGCTCTCCTCTCTGGCCCTCGTAGCTGCACGGCCTCTCATCTAAGGAATAGACACTGACTTTCTGCTGCTCAGGAAGGTTTTCGTGCGTTCGCACTCAGCACCTCATCTAGTGCAGTTAAATCAGCCCATAAATGGGGATTTTCTTGTGTGCATGGGAGATAAATAGTGGACGAATCAGTAGATAATGGTCATAGGCTTTTTAGAACCAGGAGGAAATTTGACAACATCTGACCAACCAATTCGTTTTTACAAATGAAGAAACTTTAAAAGAGGTTAAATAACTCTTCTAAGTTATGCAATTATTGACACAAATACTATAACTAGATTGTCTGATATCCAAAGTGCTTTTATCCCTCCATGAAACCATCCAGTTTCTACTTACTATAACTCATTTTAAATATTTGTCTAATTTCATTCATTTTTAATTTTAGAGAGAATAATATATTTTTTATTTAATTAGAAAATTACACATTATCTCTCAACTTTATTCATTTGTAATAACATTATATGTCTCATACCGTGTTTTGGAAACCTAATCTTTTAAAAATGTTAAAGTAATACATGTTCAATGTATAAAACTTAGGAAGTAAAGGAACACATAAAAATAATAACTACCCAAATCTATCAATCAGAGATAATCATCCTTAACATTTTAGTATATTTCCTTCGAGTTTTCATACACTTCTTACAGTGTTGAAATCATGCTGTTTATGGAGTTTTATATTCCAGGGTTTTCTGTTTATGTGTTTAACATGCTGTTGTAACCTTTACTGTATCATGGTAGATTCTGTGGACACATGACGTATTGCGATAGCACGGTGACCTCAGCCATGCCCCTGGCCCTGGGCATCCAGGTGGCTTCTAAGTCTCCGTTTTTTAAGGCAGCCCTGCAATAACAGCTATGCATACGTGTTTGTATATTCCTAATGTTACCTTGGAAAAAATTCCTAAAAAGTGAATGTGTCAAAAGCTATTTACATTTTTAAAGGTCTTGATAGTGTAACTGAGTACAGGCCCTGCCGCCTGCTGCTAGGAAAGCCAATAATCGAGAGGCGGGTGCTGATGGAAAGGAAAGTGGTTTATTCATATGCCGGGCATCTGGAAGATGGGGGACTCGCATCTCAAGACCCATCTCCACGTCTCCGTGGAGGCAGTGTTTTATAAGGAGGGAAAAAGGAACAGAACAAAGAGATCAAGAAAGAGGGTTGAAAAGTTCTCTACGTGCTGGCGAACGCAGTCCATTCGATAAGCGATTGTCCTGGCTTAGTCACCCTGGATTCGTGATGTTCTGACTTCCTGTTGTCCTGGCCCCACGGTTGAAAGTCAGCAAATCTCCCGGAGCTGGGATGCCTGAAGGTCAGAGTCTGTATCTTTTGAGCAATAGCTCCTAGGATTCTTATGCAAACATGTTGTTTATCTACAAGCTACCTATTAGTCAGGGTTTGCACCTAGAGAAACAGAGTCGACAGATTGGTGGGGCGGGTCATGGTTCCCCTCTGTCACAGTCCCCCTCTGTCACAGTCCCCTCAGTTACAGTCCCCTCTGTCACAGTCCCCCTCTGCCACGTCCCCCTCTGCCACAGTCCCCTCTGTCACAGCCCCCCTCTGTCACAGTCCCCTCTGTCACAGCCTCCCTCTGTCACAGTCCTCTCAGTTACAGTCCCCCTCTGCCACGTCCCCCTCTGCCACAGTCCCCCTCTGTCACAGTACCCTCTGTCACAGCCCCCCTCTGTCACAGTCCCCTCTGTCACAGCCTCCTCTGTCACAGTCCCCTCAGTTACAGTCCCCCTCTGTCACAATCCCCCTCTGTCACAGTCCCCCTTTATCACAGTTTTCCACGGTTACAATACATTTTACCCAGTTGCTCTCCAGGTAGGTGATGCCACCTGTCACATCTAGCAACAGGCTTCAGAGTACTTTTTAGGGTATTTTTCTAAAAATAGTATCTCATTTTTATGATCAATTCAGTCTTAACTGGCCCATGGTCAAAAATAGTTGCTGCCAAACAGCGTTTCCAAGTTAAAGTTGCAAACAGGACTCACAGCCCCGCCTCCCGCAACTGTGTTTTCTGGTCACTGTGCTCCCGTGTGTCAGCTGTGTCAGGAGGGGGCCTGGGCACTGCAAAGGGACATCAGCATATTTTTAAATGTGCTGTCTGACTACGTACATCTTACTGTGTTAAATGTATCTGAAAGCCTACTAAGTTGCGGACAATGGGCCATGTGCTAGACACCAGAGGTGAAAGAGAGCTTTTCTCAGTGTAGAGGGGGACATAGTCACGGAAACCAGCGGGGCGGACACAGTGGCTGATGCTGCCGTGACAGATGCCTGCAGGGGATGCGGGCACCCACCCCCAGACCGGGACGTGGAACCAGCTTCAGGAGACACAGCCCTTCGGTGAAGAGTGTGTCAGTCAGAGACCTGAACTCAGTAGAGGTCAGCCTTGGGCTCTAAGATGAGTTTCCACTTGTGACCTTGGGACAATTGCTTAACTTTCCTGCATCTCAGATTCCTCATCTATTTACATATTTAAAAAACTACCACAGTCTAAACTCCTTCACAGGGCTGGAAGAACAACTGAGATAACACGGGTAAAGTGCTTAGAAAACTGCGCGGGGCACCCAAGAGCTCCAAAGGTGTCAGGCCGCATTGCCAGCCCAGCTGGAGCCCCGAGTCCACACAGGAAGTGGTGGGAGCGGTGGGCTCGGCAGGAAAAGGTCAGTATGAGAAGCGTGTACTTCACCCTGACACCCACAGTTCTCTTCCTGGTGTGTGGCCACTGTCTGGAGGCAGGAGGCTGAACCGATAATTTGCCCACATTCCGCCCAGCGCGGAGACACGATTGCCGCCGGACAGCAGACAGACTCAGTCTCAGTCCCGGGCACACAGGCTGGTAACACACCTCCTCCACTCGTTAGCGTCCTGTCGGCAACCAAAGGAAGGCAGCTTCCCTGCCCTCTGCAATTTTTAATAGTTAGCACCCACCCAATGGGAATAATTACTTTAATAATATCAAATTGCATAGGTAGAGAATAAATTCCTGGGTCAGAGGAGTATAGGAAAAGACTCCCAGCCAAAAGAAGGAGATCTTGGGAATTCTCACCCACTGCGGAGCTTGGCTTTACTGAAAGAGAATGGAAAACAAGATGGACTGATTTTGTCTGGAGAATACAGTCTCTGCTCACTTTCCCTCTTTTCTCTTGCAGCTTAAAATAAAGCGTCTGCCCATCCCAGTTGCAGCACCAGCCTCCCACAGTGGGTTCATCTCTGGCTACTGGATTGGTCCAGGAATTCAACCCAGGGACTGCTTCCTGCTCCCTCAGTCCTCTCTGCCTCAGTCTTTCTGCGCCACCCTGGCACCCTTCACAATCCTTGGCTATGCTTGGCTCCTGTGAATGCAAATATGTTTCTCCTTGGACAGACAGACAGACAGGCTAGGAGACAGGAAACAACCATCCCACCCAGTTTGCACCAGTTTTCCTGGCATAATTAATTGTAGTGCCCATTTGCCCTCTCAAAGTGTCTGTTTGGATCATAAATTTCACACAAATTCTATGGTAGCATGTATGAGTATACTAAACATTCAGTCCCTCAAGGCCAGGGGTTGGGTTAATTTCTTTTCTATTAAATTTGCAGCACGGTGTCACAAAAAGGCATCTGACCCTTGAGCTCTCCATAGTTTAACCTTGGATGACAGTCCTGTCCCCATTAGGGCTCTGGGATCTGAACCTCAGTTTTTTTTTAATCTATATTATTCGATTTACTAGAGAAAAATTGTTTATTATAAAAATGTATTAATGTTTTCTCTCTTTTTATTGTTGCTCAAGTACAATTGTCTCCATTTCCACCCCATCACTTCCCCCCACCCCAGCCTCCCCATCTCCCATGCTGGAACCCACCCCTCTATGGCTTTGTCCATGTGTCCTTTATACACATTCCTTGATGAACCTTCCCCCCCCCCCGTTATCCCCTCCCCTCTGGTTACTGTCAGTTTTTATATCTGTAAAGTGGAGGTAATAAAACTTACCTTCTAGAACTGCAAACAAAACAAAGGAAATACTAATTTCCTGTTCTGGGAACTGTGAAATATTATGTAAATGTAATTTTCCAGAACTTACTGCAGTTGTCACAGGGTAGGCATTTCAAACATGCTTGTGACTGAATGAATAGACAAAAAAACTAGCAATGATAAATTAACAGCCTTCGGTGGGAAAAATGATTGATTCTCAAAAATTCGAATGTCATACTTAGCAATCAAAACTGACTTACAATCCTACCCTGAAGCTAATCTAGGAGTGAGCTAGAAAAATGAACCTTTTCCAGAGGCTGGCCATGAAGACTGGTAAGGCAATAAGAAGTATTAGGACTTACGGCAGATGAAGCATGGCTGAAGGTGGCGCAAAGACAGACAGGTGACAAGGGATGGACAGGACCTACCTTACCTGGTTTTCTGGAAAAGGTCATAATCTTTAGAGAGCACCGACACAGAATGGTGATGCTAACTGGCTTTCTTGACTTTTGTTCTCACTCGGGAGCCGTTTAGGACCCAAGGGAAGTTCATTTTTATGTCCGTGTGGAAAGTTCTCTGCCTAGTGCACTTTATGACCAGACTGGTCCCTCACTAACAGGCACCATAAAATGCTAATTGATCTTTTTTTCTGATTTGAAAGGGGAAGCACAATTAGAAAAGAAAGTATTGAAGTTCATTTTTTTAGTCTGCGTTTTAGAATGCATGATTTTGGAGTCCCAGAATTCTGACTCCTATATTTAATTTTCACTATCTAGAACAAAAAGAAAGAGATCCTGACAAAAAAGAGGAATCTCAACTAAAAAGCACTAAATACTGATTCTGTGTATTTCTGCTAATACTAGCATTGTCCCTGAACCAATTGGTCATTTGGCATTTTGAGGCCCTAAGCCCCACACAAATTATATAGGCCATGGGATCTTTCACTGAGTGAAATGGGATACGAGCAAAACATGTCTTTTCTTTTAAAAGTAAAAATTTTGACTTAGAAAAATTAAAACCCAGCTTGTCAGTGACTGAATTTCCCATTTATTTATGCTTCTCAGATGTGGTCCTCCCTGAATGGCAAGGGCTGAGACGGATGAGGTCTCAGAGCCCTGTGGGCTCTGCGGGAGACGCGAGGACAGGAGGAGAGGAAGACCCTGTCTTCAATCGGCCTGCTGTCTCGTTGGGCTGACAGGTCGCATCCAGAAGAAGGCAGGTAGTGACGACAATTCCTCTGCTCCGGGAAGCTTGTAAGAAGTGGAGACATGATGAAGGCAGAGAAGCCCTGGCCGGGTGGCTCACTTGGTTGGAGCATCCTCCTGTACACCAAAAGGTTTCGGTTTGAGCCCCAGTCAGGGCACACACCTAGGTTGTGGGTTCCATTCCTGGTCGGGGTATATGCAGCAGTTTCTCCCTCTGTGTCTCTCTCTTTCTGTCTGTCTGTCTGTCTGTCTCTCCCCCTTACTCCCTCTCTCTCCCAAACCCCCCATCCTTCTCTCTAAAATCAGTAAAACATCCTAGGGTGAGGATTAAAAAAAATAAAATTTTGAAAAGGTAGAGAAGCAAAACTTCACACAAGCTGAGAGAAGATGCAGTACTCTGGGGCCGTGAGAGTTCACACGTGGACGTGAGATTTCAGCCTTCTTTCCTGCTTGCTCAGTGTGGTTGGACATCCCCTGGTGTGGGGTAGGCTCTCAACCTGCCTCTTCATCTCAGTTCTGATCATCTCAAATTTAGGGTCTTGCTCACAGAAGTGGGCAACTTGGGTGCCTGTGCTCAGCCTCCACAGCTGGTTTTCTCACCCCTAACTCACTGTGGTGCCCTGATTTCTCCTGCTTCCTTCTTCTCAGGGGGCCCATGGAGATGAGCTATGCCTCCCCCTGCTGGTCAATGCAGGTTTTCAAGTTTCTAATCCAGTCACATGGCCAGTCCATCCTCCCAGGAACCAGAAGTCACTTAATGGAGATGTAGCAGCATGTTGCTGAAATGGACAGGAAGCTTTCCTGAGCTCATTCAGGAGAGTGAGACAGCCAAGGACATGACAGCATGCAGCCGGGCACACTGTGATGGCCCCCAAGACATGTGACAAAGCCGCAAGCTTTGGAGACAGCAACATTCAAATTTCTACACTGGTTCTGCCACTTACTGGCTATTTGATTTTGGGCCCCATCAGAGTATCAGTATTTACATCTCTAAAATGGGGATATCACAAAATATAACTCCCAGGCTATGAGGTCTGAATGAGCTACCTTTCATGAAATGGTTAGCACTGTGCTTGGCATACTTTAGCTTCCTCTCTAGAAGTGGATCTTCGGCTTCTCTATTTCCTGTACTATTCTTAACCTCCCCCTGTCTTTTTTATGCCTACCAATTATGCTTCTTATTCCCTGTACCTTTCCCCCGACTCTCCTCTCTACCCCTCCCTGCTGATAACCCCTCCATGCGATCTCCATTTCTGTGATTCTGTTCCTGTTCTAGTTATTTGCTTAGTTTGTTTTGTTGCTGTTTTTTTTAGGTTCAGTTATTGATAGTTGTGAGTTTGTTGTCATTTTACTGTTCATAGTTTTTTATCTTCTATTTCTTAGATAAGTTCCTTTAACATTTCATATAATAAGGGCTTGGTGATGATGAACTCCTTTAATTTGACCTTATCTGGGAAGCAGTTTATCTGCCCTTCTATTCTAAAGGAAAGCTTTGCTGGATACAGTAATCTTGGATATAGGTCTTAGCCTTTCATGACTTCAAATTTTTCTTTCCAGCCCCTTCTTGCTTGTAAGGTTTCTTTTGAGAACTCAGCTGATAGTCTTATGGGAACTCCTTTGTAGGTAACTGTCTCCTTTCCTCTTGCTGCTTTTAAGATTCTCTCCTTATCTTTAATCTTGGGTAACTTTATTATGATGTGCCTTGGTGTGTGCTTCTTTTGGTCCAATTTCTTTGGGACTCTCTGGGCTTCCTGGACTTGGTGGAAGTCTATTTCCCTTGCCAAATTGGGGAAGTTTTCCTTCATTATTTGTTCAGATAAGTTTTCAATATTTTGCTCTTCCTCTTCTCCTTCTGACAACCCCATGATTCAAATGTTGGAACACTTAAATTTGTCCCAGAGGTTCCTAAGCTTCTCCTCATATTTTTAAATTCTTGTTTCTTCATTCAGTTCTGGTGGGATGCTTATTTCTTCCTTTTGTTCCAAATCATTGATTTGGTCTTGATTTCCTTCCCATCACTGTTGGTTCCCTGTATATTTTGCTTTTTTTTCACTTTGTGTAGCCTTCATTTCTTCCTTCATTTTGCGACCAAGCTCAACCAATTTTGTGAGCATCCTGATTACCAGTGTTTTGAACTCTGCATCTGATAAGTTGTCTATCTCCTCGTCGCTTAGCTCTTTTTCTGGAGTTTTGATATGTTCTTTCATTTGGCCCATATTTCTTTGTCTTCGTGCTCCTGTTACATTGTAAGGGGGTGGAGCCTTAGGCATTCATCAGGGCGGGGCAACCGTCATGCTGCGTTGTGGCACTGTCCGTGGGGGAGGGGCAGAGAGGGTACAGTGCTGCAAACTCGCTTGGCTCTAGCCCCACTTTCCAACCAACTCTCCTGTGAGACTGGGAGCTTCTCCAGCCTTCCAAACCCCCACAGGATTCTACATCCAGAGGTTTTGAGTCTTTAGTTTCCCAGTGAGCCAGCTCCTGCCTTGCCAGGGCGTCCGTTGCCTTGCCCCAGGTCCTCTCCCTCTGTCCCCCACCTGCCCCCCCATCTGCCCATCTCTGCCCCTCCTACTGTTCTAGATGAATGTTTCTTTAACTCCTTGGTTGTCAGAGTTCCATGCAGTTTGCTATTCTGGCAATTCTGGTTGTATATTGTTTTTAAATTGGTTGTTATTCTTCTCTTGGTTGAGTGAGGAAGCGAAGCATTTCTACCTACACCTCCACTTGGCCAGAACTCACTTGAAAACTGAATATTTCTTGAGTATACTACATAATAATTATAGAATATACTATGTAACATATATCACATATGAATTCTTAGTTTTTCAAATAATATAATTGTCTGTTTTTAATGTCAAAATCACGCAAAATACAAGTTACTTCTGGGGGAAGGGCAATTTGGATATTTCAGGCTCCTTTAGGGCTCAGAGATGTTACTTTGCATATTAGTTCTCTTTGAATATAGTGAGTTGAATCATATCCTCCCCAAACATATGTTCTAACCTTGGGTCTGTGTGGATGTGACCTTATTCAGAGAGAGTAAACCTTGCAGATGTACTTAGTTAAGATGAGGCCACACTGGAGTAGCAAGGGCTCTACAGTGAGTAACTAGTGTCCTTCTGATAAAAAGAGAGACACAGAAATACAGACACACAAGGAGGAAGTCTGCGTGACAGCAGAGGCAGAGACTGGAACGATGTGGCTGCAAGCCAAGGGACCCAGGGACTGCTGGCGAGCACCAAAAGCTGGGAGGAGGTGGGGCAGGATTCTGCCCTGGAGCCCACAGCAGAGCCTGGCTCTGCTGGCACCTTGACTTCAGACCTGCAGCCTCTAGCTGTTGGAGAGAACACATTTCAGTGGTTTTAATCCACTACACTTGCAGAAATTGGTCATGGCAACCCTAAAAAACAAATACATCAGGTAATTCCTGAGTGAAAACTTTGACGTTCCTATTTTATTACGTCTTCTCATAAAAGCTGAAATTACATTTTAAGGAGAAATGGTCCTTAGTACACTTGGAAGCATACTTATTCTTAAAAATAATGCTATATTATTTCAAAGTTATGTGCATATCCAATTATAGTGCATAGAATAACATGCTAAACACCCTGCAAGAAGCCACCGTTCGACACCTGCGGTCAGTAAGAGCAGCTGTAAGGCGATCATCATCCCCGCGTGGGAAGCTGCCAGGAGTGAATGTGGCCGAGGAGAGCGACGCCTTTCGTTACTTCTCAGCCAGCCGCCTTCACTTTAAAACTTTCGCTCTTTTCTTGTTAAATTGGTTATTGTCTGGACCTGCTAGAAGTAACAAAGTGAAGTCCCATGTTGAACAAAATGTTTTCTTTTCCCCCCAGTGAGGTAAAAACTTAGCATAAAACTCCAAGTAAGAGAAAGTTCAAGTTGCCTTTTTATTTACAGTCTTTATCAAGCAAATAATATTCACATTTCAAATTATGCAAATAAGCATTTACAGGATAAATTGTAATTGCTCTAGACAGCTGTTTATAATTGGGTAAATGAGACACACTTTTAAATTGTCTAAATAGATACTTACCCATGTTTACATATTTGTACGAGCGTCTGCGACTGTTCGGAATCAGCTGTTACCATCTATTGTGTCTAATAACGGACCAAAGGAAGAGGACTTTTTGTACAAACAACGAAATCCCTTTTAACTCGCTCTGAGATCAGAAGGGTTGCCAGTTCTCAAGCCAGGGGTCACGTCTCAACATACCGCTCACCTGTGGCATCTTACAATACCTCCATCAGGAAGTGATTTTATATCGGGTGGGAAATTAATCCTGACTCGTACCCTTATCTGACTAGATATACCTGTGGTAAAGAAGAAACTTGTTCCTTCTCATGGAGTGTTTTTATACCTAAGTTGTCCAATAGTCTTGTATTTAGCAATACGGTCTTACACCAGTCAAATACACCAACGGGTATTTCTTTTGAGAATACAGAAGGGACATAGAGCACAGTGCCTGTCCTTGAGAGGCTTACGACCAAATGAGGAAGATGGTCTGAGAGCAATTAAAAGGAAAAGCAGACAGTGTTGAGCTAAAGATGCTTAGAAAAGCACAGAAGGGGGTAAGATGTGTGGCCTTGGGCAGGGGCGCCTAGGTTTGGAGGACTCTGAGGGCTGGCGCACTTCTTGTACAGCGAGGACTGTCTGGACGCTGTGAGGCAGCCGGAGATGAGGAGCACAGGACCTGCCGAATCGAATGTATGGCCTTCTTCCTAGCACTTTCCCACGCAGCCGCCCGGGGAGATCCGAGGACCCAACGTGAGTGGCAGACAGCCTTGCTGTGAAGCACCATTCTCTCCATTTTTTGCAGGAGACAAAGAACTCTACCTTTTTAAAAAGATCTTATTGCATTTCCCTTTGCTTTCTGAAAGTAGTCAGCATTTGCCTTGTTTCTGGTCCTCTCCAGGCTAATGGTTTTGTTTCCAATTCAGCTGGTCCTGTACTTCCGTGGTGTTTCATGTGTGCTAAGGAAGGAACTTTACTAGGAGATGCTCTGGATGAGTTGAGAGGACTCAAATGCTACTTCAGGGACTCACACGCTGAGAAGGATGAAGCATAGGGACGGAAAAACACCTGAAGCAGCTACAGCGGCACCCAGAAATGAAAACAGGAGGGCTTGGGAGGAGGAGCCGCTAACCTTCCAGTAAGAGCAATGAGAGCCTTCTAAATGAGAACGGAAATTTGAGAGCCACGAGCAGCAAATAGGCCTGCGGTTAAACTTTTGAAAGTAGAGGGTCTGGGTAATGACAGTGAATTTAAAGAAATCTCTTGTAGGCAGCTTTTTCCTCACTCTGTTGGGAGAAGCTACTTCAGGGACTTGTAACATGGGGCGTGCTAGAGAAGAGAGAACCCTAGGTTGGGAAAATAATGGAATCCGAGTCAGACTCTGGGAGCTGCTGGGCAAGTCACTCAACCGTTCTCTGTGCCTCAGCTTCTTTTTCTGTGACCTAGATAAAGGTCGCTTCAGGTCTGTGACTGGCGACCTGAAACGTGTAACACAGCTCCCAGTGGCTGATGAGTGCCACACCCACCCTTTCCGCAGGCCTCCCCCCCCCCCCCCCCCCCCCGAGGTTCACGGCCATAACAACACCTGCCACGACTGGCTGAGAGCCCGATACCTGTGGGCAAGCATCCTGACAGGCACCCCCTTACATGAAATATCTCATTCATCTTCACAACACCCGCATTAATGGTTACTTTCACTTTATAGATGAGGAGCTGTGGCTCCAAGAAATTACAAAAGTTGACCCGGGTCACTAGGATTGCATTGCACAAGCCAGACTTCAAATCCAGGTCTGCTTCTTTCGGTCTGATCCCCAAATCTCGTGCAAGTTGGAAAGAAAAATCAGATCGCTTTTCCTGGACTGGGCCTTGTGCTTCCCTAGATCAGCCTCAGTACTAGCTCGGTGCCTGCTATTCATAAGGTACTCATATATTTGTGGATTACAATTTTCTTAAAAATGCTGCTTCTTGAGGGACTTGTATGTTACTGATAATAGAGCGGGGTGGGCGGGCAGCCTGGTGGTGGAGAGTGGAAGGGGGTTTTATACTTGAGTAATTCAGTTGGCTCTCGTTAGTGCTTAGTCCTGCTCATTAAAGCCTTCTGGATCTGCTAGCAGGCTTTGTGACCGATGGCCACAGCAGCCAGCACAGCCTCCTGACATTGGGGTTATGTTTGGAGGAAGGAAATTGGCTGTAGTTACCAGCATGGCATGGGACAGAAATAAGAAAGTTCCCCACCACCTAGGCTCCCCCCTGAGCAGGACTCTGGGTAGCTGGACTGCCAGCCCCCTGCCCCCCACGCTCGCCCCAGCCCCAGGTCTCTGTCCCCAGAACTGACTGGACCACCTTGGGTGGTCGCTCTCCTGGCCATTATGCACGTGCAGCTTTCTGCCTATTGACATTAGGGGATGTGCCCCCACCTTCCCTTTGTTTCATCCTCCATTTAAGACACATTTGTTCTCACTGGCTTTTAACTGGGTTTCAATCTATGTTCATTGCTGGGGTGAGTAATCTTTTTTAAAAAAGGCAACTTACAAAGGGTTTCTGTGCCGCCCAATTAGCATTGTTAAGCTGTTTGGAAACAAATACAACTTAGACCAGATGAAATCACACTCTGCTAGTCACTGAGATGTTGCTAAAAAGCAAATCACAACAGGATTCCTAGAAATTAGCCTCTGGTTCCCTACAAGGACTTTTAAAATGCTGCAGGCCTTCAAGTTCCTTAATTGGTATCAGAACAAAACCACCCTTTCTTCTCTACACCTCCTGGTGCTGCACCTCCAGAGAGGGCGATCACAGCTCCCTGCCAAGGGCTTCCTTTCACCAACCTCCATCCAGCTGGTCAAAACCACGGCTGCGTGGACATGAGTGCCACCAAGCTGACCAGGACCCACTCCCTCATTTTCCCCTCCCTGCTTCCCTCCCTTCACCCAGGCACCTCTACATCTGGTCCATGCAAACACCTCTGTGCATCAGCGACACTAGCAGGTTCCCCTCTATGCTGCCTGCCCCTCTGGGGTGCTGTTGTGACCGTCAGCTGATGTGAGTGAGCATCAGGACCCCACTGGGATTTGAATAATAGGAAGATCTCAATAATGGAAAAACACACAAGTGTGCGTCATGAAAAGAGATATTCAGGTACTTTTCTTAGTGGTTCTATGAAAGAAATGATTAAGATGATAATTCATGAAACCTGGGTGGTTTTTATTTTAATTTCATTTTAGAAGACACCAGAAACTAAATTCACCGCAGATGACTTACTCCGTATACTGTATAACCCCCTGCCTTTGCCACCTGAGCTTTCCACAGAGTTCGTCCTTTTTAGTAATCATTTTAATAACATGTAAGAAATGCAATGTCTAACTTTTGGTACATATATTATTTCTTTGATTTTCCCTCCTCTAAATTTGTTTTACAGCCCAATCCTTTTGCTTAAGAAAAAAAAGGGTTTTTTTTTTCTTTCTTTTTTTTTTTAAGTAGCCAAAGCAGCAACTAAAATGCAATGTGTGGCTGCTCATTTCTTTCTCATACCACAACCAGGGACAGTGCCAGAGAAAAGTACTGAGTTTCAAATATGCGTCCAAACACTGCGCATGCCTGACACCACAGCCGTCCAAGAATATACAAACCTAGTGTTGAGAAGCTACGTCTGCTTGAGGAGCTGGGAATGGAAATGAGCAATGGACGTACACTGTGTCCGGCTCACGTGCACCAAGGACAGAGAGCAACGCTGGAAACAGACTTTGTGGAATTGTAGGGGAGTGGCCTAGGACTGATTACAAATTAAATGAGAACTTGACAGTCAAGTGGAACAAGAAATACAATTTTTGTGTATAATATAAATTTTAAACTAATATAATATTAGTTTTCAATATAAGTGAAGCAGTCTCTATTAAGTTTCCTCAGGTTCATGTTACAAAGCAAAATGTTATTTTAAGGCTGAGCCAACAACAGTTTAAGATGGATCTCATTAAATGTAAGAAACTTGTTCAGTAGCAGAATTTTCTTTCTGTCACTTAATTAAAGGCCAGAACCAATTAAAAATATATTAAAGATGACTTTATTATCACGGGGATACTCAAGCTATTGTTTAAAACGTCATCTAAAAAAGTACAGCTTTATTATATATATGTACATATATACAATATATTTGTGTTAAATACCTAACAATACATAACATACATATTTCAGTATCAGATTCCTTAAAGTCATTACTTAGTTGTTTCCTAACTTGAATAAGCCCAATTTATGGGTTTTAAGGTTCAGAGCAAGACAAAAAGAACAATAAATTTCTCAAGAAATTCTAAACATTGTTCTTCATACGCCGTTGTTGAGCTACAGCTAGACCTAAAGTGCCCAGTGGCGAGCTTTGTCATTTATATGTCTGCCCGGTGTCTGCAGAGATAGTTTCCATGGTAAGCGCCCTGTGCACGGGAAGCAGGGCGAGTGGAATGTCTCCTGCAATGAAGAACGTTTCAGTGACAGTGATAAAGGCCAAGAACCTCCTTCTCACAAATGATTGAAAAACAGAACACGAAGGACATTTTTATTTTGCTTTGTGTCCTTTGTGCGGTATGTGACTTCAGTGCAAACACCATTTAATCAAGAATACAAAGACAGCCACCTTCGCCGGCTAAGGGGTTTCCACAGACGGCAGCAAACATATACAACTCTCTTCTACTACTTTTTTTGGTGGGAAAATTCCTGCAGGTTGTTATTTCACGCTCCTGTTGTGCGCTTTTGCCTCCTCTTGGAAGAGGGAAAAAAAAGTCCAAAGGGTCATTTAAGAGTAAACTAAATAGGAATCTAGAAAAACTTGAAGTGCTTTAAAAGCTGAAATATATCTATTGTCATTTATATTTAAAATTTTTGAGATATAATTGACATGTATTAGTTTTAGGTATAACATAATGATTTGATATATGTATCAATTGCAAAATGATCACCAGAATTAGTTTAGCTAACATTCTCCACCTCATGGTTCCACGTATTTTGTGTGTGTAATGGGAATATTTGAAATCTACTCTCTTAGCAACTTTCAAATATAAAATATCGTCACCTATAGTCACCAGGCTGTACAGTCCATCCCCAGGGCTTACACTTCTTATAACTGGAAGCTACTGTCATTAATTTTTAGAAATATAAAAGCTTTGCGAAAGAATATAGAAGCCACTATGGACTGGAACCTTCCTGTTCATGCATCTTTTTTTCTCTTTGAGTTGAGATAAATTGAACTTGTAGCTCTAACCAAGCAGGCTCTGTTTCTCTTTCACCTTTTAACCATTCTTTTCTCACACCTTGTATTACAATAGGCTCTCTTACTCCTCTTTAGGGCCTCTTCATTCTCCCTCCTGAAGTCTTCAGTTCTAGGGCTATCACAGTCTATCAGCATCCGAGTCTCTCCTTAAGCTTTGCTTCTTCTAGGTGATGTCTCCTGACTCAGGATGTGATAACGAGTGTGAGGGCACAAAGCAAACCAAACCTTCTCGAGTGCATACAACATAAAGTGATATTTCGTTACCACTGCTGCCATCGTCACTAATAAGAAAATGCAATATTTGATTTTTCGCCCTCTGAGATACTGTGGTCCTTGCCTTCACCAAATATGAACAAATGCTTCTCCAGAACAATCATTGGCTTAGTGTGTAAACTGCTGTCAAATGGGACGCCTATAGTATCTCATTTTAGTAACGCAACCCTTCTAAAATTGCAAAGTTAATCTCAAAAAAAGTAAAGCTATAAAAAGGGTGCCTCATTTGGGGCAACTAAAATAAGATAATTGGCTTGAATCGAAGTGCTGCTGGTCATGAGTATGTATTGCTGGCACGCCCCTGTGAGGTCTGGGGCAGATATCACCAAATAAGTCCCTGGGGCCAGTCTCCTCTGCCAGTGTCTGTATATGACAGGAAGTGTGACTTAGGGCCTGGACCTGTGAAACATCAGTAAGGATCCTGTGTTATATAAATTATATTATGTCAGTTAAAAGGAATATAAGTTGGTGCCTTCAAATAAAAGATTAGACAAAGATGAGAAGTTCGGCTCTGGACAAGTAAGATTTGGCGCCCTCCCCAAAGCGGGTTGTTGTGTTCGTTCTGACAACTTCCACCCCATGCTGTCCCAGCTCCCTCATTACACCGTTCCAAAGGAAGGAGAGATGATCAATGTTATATAAACTAATTTAGAAATTAAAAAGTTACGTGTTGGTTCTTTAGGAAATGGAAACTACATTTCATTAAATACATTTACTTTTTAATTCATTGAGCCATCTTACCCACTATTTTTTCACCTAAACAACCAGATAAACATATTAAGAGAGAAAAACTTTTCTTCTAGAGATGAAGAATAACCACCAAAAGCTCATGTAAAGTCAATATTTTAAGGAACTTAAGGTGGGATCTTTCAAATCTTGTCATCTGACATTAAACAATAAAATCTAAAGGCCATTTGAAAGACGTGCTGAAGGCCCAGGCTGAAAGCAGTCGCTGCCCCTTGTGTGTATGTACATCACCAGTACAACCAAGGGAGGGTTGCAGTCAGGCCTGGACCACCGCCACGCAATTGATTATTAGCCATTAAAAGAGAAATGTTTACTCATTCATGGCAACTAGTTTTCAGAAGGAAAGGCAAAGAGGTCTGACTTTAAATGCTGCCTTTTCTTTCCATCCTAAAGCTGATCAAGATCATTCACTTCTTCTTGGAAGTGTCAAAAGCCCATTTCTATTTTCCTTTTGCCATTTTAACCAGAATACAGCTAAAAAGGGGAGGGCAGTTGCTATGAGGCCGAGAAAAATGTCCTGGCCGTGGAGGGCCCTCCATCTATCAAGGGGAATTTGCAAAGTTGCCTCTCTTCAGTCCTCTGTAGATTTGCAGGATTTTCTGGGACACTTAACCAAAATGGAAGGATTTAAAAACAGAATGTGAGATATAGATGCAATCATTTTTTTAAAAATCAGATACTCTGGTTTTGTTTCAGAAATTTCCAGTCTTAAATTCTTAAGCACGCAGCAGTGATTACCATCTGAGACAATACTTTTGAAAGGATGGCTAGTGCAGACGGCTTAAATACCTCACTATGGCACAGACGCCTAAAGACTAAAGACCCTAACTGGGATTACAATGAACCGCCTCCAATTACAGGGAAATAGCTACTTATCTAATTACATAATAATGCTCACAAGGTATACTGAGTTGCAAAATAAGTGTCCAGAACATGAAACAATATTTTCATATCTGTAAAGACTATTCGGTTAGATATTTACTTGTGACTTGGAGGCAATTCATATAGATTATATCCAATATGTCTAAGACTTAATATCTCGACTACTTTTTTCTATTGACCCAATATCAAAATAATTTTCTCCTTCCATGTCTTTTAGTTCATCTGATGTGAGGAGGCCATAAAGAAACCTTTCTCTAGCAATTCTAGCTCTCCATCCCTTTTCCTCCACTCCTTCAGAAGGAACAGTTTAAGTGAAGCAACCTCCTGGAGCTCCCAGGTCCTCACTGTTCTGACCATTGCAGATAATGTAGAGAAAGCCCCAGAGTGGAGTTGAGAGGAAGACCGAACCAGCACAAAGGCACCTATGAAGGAGGGGAGAATCCCAGAAGAGGCTGGGAAGGTGCAGTGCTTTCTAGAAGGAGGAGATACAGAGTTTCCCTGGGATATTCAAAACACACTCTGGGGCCTGGGAACGCTGTTCCCAGGGCAGGGAGGTGAGGCTAGAAGTAATATTTGGAGCTAATCTCAGACTAGGTCCTCCCCACAGCACAACTGCTAGATGGGGGATGTATCTCCTCTTTGGGAGCCAAACACTAAGAGCAAAAACAAATATTTGGTGCTAAAGAGCCCTTAAGAACTGAAGAGTGCCGTTTACTTATTTCTACACGTCAGTGTGGGCTTAGGATGTTAAATAGATTAAAAGGCTAAGAGAGGTCAGTCAGTCCAGGAGAGATTCCTCTTTCCCTTCTCCTGACTTAGTGCTTTATAAAATTGTTATCTACCCACCTCTCTCTTGGGGAAGGTCTTTCAGAAACGCAAAAGATGGCACATCCTCTCCTAGGACATTCTGGAGAGTGTGGAATAAGTGTCCTGGGGGTGAAAATTCCAGCACAAGAGGCTAATACAACGATGATTTTAGAAAAAATTGGGATGTGGAATCATAAAACTGGTAGAGTTCTTCGAAGTTACCCAATCTGTTCTCTACTTCAGATGAGAAAATAAGAGGCTCAGACTGAGGAGCTGATTAGAGCTAGTGAGGGACAGAGCTGGAATGACAAACCGTTCCAAAACCAGAGCAGCTTCTGCCTGACAACGCCCTGAAGTTAAAGCCCTAATTTGGGGTCTGTCTTACTGCTTCCCTCGGACAGCCTTTGCCACTACCCTTCTTCTACCTGCCCCTGGAGGTGGGCTGGAGAGGCTGCCAGGCGTGGAGCTCTAGCCAAAGCGAAGTCCACAGGCTCTGGGACCTGACCCACCTCTAGGGTGCTGGAGCTTAGATGCTCGGGCTGGGGCGCGGTGGGCGCCTGGTTTCCAGCTCCTGCCTTTGCCCCTCCCCCTCTGCCCCCCGCCCTGGCCTACCCACTGTCCCCCTCTCCTCCGCATCTCAGAGAGGATAACCAAGTCATTTCAATTTAATCTTATTTAAAAAGACATAACTAATAAATCTATTGCCGGGGCCGCGGAGGGACAGCCAGCAGAGTCGATCTTGCTCCCAATCCCATTGAACCCCATTGAAAACCATGACAACACGGGACAAGCTCTGATTTATCCCGGCGCGCTGAAGTGCATTGTGAGCAGGCGTCAATCACGCATTATTTCGGGCCGAACAAATGCAAAATCTTGACTGGAACAAATGCTTCCAACAGGTCCGGGGCGTCGAGCTCCATTTCCCCTTTGTCCAGGGCCTAGCAGTTGGCCCGTATTGCGGTTGCCTCCGCGCGACCACCCAGCGCGCTGCACAGCCCCAGGCGCTTTGGGCACGCTTGACGGGGAGGCTGGCTGCTTGGGAGGGTGCGCGAGGCCCGGCGCCAGGGCAACTGTACAGGAGCCAGGTCCGAGTTCAGCTCAGGTGGACCGGGCCACCCAAACACCGTGCCCCTCACTGAATTTAACAAACGGAAACCCAAACCACTGGCGTGCCGAAGGAGACCCGTGAAAATGCACCCGCTGAGTCATACACTGAAAAGCGGCCTTGTGGAAACTGTGGGCTATCAAAATGTATGCAATTCCCGCGGCTCCCTGCACCTTGTACATCGATCATTTCCTTGGACTGGGCTGTGGGGAGTGGGAGATCTCGGGGATACCCCGGGCAGGCCGTCTTTTCTGCCCGTCTAATTACCCGGATCGGTCCATTACCCGACTAGGCCCAGCAGCCGCGACCGAGCGAGGAGCCACAGCTGGAGGCCTGCTCTTGGGCAGAGGCCGCATTCCTGGCACTGGGTCTGATGTTGAGGCCAAGGAGCCAGGGCGCACAAGTGGCGCCAGAGGGTCTAGCGACACCAAAGAGACCGCAAAGCCCCTGTAGGCCGTCCTGCGAAACGGCGCCGCCCGTGAACTCTAAGTAGGGTCTGGGCTCAGCTCCGAGGAGGGCGCAACGCGCAGCCAATGAGTCTGCCACTTCGGAATAAATTGTTTGGCTGGTATGGGGAAACGCGCGCTGAGCCAGGGCTCCCCAGATGCTGCCAGCCCTTCCCCAGCACCCCTGAAGTTGCGGGGGTCGTTTGGGGTGTGGGGAGTCTCCAAGCGGCCTTCAACACTTTTGGCCCAGATGTCGGTGGGGCCAGGCGACTCCTCTGTGCCCACAGGAATTCTCGCCTCAGTCCTTAGAGGCCCCCAACCAAAAAGAGAACGAGAACGCGCCAGTTTAACGCGGCCTTGTAAATCACTTTCCAGATAATTGCGGGAAACGAACACTCTAGCAAACAAGCTCGAGGAATCAGCAGACGGGGAATAAATTCCTGGGCGCTCATAAACCTACCCATGCCGCTCCCACCCATCCCGGCGCTCCCGCGGGGCCAGGCCCTGTGTCAGCCAGGAGAAGGAGGAAGCTGGGGATGGGCAGGCCGGTGTTGGCCACCGCTCGCCACCCAAGATGTTATTCATCGGGAACAATCCCCATTATCTGTCCACACTTTGGGCTAATCAGGCAGAATTGCTAATGCCGAGGGTCGCTTCCTGCTGCCTCTGGGAGGTAACGGGGAGCGGAGGGGCGGGGGACGGGGCGGGGCAGGGGGCGGAGGTGACACCTTCCGGGCTAGCGGGGCCTTTGGTCCAGCACTCATTCAGGTACTTAACGCGCTGGAGACCAGGACCTCGCCTTTCAAAGCGTCCTGGGTGGGAAAAACTGTTTATATAGAAAGGGATTCCGCTGTAAGCGCGCTAATATCTCGACAGCTAGCGCACGGCGTGCGCCCCTCACGCCCACCAGTAGGAGAGGCCGCCGCTGGGTTCACAGCCTGACCTGCTCCTCGCCTCCTTCCCCTCCTCTGCCATGACCACCTCTGGACGCCTCAGCTTCACCGTACGCAGCCTCCTGGATTTACCCGAGCAGGACGCCCATCACCTGCGGAGGAGGGAGCCCGAGCTACGTGCCCGCTGTCCCGGATCCTGTGCCACCTGGCCGGGATCCGAGCGCGGCAGCTACGCGTGTGAGTAAGCGGAGGACGGCGTCGGGAGTGGAGGGGGCGAGTGGAATTCCGCGCCCGGCCCACGCGGGGGTGGATTGCCCCAGCGTTGAAACCGTAGGCTCTGTCCTCAGACCCTTGCGCCTTGCATCCCCCAGTAGGCATATCCTGAGAGCACATCCCTGCGCCTGGAATTGACGCCACGTACTTGGGCTTCTGTTTCTAAGGGTCAGAATGTTTAAATATTTTGGACCGGGCCCTTAAATGCCGAACACGCGGCCCCGTTCTCCAGTCCTCGGTGTGGGACGGCAGTATTGGCGGACTTAGCTCTCCTGGGGTCAGGGCTTTGCAACCCTCCGCAAACTGTAGTGCACTGGCCGCGGAGGTGGCCAGTGTTCGGGAGCCAGCTTCCGGTAAATTCACCACCATGAGACCAGTGTAGACTTGTTTTAAGAGGGCCCTGGATGAGTTTCTTTTGGGGGCGCGGTCTCAAGTTTTGGTATAAAAAGGTCACTGAATTCGGAGAGGTGGGTGTCCAGGTGTGGGCCCGGGGAAAGAAATGGCCTCCTCTCAAAAGCCGCGGGGGAGTGGGGCTCCCTCCGACGGGCGGCTGGGCGTCCGCGCGCACCCGAGAAGCAGCGGGCGCACAGAGCGGCCGGCGCCTCAACAGGCCACGTCTCCTTTGCCGTCCTTAGCCTCGGACGAGAGCAGCCCAGAGCCCAGCCCGCCCGACTCGTCGCAGCGGCCGCCCGCTCAGCCTGCGTCTCCGAGCTCAGACGCCGAGAAGAGGAAGAAGCGGCGAGTGCTGTTCTCCAAAGCTCAGACGCTGGAGTTGGAGCGGCGCTTCAGGCAGCAGCGATACCTGTCCGCGCCCGAGCGCGAGCAGCTGGCGCGCCTGCTGCGCCTCACTCCCACGCAGGTCAAAATCTGGTTCCAGAACCACCGCTACAAGCTGAAGCGCACGCATGCGCCCGGGGCCGCCGAATCGCCCGACGCGGCTGCTTCTGCAGAGCTGCGCGGCGCGCCGGGCTTGCTGCGCCGTGTGGTGGTGCCCGTGCTGGTGCGCGACGGGCAGCCGTGCGGGGGCCGCAGCGAAGCAGGCACGGCCGCTGCCCGGGACAAAAACGGCGCGCTCCCCGCCGCCGCCTGCCCTCTGCCCGGCTACGCCGCCTTCGGGCCGGGCTCGGCGCTCGGCCTCTTCCCTGCCTACCAGCGCTTAGCGACCCCCTCCCTGGTCTCTTGGAACTGGTGAGGCAGCTGCGGGGAGAGGGCACTGGGCGTACCCCAGACTTTGTAGTTCGTACCGCGGCAGGTGCAGGGGTGGAGCTGGTGACCGGAGCGCTTCCCGGGGTTCACCTACCAGCAAGCCCAACGTCTTTGGACGCCCAGGTCCCCTGCCCAGGTCTCACAGGCCAGCGCGCAGGAAACTGTCGCCAGATTCCTCCGCCCCATCTGCTCTTCTCGACGGCCAGCCCCAGAGTTAGATTTTATTGCTTGAACCTTACTTGTATATTTTTAAAATAGCTATTTGTATGGGAAGCAACTTATTTTAAAAGAAATAGAATATTTTTCCTGTACGTGGTGCTAAAATAAAATGTGTAGGGTTGGGTCCTCGTGCGCTCTTGCAGGAATGTAGGTGGGAGCTGTGTTTTTCCGTGCCCAGGTGAATTAAGCCCCACCCCAAGTTGGGTCGGAGTCCTTACAAGGCTTAAGGAATATAAGGGGGGAGGGTGAAGGAGAACGAGGAAGCAGAAGCAACTCTGGGGTCCCTGTTAGTGTTGGGTGGTTCTGGCCCAAAGGAACGCGGAGGCCCCTCTGGGTTCCCCGAGCTTCTGGAGGTTCAAACACCAGAAGTCAATCCAGTAGGCCAAGACCAAGACAGGACGTATGCTTTTCCATGTGGATTCTCTGGAGATGTGCTATCTTTCCGGGCGTCTGGGGGCGGGGCGGGGGCGGGGGCGGGGTGGTGTTGCGGGGCAGGAGCAGCTGCGGCTTGGCTGCACGCCATCGGTTTCCGGAGTGCGGCAGCCAGTGCTCAGGGACTCGAAGGGCACGAGGAGACCTTTTAACCCCTAGTTAAGCCTTCCAGTGCCTCACCTGGCAGCTGTGATTTCCTGCCTCTTCTTGGCGCTACAACTGGCTGGGCCATGTGGTGAAGAAACCAAAGAGTGGTGGGGAATGACCCACCTTAGGGCTGCCAGTTGAAGGAGGACCAATTTGGAGAGCCCTGGTGGCATGACATCGATGTAGGACGTGCTGGGACTCATTTCATCAGCGGTCCCAACGCATACTAGGCTTAGGGAGCTAGTGTTTCACCCCTCACCAACTGCGCTTTACCTTGGTAAACAGAACTGCGGGTCTCCTGTGCAGTGGTCACTCTTTGGAGAGGAAGTGAGTGAGGACCTCTCCGCCTGGCACCCACTGCAGGGCGCTGAGCTAGGCGAGCAGTTCTGGCATCAGATCCAGAGAAGGGAGCAAAGTCTCAGTGAGGAGTAGCCATTGGGCCTGTTTAGGGTCCCTTTCTTGTTCCAGGAGGAGGAGGAGGAGGAGGAGGAGGAAGGGTGGCTTATGGTGTTATCACCTGGGGTTTGGGGGATGGGGAGGGAAAGGAGGACAGAGGGGGAAGGGAGTGGGTGTTTGGGTCTCAGCTGCTGGCCACCTTGCCTTCCATATGGATGTGGTTATCTTGGAAGAATCTCCATCCTTAAACCTCCTTTTGTCTTGGGAACTGAAAAGGGCATTGTCAGGCCTGAAAAGGACCTAGACAAAATCTGCACTGTTTCGATTCAGGACTCTGTTTAATCAGTCCCTGGTGACAATGTAGTGGGTGTTAGGAAGTACAATAGTATCTTTTTAAACCTTGTGGCCTTCAGAAAGACAAAGGGCTCGAAATGTATGGGTTTACAACTTCAATTAGAACGGTGCCAGTGTGCATGGGAGATTATCAAATTTGTATCGTAACACATCTTTCCGATAAATGATTACTGGGGAGAGATCATGGACATTGGAAGACATATATTGGAAATTGTCCTGGGACTTCCTAGCCCGACCTAGCAGAGGGGACGGGAAAGAAAAGGGGGAAAGAATTTCTGAGGAAGGCCTGAGATGGGACTTGTCCCTGTGGTCAGCTGGCTGGTTGCTGGGTCCTCCCCCCCCCCCCCCCCCCCCCCCCCCCCCCCCCGCACCCTCGCCCCCCGCAGGGATGTTTACTCCAAGAATGGAGGTACAGTAGGCTGTTTTCTGCTATTGGTGACGGAGTCCTAAATGTCTTGGAAGAAAGTGCAAAATCACCACCTGTTCAGTTTCTTGCATTTTCTTTTCCTGGAGCTCCAGAGAAAGTACATCTTGCTAAGGAGGTTGTGCAAAGTAGAGAGAGCCTATTAAATAATGAGGCCCATAGGGATATGGGAAGGAGCTCTTCCCAGGAGGCTGATTGGGAGAGTATGTCCTCAGCCAAATTCATCCAGAGGTCTAACCAATAACAAACCATTTATCTGCTTCCCAGCAAGGTGGTCAGAGCAGAGCAGAATGCCCAGAGCAAGCCTGTCTGTGTCCTGGGCAGGAGGAGGGCAGCAATGTCCTGTAACATTAGCATCAGGAGCCATCAGGTGTAAACTGTTACCTGATTTCTTTCTCTCTCTCTTTTTTTAGACCCTGTCTTTTAGAGAGAAAAAAAAAAGCCATAAATGGGAGTTAAAATGGGACTTTAAAATGAACTCCCAGCCCTGGCTGGGATGGCTCAGTGGATTGAGCACCAGCCTACGCTCTAGAGAACGCAGGTTGATTCCCAGACAGGGCAGGTGCCAGGGTTGCAGGCCAGGTCTCCGGTTGGGGGTGTGAGAGAGGCAGCCCATCCACACGTAGATCTTTCCCTCCCTCCCTCCCTCTCTAAAGGTAAATAAAATCTTTTTTTAAAAAATACAGTCCCATCATTACTGACCCATTTTACAGACTCCGGCTGTCATTTTCTTCTGTTTGCACCTGTGATGAGCAGCAAAGATAACTGTCAGTTTTCTTGCTGACCTAAAGGTCAGTTTTCCAGGCTCTGAGAGGGAAGCTAAAACCAAGGCTTCTCTACCAGCAGCTATAAAAACAGTTAGGGTTTCCCTCCCTACATGAGAGTATTTCAGACCTCTCACCCATCACTGACATCACAAGGCAGATTCACACTCAGCAAATTCATACAGTGGAATCTTGGTTCTCAAACTTAATTTGTTCCCGAAGCGATCTGTTTGAAAACCAAATCTCCTTTGTTTGTTGCTCGAGAGATGTGTGGCTGATTATATAGGTATCAGCATGAAAGAGTTGTCAGGTCAAGAACCAAAGTTTCATTCAACAGCCAAGACAGTTTTTCTGTGAACGACTTGGCAGAGAGCTGGATTGTTCACGACGGGGTGTTCGGGAACGGAGGTTTGGCTGCCTTGAAATCTGCATGCTCCGGGCATTGTTCTAGGCGCTTTCACAGTAATACCTCCATTTTAAGGTTAAAAAAACCCCCAAAAAACAAAATAAAACAAACACACAAACAGAAAAACAACGAAGCTCTGTGTGAGAGCAACTTGTCCAAAGCAGTTGTAAACCTCATAGAATGCTACCATTGCCCTCAGCATAACCCCCACTTACGCCACCCTGCAAACTCTCTTAGGAGAACAACTGCAGTCTTGATGTGGTGGTGACGTATGCACTACCTGACCATCGAAAATGCGTCCAATGGATGGCCTGGCGGGACCAGAGCGCGTGCCAAAGCACTCCACACAGCTCAGGGCCGCTCACAGAGGCCGCTCGCATGATAGCACAGTAGTTGCTAACACTGCAATGTTTCCTGTGAACCAGGCAATATTCTAAGTTCTTTTACTCATATGAACTAAGTCAAGCTTCACAACGCCGCCATGAGATGGTACTACAGTTCCCACTTTACAGAGGAAGACATCGAAGGCCAAAGAGGTTATAAGTAACTTCTCCATGGTCACAGAGCTAGAAAGTGACAGAGAGTATCGGAACCCAGCAGTCTGACTCCAGATCTCATGCCTTTAACCATGTGGTGGGAATTATTTCCCATTCTTTGTTTGTGTTTGATTTCTCCAGTTCACAGACCTGGTTACCTTGCAGATGCTTCTCTAAAAGACATGTTTTTAGTGTCCTTTTGTCTCTCTCCCTCCCTCTCTTCCTCCACCCTGCTCCCTCCCTCCCCATCTCCCAAACCTCGGCTTTTGGACAGAGCCATTGCTTTCTCCCTACGACTGTTTGTGTGCTAGTGAAACCCAGCTCTTGTGGGCAGGTCACGATATTTTCCTGTGACTATCCTTCCTCCATTCTTCCAGGAAGCCACCTGCTGCTCCTGTCTTGACACCAATTGTCCCCTCAGGGTTTGGTTTGCCACTGACTCTGATAGCTCCTCTAAACTTAGGCTCTCCCCGGGCCCAGACCCCTGGGGAGCCTATGACTTCACCTTCCCTAGCCCTTTCCCCACTCATCCTTTCCTTCCTAAGTCTCCAGTGTTACCTTTATTATTAAATATCATCCTCTTCACGTGTTCTCTCTCTTCCATTGCAAATGTTTGCACTTCATCTCACTTAAGTCTCTTGTGGGTGGAGATGGCAATTTTCACTTCAGTTTTCTTTCCTCATTGTTCAGAGGATCTTACATCTTAGCACATCTCTTATCTGACTGACTCAGCACTCTGGACTCTTAGATAATGCGCTCCTGATGGGGTAGAAGGAAGTTATTTGAGCCCAGGTTAACCTGTCCCTTTCCTTCTAACAGTGGTGTTTCATTGTTCTCTTGCCTTGTTTACACAATTAATCTGCCTCTTCAACACCCATGTGTGTACACACACACACACACACACACACACTTCACTACCTTTAAAAGATTTTTTTTTCCTTTAAAACATTTTAGACTTAGAAATAAAATGCCCAGGCAGGATAATTGTGGGCTTAGCATGGCTAAATTTTTAACCATGTTTATCCTTTCTGGGTGTTTCAGCTAACCAGCCCAGGCAGGTTATCTGTAAACATGAACACTAGACAGTTAAAGGAGCTTTGGGGATGTTGAGAAAGTACTGTACCTATGCCAAGGCACGATCATTTCCATGCATATGATTGCATCACTTAGTATTCAAAAATCTGCTATAAGAAAGTGTATCCCTCCAGGTCACTCATTGTTTTTCCAGGCCATGATGTAGGAGGGCATTTACTACATGGTACCTGAATTGTTTCCACAATTCCAATTCTGCACCTGTTAACTGCCCTCCAACCCCGAGCCCAAGCTAACAACTATCCCTTCCTCCTGTGTACCCACCATTCAGGCCCCTCAGTCTGTAAGCTCACGAAGAAGTGAACAGCACTCCCTCCACTGCTGGTCCACAGAGCAATGCTGTAACCAGGGAAGATCTATTAGGCTATTAAACGGTCACACATCTACCCCAAATTTTCAAGCACAGGGTTTCTCATGTTTTTCTAAACATGTCCAGGGGAAGGTTTTTATCATTTATGCAGAAAAGTAGCATCCCACTTTAGAGGTAGAAGATCAGTTCATCTTCAACATCCTGCCTTGTGGACCAGTGCGAGTCTCCAGGTCTTTACTGAAGGCATGTAATTTCCAAAGCTGGTGCAGTTTCACTGTAGCTTCTGTGAGCAGGGGGTTATGGAAAGAACATCCGAGGGGCCCTTGGTCGTGCTTAATTTCCTCCTGCATTTCCACCGGGTGGTCCTTTATAAGCCAACAGCTTTTTAAATGCATTTCCCCAGCTAAAAGCTCTGAAGGACTGTCTGAAGGCTTTTCTCTCCTAATACCAACTGCACCCCCTTCCCCTCCCCTTTCCCTAGAGGCTGGATAGGATACTTGGCAGAATTCAATGGCACTGGCGAGTGGAGGCTGCTTGCAAATTAAACTGGAGATGAAAGTGCCAAACATCCATTAAAAGGACCTGCGTTGTCTGTTCCTCCACCAGCTTCGCTGAAGGATAGTGTTTTAAACAACTCTTCTGCCTAAAGAAGTTATCAGTTTAGGTTTTAATTACTTCTTAGGAGGTAAATTCTCAACCAGAGGCAACCTCAAATCATTAACAGGTCAGGGTCTGATACAGTTAGATAAGCATCAGTGAAATGACGAGAAAGCTTTTTCAGCAACAAAATTGAAATTCAGAACAAGAGACACAAAGCACCAGGAAAAGACAAAAGAAACCTCGGATGGTGAGCAAATAAGTAACTGCTTTCCTGGGAAAGTTTTTCTCTCTAATCACAGTGATGAATTCTGTCATCTGTCTGACCAAGTGTTCGATGCTGCTCCTAATTCCGTGGGGTGGGTGTTTCTCATTTGACTCAAGTCAAATGTAGAGACAGAGAGTGAGACTTTATGATTTTCCAGATTTGTGGTTGAAACATTGTCTTAAATAAAGCTAATGATTCTATCAGTGTGGGGGTGTGGGGGAACAGAAGGGACTAGCATAATAATAAAATAGAGCTCCCAGAATCTTGCTGTCCAGGAAACGTTGCGGGAACATTCTCTGTTTTTCACCGGACCTGTCACTGATTGAGAGGAAAGGGAATGTGTACTCAAATACTCACGAATGCCTAACAACGCAACCTCCTGATTCCACAACTGTCTTTAGAATGTAAGTATTCCATGTATGCATATCATATACACACGAGAGGGTATGTAGCAGATTTTGAGAAGATTTTAGTTCTTAATGAGGAGGAAAAACTCTAATTTATAATCTCATTTGTGAGGCCAGGTAGGGTGAATATTTTTATTCTAAAAATAACATTTTCTTTGTAAGATCATATGGAAAATACAGAAATGTATAAATAAACCACGCTCTTAAATATAGTTATTTTCATACATTTGGTTTCTTATTAATAGAATAATGTTATAATGAATGAGAGATTCAGGTAAGCTATTAAAAGTGCAAGGGAAATTTCATTTGCATAATTGTAAATTATAACTACAAAGAGAAATGACTGAGACCCTATTGATTTGGAAAAGACAATTCTCTCTCCTTCAGTTTCTCTCCTCTGCACCTCAGATGGTTCCCTCTGCCAGCAGTCATGGGACGGGAACCACACCCGCGCTGCCTTTAAGAAGAGACAACACGCAAACTATGAAGCAGGACGAAAAGACAGACAGAGGAGCCAGTCATTCGTTGGTTACGCTGCCCAAAGCCCATGTCTGTGAAGCCTTAGAAAGTAGGGTGATGATTAATTCTACATTGATTTTAGAACGTCAAGTTGCATTCAATCCCTCTGAAAAGGCACCTTTGCAACGTGTTTCACGTTGACATTCCCTCATCATCTTCGTCACTACATGATCCCCAGTCAGCTAATTTGCAGGCAACACAGGGAGCTGAGAAGCTTATCTAAACTTAGGCATGTAGGTGTGGGGATTCTGGCCCTAAGGAAGCTGAGAACTCTAACTGCTTACTACAATGACTGTAAAGGGTCCTCTTCTGCACAGACGTAATATCTAATCCAATACATTTGTGTTCTGCTTATCTGTTTAATTTATGACCAAATATGCATGCTACAATGTTAATTATGCCTTTTAACTTCCAGAAGAAATACCACAATGTGATATATCATACTATAAAGTACACACTGCATGTATTATATATATTATACTATAGTCTCCGGAAGAGTAGGAAATATGCCTACCCCCATGATGTTGAACAACATCTATGCCACAGGCTTTTGGTGACATTTAGAAGAGCGGTCAACACCCAACTTTACAAGCCGGTAGGAGGGCATCGGAAACGCCTCGAGCACTGACCCTCAGGAAGGCCGCTGTGTTAGCTGCCTAATGTGAGGGCTATTCCTGGGGAGATTCTTCCGCCGTGATTCATCTGCAGGTGACTAAAAAATCACTGCAAGGACTAATTGTATTCTCATTTGCTTTATTATTATTCTAGGAAGTCCACTTATAACCTAATATGGTACCAGAAAAATGGAAGGACAAACATTAACTTGAAATGCCAGAAACCAAGTTCCAGTCCAGCTTCCATAGAAATCCACAGCATAGCCTCATAGATTACCTGATAGAAAAACACACACCACAAAACGTGTTTTTAACTTACGACTATAATTTATTTAGCTCCTTCTCATCGATAAATATTTATAAAATTGTATTACATGTAATTTTACTGGTACACAAAATACTGAAATGAACATTTTTTAGGTGTTGTACACACAACAATACCTCTCAAGGATGAATTCCTAAATGCAAACTGTTGACTGAAGCGGAGTGTACATCTTTAAGGTTTTTTGTTTCAATCCGTTGGTCCTCTGACCCTTCATTATTCCCCAATGCCCTCACGTCCTTCCTCACCCAACCTAAATTCCGTGGCCAATCATCATAATCATTCCCCTGAACCCCCTTTCAATCCCCTGGCCCCCTCTCATTTTATTGTACACAAGCAAAACTATAATTCTTGTCAAATCCAACTCCATCTATTCCGCAAACCCAGGCAGCATCATATGGCTGGAGACAAACACACAACCGCATCGACCGGTCTTACTTTAAATCTGTAACTGCTGACTCCAAATGAGTCCTTAATGTTGCCAGGCCATCATGCTAGATGCCTCTAGGCCATTCATTCCCCCATTATCCTCCTGACTGTTTCATAATGTTTTGTTTCTCCTCAACTTCCCACCTCCTCCCCAGTGCTCACACTCAGGTTCCCACTTCGCTGTGAAAGCTGAAGGAACCAGAAGCGACATCATGCACACATGGCTTGTGCCACCACATCGTTACCTTAATGGTCAGTGCTTCCTTATACCCTGTCTTCCCAACTGTTACCACAGACGAGTGGTCCCTGCTCCTGTCTCCTCCAAGGATATTACTCTAGTAATGTTTATTTCTTGCTTATACGTGATCATTTTTCCTCTCTGTCACCTCATTCCCATCAGCACACAAACATGCTGCTAGGTCATCTTTAAACAAGTGTTTTCTCTTGACCCTACTTCCCTTGCCAACTCTCACCCCCTTTTAGCAAAACTCTTCAAATGCTTGTCTATATTCACAGCCTTCCATTTCTCTTCTATTCTCTCTTGTTTTAAACTTTTTCTGAGGTATAATTTGCATACAATAACATTCACCAATTTGATGAGTTTTGACAAGTATGAACAGTCATGTAAAAGCACAGAATAAAGATATAAAACATTTCCATCACCTTAAAAATGCTCCCACATGCCTCTCTGTAGTCATTTCCTTCTCCTCACCCACCAGCTTCTGGGAGCCAGTGATCTGATTTCTGTAACTGTAGTTTTGCCTTTTGTGTAATTTTATATAAATGGAATCATAAAGTGTGTAGCCTTTTGTAAGACTTCTTTCATGTAGCATGATAATTTGTGATTTATTTATGTCATTGTTTTGTTTCTTTTAGGTGCTGTCATTTAAATTATCAGGTTTTGGTTATTATGAACAAAACTGCTATGAACATTCATGA
The DNA here is from genome assembly GCF_022682495.2 of Desmodus rotundus. NCBI lineage: Eukaryota > Metazoa > Chordata > Mammalia > Chiroptera > Phyllostomidae > Desmodus > Desmodus rotundus. The sequence continues at coordinate 50,987,624 of NC_071393.1, forward strand.
ACAAGTCTGTATGTGTATAAATGTCTTCATTTCCCTTGGGTAAATACTTAACAAAAGCAATTGTTTGGTCATATAAAAACATACTTTTAATTGTGAAAGAAACTGCCAAACTGTTTTCCAAATTGGCTGCAGCAACTTGCCTTCTCAGTGACGATTAGAATGAGAGTTCAAGTTGCTCCACATCTTCACGCGCGCTGGGTTTGTCCGTCTTTTCACATTTTATCCATTCTAGTGAGTTGCAGACGTATTTCATGATGCTTTTAATTTGCATTCACTTAATGAGTCATGATTTTGAGTGTCTCTTGATGTGTTTATTTGCTATCCTATATCTTCTTTGGTGAAGTGCCTCTTCAAATCCTTTGCCCATTTAAAAAATAAACTGGATTTTTTTTTTTTGTCTTCTTGTTACTACATTGTTACGAGTTCTTTATGTATTATGGACAAAAGTGTCTGTTCTATCAGATGTGGGTTTTGCAAATATTTTCTCTGTCAGTGGCTTACACTTTTATTTTTTAAGGTTGTTTTTCAAAAACCAAAAGTTCCAAATTCTGATGAAGCCCAATTTATTGATTTTTTTATTCTAACTTATTTGTGCTAAGAAATTTGTATTAATCCAAGGTCATGAAGATTTTTTAAAGAAATTCTTCTTTTTAGAAACTATATACCATTTTTAAAAAACTCTCACATGAGGATATATAGTTTTTTAAATTACTTTATTGTTGTTCAGTCACAGTTGTCTGCATTTCCCCCCACCCCAGCCAAACCCACCTCCCTCTCCCGCCTCCACCCTCCCCCTTGATTTTGTCCATGTGTCCTTTGTAGCTCCTGTAAACCCCTCTCCCCACTATCCCCTTCCCACTCCCCTCTGGCTATTGTTAGATTATTCTTAATTTCAATGTCTCTGGTTATATTTTGTTTGCTTTTTTTCTTTTGTTGATTATGTTCCAGTTAAAGGTGAGATCATATGGTATTTGTCCCTCACCACCTGGCTTATTTCACTTAGCATAATGCTCTCTAGTTCCACCCATGCTGTCGCAAAAGGTAGGAGCTCCTTCTTTCTCTCTGCTGCGTAGAATTCCATTGTGTAAATGTACCATAGTTTTTTGTTCTACTCATTTGCTGATGGGCACTTAGGTTGCCCCAGCACTTGGCTATTGCAAACTGTGCTGCTATGAATATTGGGGTGCACAGGTTCTTTTGGACTGGTGTTTCAGGGCACTTAGGATATAATCCTAGCAGTGGAATTGCTGGGTCAAAAGGTGGTTCCATTTTTTGTTTTCTGAGGAAATTCCATACTGTTTTCCACAGTGGCCTCACCAGTCTGCATTCCCACCAACAGTGCACTAGGGTTCCCTTTTCTCCACATCCTCTCCAACATTTGTTTGTGGATTTGTTTATGTTGGCCACTCTGACCAGTGTGAGATGGTACCTCATTGTGGTTTTAATTTGCATCTCTCTGATGGCTAGTGATGCTGAGCATCTTTTCATATGTCCCTGGGCCCTCTGTATGTCTTCCTTGGAGAAATGTCTGTTCAAGTCCTTTGCCCATTTTTTAATTGGGTTGTTTGTGTTCCTGGAGTAGAGTCGTGTGAGTTCTTTATATATTTTGGAGATCAAACCTTTGTCCAAGGTATCATTGTTAAATATGTTTTCCCATATAGTTAGTTCTTTTTTCATTTTAATGCTGTTTTCTTTAGCCATGCAGAAGCTTTTTAGTTTGATGAGGGCCCATTTGTTTATGCTTTCCTTTATGTCCCTTGCTTTAGGGGACATATCAGTGAAGATGTTGATGCATGGAATGTCAGAGATTTTCCTGTCGATGTTTTCCTCTAGGACTTTTATGGTGTTATGACTTATATTTAACTCTTTTATCCACCTTGAATTTATTTTTGCTATGGTGTAAATTGGTGATCGAGTTTTATTTTTTTTGCTTGTAGCTGTACAGATCTCCCAACACCATTTGTTGAAGAGGCTATTTTTACTCCATTTTATGCTTCTTCCCCCTTTGTCAAATATTAATTGGCCACAGAGACTTGGGTTTATTTCTGGGCTCTCTGTTCTGTTCCGTTGGTCTATGTGCCTGTTTTTATGCCAGTACCAGGCTGTTTTCATTACAGTGGCCTTGTAATACAGTTTGACATCAGGTATTGTGGTCCCTCCTACTTTGTTCTTCTTCCTCAAAATTGCTGCAGCTATTTGGGGTCATTTATGGTTCCATATAAATTTCTGAAATGTTTGTTCTATATCTGTAAAATATGTCATTGGTGCTTTAATAGAGATTGCATTGAATCTATAAATCGCTTTGGGTAGTATGGCCATTTTGGTTCATTCTTCCAATCCATGAACATGGTACATGCTTCCATTTGTTTGTGTCTTCCTTAATTTCCTTCTTCAGTGTTGTATAGTTTTCTGCATACAGGTCTTTTACCTCCTTGGTTAGGTTTATTCCTAGGTACTTTATTTTTCTTGTTGCTATTGAGGATATATTTTTTAATTACTGATTTTAGGGAGAAAAGAAGGGGGAGAAAAAGAGAGAGAAACATCGATGTGAGAGAGAAACATCAATTGGTTGCCTCCCATTTGCACCCTGAGGATTGAACTCTCAACTTTTTCGTGTATGGAATAACACTCTAACCAACTGAACCACCTGGCCAGGGCTAGAAACTATATACTTTTAGTTCTTAAGTTCAAGTCTTTAATTCATTAAGAGTTAATTTTTGTTGGGAGATAAGAAACAAGGTTCTTTTTTTTTCCATCTAGATGTCCTTTTGCTTTATAAGTGCAGTATAAATGTTTCCTTATACCTTGTGTACCCAACTGTTACCACATATGAATGGTTCCAGCACTATTATTAAAGAGTATTACTTTCCATCGAATTACCTTGGAACATTTCATTAAACGTCAGCTGATTTATGTCTATACTTGTACCACTATTACACTTTTTTGATAACCACAGCTTTAGAGTAAATTTTGAAGTCAGGTACTGTGAATTCTAAAACTTTTGTGTTTTTTCTCAAAATCATTTTGGGTATTCTAGGTAATTTACATTTTCAAATAAATTTTAGAATCAGCTTATTGATTTGTATTTGTTTAAAGTCTGCTAGGATTTTGATTGGGATTACTTTGAATTTATTGATCATGTTTCTGTTTGAAAGATAATTTTCCCGGGTATAGGATTCTGGGTTGATTTTTTTTTTCTTTTAGCACTTTAAAGATGTTGTTCTGTTGTCTTCTGGCCTGTGCAATTTTTGATACTAAGTCTGCTGCCATTCTTTACCTTTATTTCTCTTGAGATAATGTATCTTTTCCCCCTGGGTGCTTTAAAGATTTTTTTCATTATCACTGCATTTCAACAATTTGAATGTGCCTTGAAATGGTTTAACTGATTCTTATTCTGCTTGGGGCTTTTTGATCTTTTGGATCTATGGGTTTATAATTTTCAACAAATTTGCATTTTTGATACTTATTTCATGAGTTATATTTTATGTCCCCTTCTCTTCTCCAAGTCTCCTTTCCTCTGGGGCTCCAGTTAAAGGCATATTAAACAGTAATTAGTATTGTGGGTTTGTGTGTGTATGTGTATGTGTGTGTGTTTCTTGCTGGTTTATTTTGCAGTATCTTCAAGTTCAGTTATCTTTTCTGGTATTGTAGTTTTATTTCTAGAAGTTTTATTTGGTTCTATTTTTTTTAACATACTGACATATCTTGAAGCTATTGTGGGTTCAATTCCAGACCACCACAAAAAAGCAAGTGTCATGATAAAGCAAGTGTTGAAATAATGTGAGTCATAATCTTTTTGCTGGTGGGAGGTCTTCCTTTCAATTTGTAAAAAATGCAACATCTGTGAAAATTGATAAAGTGAAATCCAATAAAATGAGCTATGCCTATATATCTTCCATATCTCTCCTCATCAAGTTTATATTTCTCTTGACACCCTTGAGCATATTTATAAGATTTATAGTACTTGTTTTAAAGTCCTTATTTATGAATTCTATGATTTTGTCATTTCTGGTTCTGTCTCTTGATTACTTTTTATTCTGGTTATGGGTCATATTTCTGTGTTTCTTTGAAGGCCTGGTGTATTTTAATTGAAATTTTGAATTTTGCTTTATATACTACTGGATTTTGTTGTATTCCTTTGAGGATTTTTTTTTTCCTGACATCCAGTTAAGGTACTTGTGAATCACGATGGTTCTTTTGAGGCTTGATTTTTAAGTTTTGTTAGGTTGAGTTCAGAGCAGCCTGTATTTTGGGAACTAATTTAGTTTTACCACTGAAGCGTAACCCTTCTGAGGACCCTAACCAATATATTATGGAATCTCTCTGTTTTGGTTGGTGGGAACATGAACTCCTTCTAGCACTGTGTGATCTCCAGGAATTGTCCTGGCTACTCTGCCCCCAACCTTGGGGAGTTTTCTCTCATTTCTGTGCAGGTGAGTACTCAGCCAAAGACCCAAGAGGACTCCTCTGCTGATTTTCAGAGCTTTTCCTTCATGAAGCACCCTCCTTTTCAGTACTTTGCCTTATAGATTCTAGACATCTTGGTATCCTCATACTCTGATCTAATTCTCTTTAACTCAGTAGGAGTGTTAGGTTCTTCAGGTTCACCTTCCCTGTAGTATGGCCTGAAACTGGCTCTAAACAGAAAGGTAGGAAATCCTAAAGCTCATCTCATTTGTTTCCCTTTTTTCAGTGATTACCGTTTTATGTTGCCTATTGCCCAATGTCTGAAAACCATTATTTCATCTATTTTATCAAGTTCATTATTACGTATAGCTGAAGGGTAATTCCTGTTGCTGCTAATACTTTATGGTCCAAGGGGAAATCTGCCAGTCTCCTGTAAACTTATTCTAATAAGCTTTTGCTCCACGATTCTGCAGAAACTGTGCGTCAAGGCCACCAATGATCTTCTGATTGCTAAATCTAATACTATATGTATTTAAGATTCACAAAAGACTTTAACTCTCCTACGGAACTCATAAATGACATAAGCAGGACAATATATAAGAGCACTCAATAAAATTTTAGAGCATTTTAGATCTAAATAAAATTAATCATGGGGTCTCAAGACTTCATTAGGATGGGACTCACCTAGGTGAAATGCAACTTATTTTAAAATATACCTGGGATTTTGTTTTTATTCAGGTATGGTGAGAACAACAGATCAGGAGACAATTGCCATTGAAAAGAAGTTTTGTTAGACACTGGTTCTAAAGGAGTGAGGCATATCACATTTCCAGGGTCAGTCAGGAGGCAGAAGGAACAAGGGGAAAGAATGGACAAAAGACTGTATTAAGGTTTTTGTGGGAAGGAATGGGATAGGTAAGGTAAGCAGCTGATCGGGCGTAGGGTTGGAAAGTTTGAATAATTTCAGTGGGCTCTGAGCTCAAGGGGTGGTCCCTATTTGTCCAGTACCCAGTCCTGGGGTAATTGGTGCAGAGGGCATATAAAAATGCAACTGATTTTTTGATATTAATCTTGTATCCTGCTACTTTCCTGAATTCATTTGTCAGTTCTAATAGTTTCTTGGTGGAATCTTTGGGGTTATCTATGTACAGTATCATGTCATCTGCAAATAATGACAGTTTTACTTCTTCTTTCCCAATTTGGATGCCTTTTATTTCTTCTTCTTGCCTGATTGCTGTGGCTAGGACTTCTAGTACATGCTGAATAAGAGAAGTGAAAGCGGACATCCCTCAGTTCCTTAAAGACATCAAACTCTTCTTTCTAGTTCTTCACATTTATTCCCTCTTGTTGTATCTTTAAAGAGTCCTTCAGACCTTGATTTAAAGGTACCCTCCTCAGAGAGATTTTTCTTGACTGTCCCCCAATCCCATTCAGCTTCCAGGGATCTTCTCACTCCTCACACAGCACTCTCTGCTTTCCATCACAGCTCTGACCGCACTTCTGTAATTACCTATTTCCTTCTCTCACTTGCCATGAGGACAGGGACCACACGAATGGAGTTCACTTCTGTATTGCTTGCAGCCAGTACAGTGCTCGGGACATGGCAGCCTTTCAGGATATACAGTTAAATCTGTATGAATAGGGGAGGCAGCAGTGCTCTAGAACCAGGCCTGCATGGTGCAGGGATGAGATCAAGGATTCCCAGAGCGGTCTGAGCTGGGACACTAGTTTGAGAAGTGCCTCAGGCTTCTAATCCTTCCCCCAAGCTGGGATGACTAGGGTTGGGCCATGGGTGCGAAGATCATAGACCTTTACTTCTGACCCTGAATTAGAACCAAACTGCTCTCCAGGGAAAGAAGGAAGAGGAAATACAGCGTTTTCTTTCAAAATTCCTTCTTAGTAAGTTCACTCTGGACCATTGAGTTCTTTATATCCAAGCAAGTTAATACGCTCACCTAGAATAGTGCATGCTCTGATCTTAAACTGGCTTAAAATGAAAATAGAGATGACTATATGAAGAAGAAGATGAGTCTTAAGAAATCCAGTGTTGCTAAGAAACAATAAAACTTTTAGTGCTTTAAAAACTTTGAGATATTCTTCTTTCATTTCAGCATGAGGTAGATAGAGGTGATAAATATTACATCTTCATTTTTCTGAACATATAATCTAAGGCATATTTTCCAGAGAAAGATAAAGTTATAAAAGATTTGGGAAAAAATCCCCACAGGCTAAAGAAAGCTTTCTATAGAAAAATAAGTTATTCAAACACCTACAAAGGAAAAAGAGATGGGGAGGAGGGTGTGGAGGTGTTGAGTAGCTGGAGTCCATTTGATTGAGGTCTGGACTTGGGAAACTGGCCTGAAATATAGCAGGACCCACCAGGTTAGACAGCAGGCAAAGTGAGCGCCTCTCTCTCTCTCTCCCTCTGTCTCTGTCTCCTTCCCCACAGATACACACATACTAGCAAACAGACTTATAACTAGTTTGTTTAAAGTGGTTCTATTATTTAAAAAGAGGGTATCAGACAACCTTCTAAGGCAACTTCAGGCATTAAATAACAGGTTTTTTTCTTCCTCTGTAAGTTCCTTTTGCAAAAGAAGAGGACACAGACAGTTTGACTTTTCCTGTTTAGAGCTTTGTCAGCATTGATTTTTCCACTTCAAGGAGATGATTTTAGAAGTTGTGGAAAAGAATGAAAATCACCAATGACATCAACACCATCATTAGAAAAGCAACCATGCTGGCCCTGGCCAGGTGGCTCAGTCAGTTGAGTGTTGTTCTGTACACTAAAAGGTTGTGGGTTCAATCCCCGGTCAGGGCACATACCTAGGTTGCGAGTTTGACCCCCGGAAGGCAACCAATCAGTGTTTCTCTCTCTCTCTCTCTCTCTCTCAAATCAATAAACATATCCTCAGATGAGGATTAAAAACGAAAGCAACCATGCTGGGAGTGCCTTCTGTATAATGCATTAGGACTAGATGGTGGGAAGTGGGCAGGCTGGTCACCAAGGCCACCGAGGAGGGCTGGGTAGGGTTCTTCCTTGTTATTATGTCTAAGGGGCCAGGATTTGGGAAAGATATATTGGATATTGGACTGTAAATATTTGCTATCAAATCCACTAGCATCAGCCAGAGCTAGGTCTGGAGGATTTCCAGATAAAGGCAGATTTACGTGAAAGTAATTAGGCAAGGACTTGCTAAAAGAGGATTACTAGGGAAGCTGAGACAAGAAGATCTGCCTTTTAGATAGCTGGCTGGGTTAGAAGACCAATTTGTAAAGTCCCTTCCAATTCTTAGATTTTGTGATGCTATTATTTGTTTATCCAGGTGCATGTGTGTGCGTGTGTCTGTAGGGCACGCTGTGTGTAGCGCGCCAGCTGCAGCTGTTTATTACTCTGAGAATTACCCTCCTCCGTGCTGTGGCTTTCCACTCCACAAACTCCCTCTCCACTAACACAGCCTCTGCAGCAGCAAGAACGGCTTTACAGCCTGCCGTGACCTTTTTGTTTCCCATGCTGTTCAGGGTGGGCTGGGGTGGAAGGCATGGGAAAGGAACAAAAGTGTCCCAGCTGGGAGCAACCACCTGGGCGGGAGCACGTGTCCGCTCAGAAAGGGCCGCGATTCTCCGCGCCACCGTCCTCCCGGGACGCAGGAAGCACCCTAGCTGCAGGTCAGAATTCTACTGGCTAACTACTTTATATACCGTTTTCCTTAGTTTGCCCCGTGCCTCCACTTTGGTTTTCTATTGCTATTTTAAGTTTTTCTGGCTCACTCGCTGAATTTCTTTAGGACCTGAATTTCTCTCTGGCCCCTGGCCTGTGCCACAATACTAATTTTTGCAATCAGTTTTCTTTCAAGGCTATGTTAGCAAAATTGAGGTTTTGAATGAATGTGTTGCCAAATGATAAAAATGTATGGTTATCATATATTTATCTACCTGTGAATCCTTTCATTTATTAAAAAGCTAAAGCCATGATTATTGTACAAACTCAGAGAAGCATTAAAAGAAAAGTGTCAAATGGCAAGTTGTTTAAAAGCTAAGTGTCAGCCGGCTGTATTTTTCCGGTGGCAAATGGGAAGCACACTGATTTTGGAACAAGGAGACTTGAGTTCAGTAGAGGTTCTGTTGAATCTTGGATGCAGGACCTGAACAGCTCAGTAACATTGAGGCGAGAATTAAATGTGGCTGCGTGCAGACGGACCTTCTGAATGTGGCCCGCAAAGGGGGAAGCACTTTGCGCTGAGTAAACGAGAATGGGAGTATTATGGTTTTAAAAATGCTTGTGTACTTTCTCTCTGTCCCCACCCACCCTACCTCATGGCAAATACTGAATCTTGAAAAAGGACTAAAAAGGACTATATTGAATCTGATATTGCTTCCTTTAGAATAGGTAATCATTTCTGTAAAAATAAAATTTTTCTAGAGCTGAAATACAATTGGATGGAAAAAATGAATTTCTTGTATGAAAAAAGCAAACTCCTCTAACAACGTATTTCATTCCCTCAAACAAGGCTCCTAACACCTGTGATATCCTCCTTTACGCCGCGTGCTTCAACCCCTAGAGGGCAGCATGCCCTCAAAGAAAACCGCACAGGACCCAATTAGAAGCCATTGAAATGGCCAATTACCTTCTTGAATTGTTTCTTTTAGACCTTAAAAAAAGACCCTCGGAAATTTCACCAGAGACATTATCAAAAATTTATGAGAGTATTATCCGTTTCTAATAACTACCACAGAAATATGTTTTGCTGACATCATGAAATAAGTCGCACTACAGTATCTGGGAAATTAAGAAGCCCAGTGAATGGAGGAAGCACCTCTGGCTTCTCAGATGGGGTTTGCTTCTTCGAAGGTGGTCTATTGTCATAACCCCTCCTCTGCTGCCTCTCCTCAAACTTCAGCGTGACAAGGTGATAGTTAGAGGTTCCTGCTCTTTCTCATCCCACTCACCTGCCTCCTTCACTGTCCTTCATTCTTGGCCTATTAAGCACATGGGCAATTGATTCCAGCTTTTGAGACGGGGTTCTCAGCTGTCCTTCTGTGGTTTCTAGTGTTAACTTTTGCTTCCCCTCATTAACACCTTCATCACTGCCTCATACCCACGAGCCCCACCCACATCCAGGCCACAACCCCCCAAAAGAGACTACAAAGCCTATTGCACACACCCTTCAGAGACTGAGCCAGCTTGGCCCCAGGTTCCTTAGGCTCATCCTGCTGGATTCTACACCTGCGGCTCCATTCTGACCCTTCAGCATCTGCTGTGTCTTCAGAAGCTCTGGGTTGTAATCTAGGCTCCACCACTAATCAGGGCCTCATGCTTCAAATAATCAAAATGAAGGAGGGTGCCAAGTGCCTTCATCCACGTTCTAGAGAGAGAGGTGGAGAGGGATTACCAGTCGCCCTGATGCGGAAACCACCCTGAAAAACGACGTAACACAGTTTCTCCTATTAAGAAGACACATCGGTGAGGTTTCTATACTAATTCTGATTTGACTTTTGGACTTTTTGTGATGCTGTCTTTTTCTTAAAAGATGTCTGGGTTTAGGGAAAACATAGTTTTCATCTATGTATGGGATGTTGTCAAAACAGGACACTAGAGTTGGGGTTTTTTTAATGAAAAAGAACCCTTCCATTATTGAAAGGCAGTATCTATTAATTCAATTGAACATTATTTTCCTAAGCAAATATGTTTAAAAAAATTAGCAAGTAAATGCATAAATAAATTACCCACATTGAAAACTGCCACTGGCAGATATGATAACATGTTTCCCGCTAACTAGTTTACATTTCTTTTGAAGTGAATTTCTGGCTGACAGTGTTTATGTCACAGATGGTATCCTCACCTGCTTCATTAAGGCCTGTTTAGAATACAGTTCTAATGTAGGTTTTATTCCACGTAAAGCCACCTAGAGATAATTTTAAATGATCATATCGACTAACAAACACGTAATCAAGAAGCTCTTAAAATTTTATTAAAATTCAGGTCTCTCACCATTAGCAAACCTGCTTCATTAACATATTAATAGAGAATGTTCCTGCTCATAATTAGCGTGTATTTTCTTTACATCATTGTAGTTGAAAAAATTCAGGTGGAGTTTGACAGAAAAGTTTTTATTTTTTAAATTTCTCCCAACAAAGCACATGGGGAGAACAACTGAGGCTCCTGACCACCATTTCCATTTTAATCATGTTTCCTCCCGTCCATGATTTTCTCTTCTTAAACCCCATTTTGTCACCGATTTTCCCTGTATTCAGCCCACTGTGAATTATAGATGTGATAAGCAATGAACTACATGTGAATGCACGAGGATTGGCCCACCCACTGAAGCATGAATACTACCTGCCAGAGAAACTCCAGATACAAAAATATTTTCACCTCACCCTGGCTGGGTGGCTCAGTTGGTTGGAACATTGTCTGTACATCAAAAGATCGCGGGTTCAATTCCCAGTCAGGGCACATACCTACCTAGGTTGTAGGTTCAAACCCCAGTCAGGGTGAGGCAACTGAAGGATGTTTCTCTCTCTCTTTCCCTTCCCCTCTCTCTAAAATCAATAAACATTATCCTCAAGTGAGGATTAAAAAAATTTTTTTTTTCATCTAGAGTTTGAGAAGAGTGGGAACATTAAGCTTGAAAAGAAATTCATTTTTTAAATTTAAAATAAAATAATTTTAAAAATACTTGTTCAAAATATCAGCGATAGAACAGAGAATAGAGCCCATGGCTATGTTTCTATTGAAAGAGTAATGTTCGTTTTAAGGAGTGGTGTCTTACAGAGAGGAATAATTAATGAAATCATCTTAGGGAGGTTTTTTTTTTTTAATGACCAATATATTAGATTACGTTTATAACTGAGATCCTTAGAATAAAGCGACATCATTATTTTTATTATTTTTTCTATTCTCACATGAAGACTTTTTTTTTATTGGTTTTAGAGAGAGAGGAATGGAGAGAGAAAATCGCTGTGAGAGAGAAGCATCGATTGGTTGCTTCCTGTGTGTACCTGGACCAGGGATCAGCACCCAGACTGGGGACCAAACCCACAACTTAGGTATGTGCTCTGATGGGGAGTGGAACCTGCAATGCTTAGGTTATAGGACAACGCTCCAGCCCATTGGGCCACATCAGCCAGGGCAGCCACATCATTATTTTGAAATATTATCATTGAAGTGATATACTAGTTGTGATACATTAGCAACAAAAGATGGAATTAGTATTCTCTCTTAAGGTCACAATCTCATCTTAAATAAAAGAAAAAAATGCTGTTTATACCAAAATTGGCAATTATCTTTTAATATGGGTTCAACAACTAGCTAATGCTATTTACCAAAACTGTTCTGAAGACACATCACTTTGTGACTTGAGTTCATCTGTGACATGAGGCAGAAGATGCTCACGTGTCCTAGGCGTATTGGACCCTCTTGTATGGGGCAGAGGTTAGTTTTACTTATAAGGAATCCACACTACAGCCCTGCTGCACTTCAGGTACCGGTTCCAGTGTCTTAGGTCTCAGAGAACACCTGGCCGCCCAACTCAGGAGCAAATGTAGGCCCCGAGAAATCCATCAACATTCTCTCTTGGTCTCTCAGCTTGTTAAGGGTGGGTTGGGGGGGGGAAATTAAGGCCTTCTGATTCTTTTTTTAAAACCACATCTCTCAGAGAAAAAAATGAAATGATATTTATGAATTATTAAAGAGCTATAGCGTGCTGGCTGTGGGGGAGAGTAAGTGGAGTGTACTCACAGAGAACATTTTCATCATCCACCCAGGACACCAATTGGAAAAAGGGAAGACTTACTAAAGACTTAGCAGGGGCAGTTAAGGAAGGACAGGTGCTGCCTCTTTGTCCTTTTAATGGTATGATCATAGGATTGTACACTGGCGAGTCAAACTAGTATTCTGCATTGATGAATTAGACTTACAGGATTGAGTACAGCACTTCCTGCAATGTTCGGTACCGGTACTGTCCAGTGTGGGAATCACTAGCCACATGTGCCTACTGAGCACTTTGAATGTGGTCAGTGCAACTGAAAAACTGAATTTAAAATTGTAGGTAATCTTAACTAATTTAAATTCAGATAGGCCCTTGTGTCTGGTGGCTATTGTATTGGACAGGACAGGTTTAGCATATGGCCTGGAGGCGTTAGGTGCTGAGAATGTCAGTGAGCTAGAGACCCCTGGTGGAGGGGACTGTTACTTGCAAGACACGGAGTACAACTTAGTAAGGTGGGTGACATTTCAGGATTGTTCACATATTTTGATGCTAACACCACCACTTTGTGTAAAATGCAAATTCTCTAAGCATTAAAAAGATTGAATAATAAAGGTTTCAGGGTTAATTTTTGTACTGATTGATGTTCACCGTGGTGATATCAAGTTTCTGTTATTCTTAGCTTATTCACAGCATAGCTCTCTCTGGTGGGACAGTGAGACTGGCTTGACACGCTGCATTTTGGCTGTCTGGCATGAGTAATGGAATGTCCTAGGTCCCCAGGCAGGCCAAGAAGCATTCTGTAGGATAGATGATGGTCTCAAACTGTATGACATCAACTAAGAGACGATACAGTTTGGCCAAAGTCTGCACTAACTTCAAGACAAGGGCTGTTTGATCACTGACTAGAAAAGAAATGCCAATGTTCTTTGTACCTCTCGCTGCCATACCTCACACACAGTTGCCTCCATATAGAGTAAGTAACCCAGTGTCCTTATAGTAGCTTCAAAAGCAGAGGTTTGGGGCTTTTTAACCTCTCTTAAATTGTGTTCCATGAAATGGAGTTCACAGATATATTTGGTTCCTTTCTGATCTCATTGCCATCCATACTGTCTGTTTTCCTCTTTAGCCATTAAAAGCCCTAATTACCCAAATCACAGTCCTTATGTGTTCACTCTCCAGGGATTCAAGGGCTCTCTTTCCTTTCTCTGGCAGTTCTTACCTATTCACAAATTCCACCTTTGCAGGGCTTCAGTCCTATGATTCCTGCTGTCCTGATGGAAAACTCCCAAAGCACCTATGACAAAGAAGGCTAGCTGACTCTAATAGTTTTCAAAAGAAATACAACCAATTTTTAGCTAGCATATCCCAAGAACTTTATAAATGTAAACTTCTTAAAATAATACTCAGTGTATGCTAGTTATCATTATGTGCAGCTTTTAAAATCTTATGTAGCAAACCCATCATTTATATGGGTTTGAGTTTTCTAACTTATGTAAGCAGTTCTTTCCCCACCTCGAAGTTATCCACATATCTTCCTAAATACCTATGGACAGGGGACTTCCGGCCAAGATGGAGGTGTAGGTAGATACACTTTGCTTCCTCATGCAACCAAAAGGACAATAAATTTAAAAGCAAAAAATAACCAGAACTGCCACAAAATAGAACTGTATGGAAGTCCAACCACCAAGGAGTTGAGAAGAAACATTCATCCACACCGGTAGGAGGGGCGGAGACAAGCAGCTGTGGAGGAGAGGACTCGGGGCAGGGTGGCAGCTGGCAGACCAGGTGGTCCCACATTCATGTGCGGACAAACTGGGAGGAACAACTGGGGAGCGAGACAGACTGCACAACCCGGGGTTCCAGCACGGGGGGAAATAAAGCCTCAAAACCTCTGACTGAAAAAACATATGGGGGTTGCAGTGGCAGGAGAAACTCCCAGCCTCACAGCAGAGTCCACTGGAGAGACCCACAGGGTCCTAGAACATACACAAACCCACCCACCTGGGAATCAGCACCAGAAGGGCCCAATTTCCTTGTGGGTAGCAGGGAAGTAACTGAAAGCTGGCCAAGAGCTGAGCAAGTGTCATTGTTCCCTCTCGGACCCCTCCCCAACATACAGCAACACAATGCAGTGACATCGATTGCCCCACCTAAGGCTCTGCTTCTTACTATGTAACAGGCATGCCGAGATGAAAAAATGTGGCCCAAATGAAAGAATAGATCAAAGCTCCAGAAAAAATACAACTAAACGATGAAGAGATAGCCAACCTATCAGTTGCACAGTTCGAAACACTGGTAATCAGGAGGCTCACAGAAATGGTTGAGTATGGTGGCAAGATGGAAGAAAATGTGAAGGCTATGCAAACTGAAATACAAGAAAATGTATAGGAAACCAACAGTGAAAGAAAGGAAACTGGGACTCACATTAATGGTTTGGAGCAGAAGGAAGAAATAAACATTCAACCAGAACAGAATGAAGAGACAAGATTTCAAAAAAATGAGGAGAGGCTTAGGAACCTCCAGAACAACTTTAAACATTTCAACACCTAAATCATAGGGGTGGCAGAGGGAGAAGAGGAAAAGCAAGAAATTGAAAAATTATTTGAACAAATAATAAAGGAGAACTTCCCCAATCTGGCAAAGAAAATAGACTTCCAGGAAGTTCAGGAAGCCCAGGAAGCACACACCAAGGGACATCATAATTACATTACCCAAGATTAAAGATAAGGAGAGAATCTTAAAAGCAGCAAGAGGAAAGGAGACAGTTACCTACAAAGGAGTTCCCATCAGACTATCAGCTGAGTTCTCAAAAGAAACCTTATAGGCAAGGAGGGGCTGGAAAGAAGTATTCCAAGTCATGAAAGCCAAGGACCTACATCCAAGATTACTCTATCTAGCAAAGCTATCATTTAGAATGGAAGGGCAGATAAAGTGCTTCCCAGATAAGGTCAAGTCAAAGGAGTTCATCATCACCAAGCCCTTATTATATGAAATGTTAAAGGGACTTATCTAAGAAAAAGAAGATAAAAAATATGAACAGTAAAATGATAACAAACTCACAACTATCAACAACTGAACCTAAAAGAACAAAAACAAAAACAAGAATGAACTAAACAAATAACTAGAACAGGAACAGATTTACAGAAATGGAGATCACATGGAGGATTATCAGTGGGGAGGGGAAGGGAGAACAGTAGGGGAAAATGTACAGGGAATAAGAAGCATAAATGGTAGATACAAAATAGGCAGGGGGAGGTTAAGAGTAGTATAGGGAATGGAGAAGCCCAAGACCTTATATGTACGACCCTTGGACATGAACTAAGGTAGGGGAATGCTGGTGAGAGGGGATTACAGGGCAGAAGGAAATAAAGGGGAGAAAAAAAATGGGACCACTGTAATAGCATAATCAATAAAATATATTTTTTTAAAAAAAGAGAGACCAGACTAGAAAGCTCTTCTGTATAAGGTTGCTAGCTGAAACTTTTTTCACTTAAAAAGATAAGATATATTTTTATATCTTATAAAAAAGATGAAAGATGGACATTAATATTCTCACTTTTTAGATCAAATGTTAAATTATGTTATTCTAAATAGCTTGGATGACTGGAAACAAAAATGAAATTAGAGCCCCAGATTTTTAAAATTTCAATACCCAGTTATGTGGTAACTTACTGTTTTAAATTTTCCTCCTGTTCTGGTCTTCATACTGAAGGTCCCGCATGCCAGGGAGGGCCCCAGTCCTGGGTGGCTGGACAGGTGGTCATCCTACAAAGGCTCTTCTCTTTTGTAAAGTCAGACAAACTGTAACGGTAATAGAAAAGAAAGGGTAAAATTATTGAGCCATAGCTTTGATCAGACTTTAAACACATAGAATAATTGAAAAATTTCTTGGTTTTTTTTTTAGTTTTTCTAAATAATTTTATGGAGTTACAGTTGGTGTATAATAAGCTGCATATACTGAATGTGTAAAATTTGACAATTTTGGCATATCTCATGACTACAATCAAGATAATGCACATGTCTATTACCTCCAAAATTCTTCTTACACCCTTTGCAATCCCTCCATCCTGCATCACCCCCCTCTTGTTCATCGACAGGCAACCAATGATCTGTCCCTATACCTCATTTTGTATTTCCTAGAATTGTATATAAATGAAATTGTGCAGTGTGCATAGTTTTATTTGCCTGGTTTCTTGTATCAGCATTATTATATTAAGATTGATCTGTATTGCTGCATGCATTAATGGTTCGTGACTTTTTTTTTCATTTTTTTAATTGTTCTATTAGAGTTGTCCCAAATTTCCCTGTTGCTCTCCCCTGCCCCACCCAGCCCCTGCTTCCTCAGTCAATCCCCACCCTGTTGTCCATGTCCATGGGTCATTGATGCATGTTCTTTAACTAGGCCCTTCCCCTTTTTCCCTCCCTTATCACCCTCCCCCCTCCCCTCTGGCCCACTGTCAGTTTGTTCCTTGTTTCCTTGCCTTGTTCTATTTTGTTCATTTGTTTGTTTTGTTCCTTAGGTCCACTTATTGGTGAGGTCATATGGTATTTGTCTTTCACCTCCTGGCTTATTTCACTTAGCATAATGCTCTCCAGTTCCATCCATGCTGTCATGAAGGGTAGGAGTTCCTTCTTTCTTTTTGCTGCATAGTATTCCATTGTGTAAATGTACCGTAGTTTTTTTATCCACTCATTCACTGATAGGCACTTGGACTATTTCCAGCATTTGGCTATTATAAATAATGCTGCTATGAACATCGGGATACACAAGTTCCTTTGAATTGGTGTTTCAGGGTTCTGGGGTACAATCCCAGCAGTGGGATCACTGGATCAAAAGGCAGTTCCATTTTTAGTTTTTTGAAGAAATTCCATACTGTTTTCCACAGTGGCTGCCCCAGTCTGCATCCCCTCCAACAGTGCACTAGGGTTCGCTTTTTCAGCTTGAGAAATTTCTAATACATTTAATTATAGGCAGCACTGTGTGAATTATTGAGTATGGATCCCTGTAAAGAAAATCAGTGAAGTATATACATGAAATTGCCATCCTAACTGACAGCGATATGTGACAAGTGAAGATATCAAACAAATAAATGATAAATATTTATAAATAACTAAGTTTAGTCAGTTTATTCATTATTTTTTGTCTCTGAGCACATCAGCTGCTAAATTGCTAAAAGCTAGCTAGCTGCCCTAGTTGTGGCCCAGTTGGTTGGGCATCACCCCACAAAGCTAAAAGTTGCCAGTTCGATTCCCCATCAGGGCACACGCCTGGGTTGCAGATACGTGCAAGAGGCAACCAATCAATGCTTCTCTCCCCTTCTTCCCCCTCTAAAAAAGAAACAAAGCTAGCTACCTAACTAGTTAGATGAGTTAGATCAACCTATGACAGATCTTCACTGAATTTCAAAACAATCATTCCATTTACTTGATTGTTTTTATCTACTTAAGTTTTTATTATCTACATTTAGTTAATACTCAAATAAGTAAAAATTATAATTAGAAAAATTTCTTAAAAATCTAAAAAAATGCATATATTTTACCATAGGCCTCAACAGATTCCTTCTTCCTTTGAATCATCGATTTTTAAGCCAGCTCGGTGTTGAAGCCCAGCTGTGGTAGAGGAGAAAGCGTTCACACACGGGGTCAGACTGTTTTCATGATTGTATGATTTGGGACAAGTTCCACGGCCTTTCTTATTTTAGTTTCTTCCTGCATGAGATGTGTACAAAAGCAATCATCTCAAAAAAATTGTGTGAGAATCTAATGACGTTGTATATAAACTGCCCGGGGAGTAGAAGATCCTCAGGGACTAATAATGGCACATGCCGTGATTAACAATAAAAGTGGATGGAGCTAAGACGTAGTTAGAAATATCACTGAATTAGGCAAGTTTGAGACCAAAATTGTCAATAGAAACAGACTCATAGATACGGGGATCAGACCAATGGTTGCCAGAGGGGAAGGGAGTTGGGGGGCTGGGCGAAAAGGTGACGGGACTGAGAAGTACAAGTTGGTGGTCACAAAATAGTCACAGGGATGAGAAGTACAGCATGGGGAACGTAGTCAATGACATTGTGATAACTGTGTAAGGTGCCAGTGGGCACTGGAAATATCAGGGGCATCACTGGGTAAAGTATGTGATTGTGTAACCACTATGCTGTACACTTCAAACTAATACAAGTTAATATTGAGTGTAAGCTGTAATTGAAAATTTAGAAAATATTACATCATGTAAAAAAGTCAAACTTTTCACTTAGTAACCTGACCTTGAAATATACACCTAACAATTTAACTTTCAGTTTCGGCATCTGTAAAATGGGCATAATTTGTCTAAAATCAAGATTTTGGAGCTCATTTTGGGTCTGATTTTGAAGCTCAAAGGAGACGGTATTCCTCAGAGTGCAGTGAAGTTTGAAGTCCCAAATCTTTAGTTTACGATATTAGAGAAATATAAAGAAAACCCTGACATATAACAGTGGTTTTATTCCTGACCCTTCAGCTTAAAAAATAAAATTTGGGATTGAAGCATCTTGTATAACGTTTTACTCTTTCACTTGCCTGGAGAACAGAATGACGAGAAGAGTCTACTTATTTCTGTGCATGGACAACGAGAGTAAGTGGACAAAACTGGAACAATAGTGCTTATTTCACATTATTTTCCTTCTAAAACTGGATGTGTGTTGGACTGTCTTTTTAAACAGAGCAAATAAGACAGAGCAAGGTTCAGCACATTTTTCCTGAAAAGGCCTGGTAGTAAATATTTTCAGCCTCGCAAGCCATGTGGTCTCTCTCTCTCTAGATTCAACTCTGCTGCTGTAATGTAAAAGCAGACATAGACAATAAAAAAAGACTAATGGGTGTAACTGTGCTTCAACAAAGTTTGTTTACAAAAACAGATAGCAGAGTTTGGCCTACGGACTAGTTTTTGACCTCACACTCAGAGGCTCATTGGGTGGCCCTTCGCCCGACCCCTGACTGTTGAGTCACAATAATGGAATAAGATCACCAAGCAAGTTTGTTAAAGCAAAAGAGACCAGGAAGGAATTGCAAATCATAGTAGCAAGACGCCATTCCCTTTTATATGAAATACAGCCTTAAATATTTAGAAATATTGGAATGTGGCAAAATATCTATATATATTCCTCAATTCTCCTGAGAGTTTAAAGACCTTAAGTTAATATATTGTATTTTTGCTGACAAAAAATAATGGCCATGCGAGAGAGGAAAAATGTATTTTCTTTTTTTTAGGGTTTTATTTTTTAATTGAGAAATAATAGTTTCAGGTGACCAACACAATGATTCAATATTTGTGGATGTTGTGAATGGTCCCTACAATAAGTCTAGTTAATATTCATCACCAAACATAGTTACGAAATTTTTTCCTTGTGATGAAAACTTTTCATATCTACTCTTTTGCCAATTTCAAATATACAATACAGTGTTATTAGCCGCATATACCACGTTGTACGTCACATCCCCACGACTTATTTATTTTATAACTGGAGGTTTGTACCTTTCCACTCTCTTTGCCCATTTCACCCACCCTCCACTCCCTGGCAACGACCAATCTGTTCTTTGTATTTCTGCGCTTGTATTTTTTTTATTTTTAGATTTCACATATTACTGAGGTCATACAGTATTTAGCTTTGTCTGACTTATTTTACTTAGCATAACACCTTCAAGGTCCATCCATGTTGTCACAAATAGTAAGATTTCCTGCTTTTTTATGGCTGAAATATATATATAAACGTCACATTTGCTTTGTCCATTCATCCATGGATAGACTCTTGAGTTGCTGCTGTGTCTTGGCTATTGGAAACAACGCCGCAGTGAGCCCGGGGGTACATGTATCTTTTTGAGTTAGTGTTTTCATTTTCTTTGGATAAATACCCAGAAGTGGAATTGCTGAATCACATGGTAGTTCTACTTTTTAATTTTTTAAGGAACTGTCTACTGTTTTTCATACTGGCCGCAACAATTTACATTCTCACCAACTGTGCACAAGGGTTCCCTTTTCTCCACATCCTCACACTTATTTCTTGTCTTTTTTTGTGATGGCCATTCTAACAGGTGTGAGGTAACATCTCATTGTTTTTTATTTACATTTCTCTGATATTAGTGATGTTAAGCACCTTTTCATGTACCATCTATATGTCTTCTTTCGAAAGATGTCTATTCAGATCCTCTGCCTATTTTTCAATTGACTGTTTAGATTTTTTGCTTTTGAGTTGAATGGGTACTTTATATATACTGGGTATTAATCCTTTATCAGATATATGATTTGTAAATATGTTCTCCCATTCAGTAATTTCCCTTGTTATTATGTTGATGGTTTCCTTTGCTATACAAAAGCTTTTAAGGTTGACACAATCCCACTTGTTTACTCTCTTTTGCTGCTTTTGCTTTTGGTGTCAAACCCAGAAAAAAAAATGTCATTGCCAAGACCAATGTCAAGGAGAAAAATGTATTTTCTCACATGGCTACTTTCATATTATTTATGCCATGGTAACTAAGATAAGAATTGGAACTCAAATGCTCAACACAAATTAAACAATGACCTCTTCATAGCTTAAAAAAACAAGGATATTTTCATCACAATATTCTAAGACTTAAAAGTGTAAATCCCTCTGCATCAAGAGCATACATCGAGAGGCATCTTGAACTGTTAAGAAAATGCAGAGTTCAGCTGAAGAATTCCATCCTTAACATACTAAGGTGGCCTGGAGGTTGCCAGTATGCTACCACAGAAGGAAGCAAAATGATTTTTGCAAGCACTCTAACTACTAAAACTCAATATTGGCATGCAACAAGTTGGACTTTGAATGAATTCTTAAGGCTTTATTCTGAATTAACATGCCTTTAATAGTGAATACTTTAACTATGATATAAAATAAGTTATATGCATGTGTATATGATGAGAACTTCTCACTTTGTAGTTACGTGTGTACTGAATTAAGGATCACTTAAACTAGCAATTACCACTTGATTCTATTTCTTGTACCACAAAACGTTACTTTTATCACCAAATAATTTTGAGTCCACTTTATGTGCTTCTATTTCATGATTTTGCTGAGTAGTACATGTAGGAAAAATCTAGGTGGGGTTAGGAAAACGTGTACATATTCTGGATCTCTTGCAAAACACTTCAAAAAGCTTTTGTTAACTTTTTTCTTTATCTTTTAATTGCAAAAAAGGAAAATGAAATGAAATGTACCTTCAAAGCAAAGGAAGGACTCCCACCCATGTAATGCTGGGTTTGCTGGCAATAGTTACCCTCCCATATGTTCACATCCACACACCAGCTGATTTGCTTCCTCTGTCCATCATTTAGGTACCCATGACCTACAAGCTTGGCCCTTATTTGGCTATTTTGTTCCCTCCGAACCAAGACAGGTCCTCTATTTCCAGCGCAGTTTCTTGCCCCTTAAATGGGACCCTGCAGGCTGACTACATAATTTGGAGAGCCTAGTGCAAAATGAAAATGCCGGACACTTTGTTGAAAAAAACAGGAGCATAGTGTCACCAGAGGCAGTAAATATAAAACATCACAAAACTAACAGTCTCCTTACCATATGCCCCAGAAATTGAGCTCTTTGGTATTCACCCAAAGGAGATGAAAACTTACGCTGCACAAAAATCTGCACATCACAGTTGCCAAAACTTGGAGGTAACCCAGATGTCCTTCAATAGGTGAGTGGATAAGTCAACTGTGGTACTTCCATACACTGAAATATTGTTCAACAACAAAAATAAATGAGCTATTAAGCCCTGAGAAGAGATGGAGGAAACTTATATACATATTACTGTGTATACATGAAAAGGCTACATGCTGTATGATTTCAACTACATAACATTCTGGGGAAAAGCAAAACAGTGAAGATAAAAAGATCAATGGTTGCCAGAGGTTAGTGGAGTGGGAGGGCCAAATAAACAGGGCTCAGGATTTTTAGGGCCATAAAGCTTCTTTCTATGATACTATAATGCTGTGTACATGTCATTATTAATTTGTCCAAGCGTATAGAATGTACAAGAGGGAACGCTAAAATAAACTGTGGATTCTGGG
This sequence comes from Desmodus rotundus, assembly GCF_022682495.2. Classification (NCBI taxonomy): domain Eukaryota; kingdom Metazoa; phylum Chordata; class Mammalia; order Chiroptera; family Phyllostomidae; genus Desmodus; species Desmodus rotundus. Next base: position 51,009,806 of record NC_071393.1, read on the forward strand.
TGATACTACGTCAAAGTAGGTTCATCATTTGTAACAAATGTACGACTCTTCGGGGGATGTTGATAATGAGAAAGGCTATTACTGCGTAGGGCGGGGGGGTGGGAAATCTCTGTACCTTCCCCTCAATTTTGCTGTGCACCTGAAACTGCTCTGAAAAGGAAAGTCGATGTAAACCATGGATGTGGGATTGTCCACTCAGCAAGTTTTGCCCACTGTTGTTCTTTGGGTAGATTGCAGCTACATCTTATATTACTTATTGATTCATCACATTTCTTCCAAGAGTCCACGGAAACTTTCAGCACTAAGATTTCACTGTCACCCACAGAAGGCCTTTATTACCTCAAGTTCTGTGTTAATTGTCCAAGAAAACATTCTCTGTGCTCTATCTTTTCTAATTCCTCTATCCAGGGCATTTTTTTCTCAACTAATGTTAGTACCAAGCAACCTTATTTAACCTTTAATGGTCAATTCTACTGTCTGTTTGAAACTATTTCTGCTTTTTTCTTCAAGTCACCGTGACTTGATTGAGATACACTAGTGTGTGCAATTTTATGAGTTGTTATTTTATAAATAACTACCATATTTTGCTTTGTATAATGCACACTTTTTTGCCCAATTCTTGAGGGAAAAATAAGGATGCGCGTTATATATGGGTAGTACTAAATCTGTATCTATACAAATATTTTTAATTCTTTTATTTATGCTTATATGTTAAAAGTGTAACTCTAGAAAGCAATAATGATATCCATATGCAAATAATAGCCTGGAATATGATACTCTGCTTTGTTTCTAAATATAAATAAATAAATAATTGAAAAATTAAAATAAAAGATTTTTTTCCTGAAAGTTTGGGCCAATAAGGTGGGTGTGCATTATACATGGGAGCACATTCTACACGGCAAAATGCAGTATGCCTCATGTCTTGTGTTTATCAGCAGAAGCTTAAGATCAGACATTTTCACCTGAAAATCAAAATAAAATTATAAAATATTATTTAAAATATCAATAGAAAGGCCCTGGCAGGTGTGGCTCAGTGGGTTGAGCACCAGCCTGTGAACCAAAAGGTTGCTCGCTGGTCTGATTCCTGGTCAGGGCACATGCCTGGGTTGCAGGCCAGGTCCCCATTGGTGGTGTGCAAGAGGCAACCAATCCATGTTTCTCTCTTGCATTGGTGTTTCTCTCCCTCCCTCCCCATCTCTCTAAAAATAAATGAATAAATCTTTAAAATGTCAGTGGAAGGAATGAAGAACTGATACAACATATGACCCAACATAGTCAAATCTAAAAAACATTACAGTAAATGAAAGAAGCCAGACACAAAAGATCATATATTTTATGTGCAGAATAGGAAAATAAACAGAGTCGGAAAATAGATTAGTGATTGATCAGGGCTGGAGGTGAGGAACGCAGAGTGGCTAATAACGTTCATGAGGTTTCTTTTCGAGTGGATGAAATGCCCTACAGTTGGATCGCTGGGGTGGCTGCACAGCTCAGTAAGTACACTAAAACCACGGACTTACATGTTTACCATGGGAAACGCTTATGGTGTGGAAGTTTTCTCTCAATACAGTGGTTTAAAAGTAAAATCAATGAAAAGACAAGTATCATATGATTTCACTCATATGCAGAGTCTAATGAACAAAATAAACTAACAAAAAAATTGAAACGGTCTCAGAGAACAGACTGACAGCTGTCAGAGGGGAAGTGGCTGGTAAAAATGGTGAGAGGATTAAGCTAAAAATTTTTTTAAAAAAACCTCACAGACACAGACAACAGTACGGTGATTACCAGAGGGAAAGGGGTGTGTGGGGAGGTAGGTAAGGGTAAATGGGGGATAAATGGTGATGGAAGGGGACTTGACCTGGGGTGGTGAACACACAATACAATATACAGGTGATGTGTTATAGAGTTGTACACCTAAAACCTATATAATTTTATTAACCGATGCCACCCCAATAAATTTACTATAATTTAAAAAATAAAAAAATTAAATCAATGGATATGAGCCTCTGTTGGAGATATAGATCTAATTCTTCTTGCATTTCCTTTCTTCTTCCCTTTTGTAACTTGCTATTTTTACCTTCTAGAGTAGATTTCTACAACTTATCCTGTCAATGTAGACTGAGAATATCCCAAATTTTCTTTAAAAATGCATTAAATACTTGAAAAATATGGACAGAGACACAAAGACAAGGTATAAAATTATTATGTATTTTATGAAATCTTCCCTAGTTTCTTTAAAATTTTAAAAAATTTTTCCCTCACCCAAGGATATGTTCATTGATTTTAGAGAGAGAGGAGGGTGGAGAGAAAGAAAGAGAAACATCAGTGTAAGAAAGAAACATCAATCAGTTGCCTCCTGTTTGCACCCTGACGGGGGATGGACCCTGCCACCTAGGTACGTGCTCTGCACAAAAACCAGACCCACAACGTCTTGGTGCATGGGATGGCACTACAGCCAACAGGGTCCCCTGACCAAGGCTTCCCTACTTCCTTTAAATTGTCAAATTTGCCTAATAAATTTTAAACATGCCCTTATGTTTAAAAAGTTTATTTAAGCTCTTTTGACATTTCACTTTTATGAAAAACATCGGAGCAGGGGTGGAGAAGGGAGCTGGCCCAAACAAGGGCTGCTGTTATGAAGTGAATATTTGTGTCGTCCCGAAACCGTGTGGTGAAGCATCATCCCTAATGCAGTATCTTCACAGGTGGGGCCTTTGGGAGGTGATTAGGTCATGCAGGTGGGGCCCTCACGAAAAGGATTAGTACCCTTCTAAGAAGAGTTACATAAAGCTTGCTGCTTCTAAGTTCTCCACCAAGGGAAGACACAGTACAGAGATGACCATCTGCAGACCAGGAAGCAGGCCTCCCCAGGAACTGCATCTGTCAGCACGTCCACCTAGGACTTCCCAGCCTCCAGAATGGTGAGAAATAAATGTTTGTCACTCACACCACCCAGTCTGTGATCCCTTTGTTGTAGCAGCCGGAACAAAGACAGCTGCTGAATGCCCCCACGGAGGCAGCAGAGCCAGAGACCCCAGGGTTCACAACCACTGAGACAAAGTTGCTGCCAATATAAAAACTTTGACTACATAAGCAGTCCCTAAACATATATTCTTTACCTGGCCGCAAGAACTGAGGTGGAAAAAACCCCCAACAAAACAGAAGAAAGCTACATGTAAATTAATAACAACTGACATTATTGTCCACCACTATGGACCAGGCACTGTGCATATTCAGTTAATCCAAACAACAATTCTATGGGGTATTATTATCTCTAAAATATAAATAGAGGAACTGAGACTCAGGGAAGTTAGGTAACCTGCCCAAGGCCTCACAGTTAGTAAACTAATCCCCATGTATCTAATGTTAAGATGATACCAGACCTCTCATTCAGTGAAGAAGCCCAGAAAACTACTTGTCCATCCTAAATCCCAGAGAATAGGTGGGACCTGCAGTTCCTTTTTTTTTTTTTTAAGAGAGAGAGAGAGGGGGGAGATAGGAGGGAGAAACAAGAGAGGGATACAAACATTGATGTGAGAGAGAAACATTGATTGGTTGCTTCTCATCCACTCCTTAACTGGGCATCAAATCTGCAACCTAGGTATGTGCCCTGACCTGGAATCAAACCAGCAAAGTGTCACCTTGCTGGACAGTGCCCAACCAACTGAGTGACTCCAGTCAGGGCTGCAGTTCCATTTTGAAACTCACTAGTTGTATGGCATAGAGTTAAAACTGGTGTCATCATCAGTGAGGTCATTGTTTTCTTCATATTTGCCTGCTCTGTTCAGTATTGCTGAATCTCTGCCCCAAGAATATATAAATGCCCTTAGATCTTTAACTCATAACAAAGGGAACTATGTCATATAACTTACTTTAAACTAGCTCCTGAAGTGCTGTGATTTGCCTGTCTTTAATCAAATGTTCTTCCCAAGCAGTCTGATTTTATGAATTTTCCTGAGCTGTGTTAAATGGCGTCCCATCAACATCCGTATGAATGAGGAAGGAGGGGTGGGCTCAGCACAAAAGCATGACCTCTTATTAGATGCTATTCTGATACTTTATTTGTCAGCACTGATTCAATGGCACAGAGAGAAGGCTCACAGGACATTGTGTATAAAGACTCTGCTACATTTTACAGCCTTTCCCAAGCCATCAGGGTAAAGAATTACTGCTACTTACATCTATAATTATATGTGGCATTTTGGCTCTGTAATTAAATTCAAAATAAATCACATGCAGCAATTTGTTAAATTTCAATAATGTCACAAAAAATAAAAAGATCAGTGAATGAAATGAGCTTTTGAACTTCAGGATATTATTGAGGAAAGACTGTCATTCATTCAAACTAGCAGGGTTTGTGACTGTAAAAATAAACTCAGTAACACTTAACTCTGTTGAATCTAGGATGTGATGAGGCCACTAGAATCTGTGCCATTGGACTGGATTACACAGGAAACAAGAGCAATAAACCCTCATGTAGAGGAAATTCAGAACTATAAGTTCAAAATAAGTAATGTTAATAGACTGGTTTCAATTTATGTCCCAAATGATTTAAAGTCCCTTAAGAATAACACACAATATTTATTAAATTCTAGTGGGATTTTCTCAGTCATTCAGAAGAAGCTGAGATACAAATAAGAGATTTATCCAAATCAGTAACAGAACAGGATAAGTGGAAATAACTATACATAACAGCAGCCACAAACCTTCATGCTTGTCAAATATTTTTCCATTAAAAGGCAACATCATGACCTCCAAGCAAGATGAAGATGGAGCTAAACACGCTTCTCCTGGCACAACCACAGAAAGAATTACAACTAGACCTCAAAACAAGTAACGCCCAGAACCATCGGACAATCGAGCTGTACAGAAGTCCAACAACTAAAGATTTAAAGAAGCCACATGCATGCAGATGGGTAGAAGGGGCGGAGACAGGGAGAGGGCAGAGAGGCGCACAGACAAGGTGTGCCACAGATGGGGGCTGGCCGCAGAACCGGCGGTTCCACATTCACGTGCGGTGCGTGAAGGTCAGGAGGAATACCTTGGGATACTCACTATATTTTAAGTATATTTTATTGATTATACTATTACAGTTGTCCCATTTTTTCTCATTTTTTGCCCCCCTCCCCCAGTACCCCCATTCCCTCTAGCAATCCCCCCCTTAGTTCATGTCTATGGATTGTACATGTAAGTTCTTTGGCTTCTCCATTTCCTATACTATTCTTAACCTCCCCCTGTCTATTTTGTACCTACCGATTATGCTTCTTATTCCCTATACCTTTTCCTCCATTCTCCCCCCACCCCCACCTGGCTGGTAAACTTCCCAATGGTCTCCATATCTAAGAGTCTGTTCCTGTTCTTGTTGTTTGCTTAGTTTGTTTTCTTAGATCCAGTTGTTGATAGTTGTGAATTTGTTGCTACTTTGCTGTTTGTAGATTTGATCTTCTTCTTTTTCTTAAATAAGTCCCTTTAACATTCCATGTAATAATGTCTTGGTGATGATGGACTCCTTTAGCTTTACCGTGTCTGGGAACACTTTATCTGCCCTTCCATTCTAAATGATAGCTTTGCTGGATAGAGTAATTGAGGTTGTAGGTCCTTGCTTTTCATCCCTTTGAATACTTCTTGCCAGTCCCTCTTGCCTACAGTTTGTTTCGAGAAATCAGCTGACAGTTTTATGAGAACTCCTTTGTAGGTAACTGTCTCCTTTTCTCTTACTCCTTTTAAGATTCTCTCTTTATCTTTAACCTTTGGCATTTTAATTATGATGTGTCTTGGTGTGGCCCTCTTTGGGTCCAACTTGTTTGGGACTCTCTGAGCTTCCTGGACTTACATGTTTAGTTCCTTTGCCAGATTGGGGAAGTTTTCTTTCATTATTTTTTTGAATAAATTTTCAATTTCTTACTCTTCCTCTTCTCCTTCTAGCACCCCTATGATTTGGATGTTGGAACATTTAAAGTTGTCCCAGGGGTTCCTGAGCCTCTCCTCATTTTTTGGAATTCTTGTTTCTTCTTTGTGTTCCAGTTGAATGTGTATTTCTTCCTTTTGTTGCAAATTGTTGACCCTTCCCTTCTTGGTTCCCTGTATATTTTTCTTTATTTCATCTTATAGAGCCTTCACTTCTTCCTCTTTTTTGTGTGTGACTGTACTCAATCATTTCTCTGAGCTTCCTAATTACCAGTGTTGAACTCTGCATCTGATAGGTTGGCTATCTCCTCATCACTTAGTTCTTTTCCTGGACTTTTGATCTGTTCTTTCATTTGGGCCATATTTCTTTTTCTCCTCAATTTGTCAGCACACCTGTTATGTTGTAAGGGGGGGAGCCTTAGGTATTCACCAAATCGGGGCAATCCACTTCATCTGTTGTGGCGCTGCATGTGGGGGAGGGGTCAGAGAAGGAGCAATGCTGCTTGCTGGGCTCTCACCCCACTTTCAGTAACTTCCCCTCCTTCCCACAAGCAACTGGCACCCTTCCAATTGCTGCCCTGATGCTGATTACCTACCGAGTGTCTGGGCTTGTGTACATTCTAGGACCCTGAGGGCCCCTCAAACACACTCTCCTGAGAGACTGGAAGTTTCTTCCACTGCCACAGTCCCCACAGGTTTTTACATCCAGAGGTTATGAGGCTTTATTTTCCTGGTGCTGGAACCCTGGGTTGTGCGGTCTGTCCTGGGCTGGATTACTTGCTCCCCAGTTGTTCCTCTTGGTTTTTATCTGCAGGCGAATGTGGGACCACCCAGTCCACCAGCCACTGCCTCACCATGAGTCCTCTCTACCCTGGCTGCCCATTTTTTCCCCTCCTACCAGTCCAGATGAATGTTTCTTCTTTAATTCCTTGGTTGTCGGACTTCCATTCAGTTTGATTGCCTGGCAGTTCTGGTTGTTTTCTGTTTTTAGATTGGTTGTTACCCTTCTTTTGGTTGTGCGAGGATGCGAAGTGTATCTCCTTATGGCTCTATCTTGGCCAGAAGTCTCTGCTTTTACCACAGATTTAATATATGCTAGCTATTTCATTGTTTAACGATGTCTTTCCTTAAATCATCCCAGTTCCTTTGTATTTTTCCCTACCTCTCAATCAGCTTCTTTTCCATCTCAGTCTGCTATTTTTTTTTTTTGGTCTGCTATTTTATATCATCTTTTATGTTTTATTTCATAGAATAAGTTTAAAGTTTTTTGAGAACAATAATCAGATATTCCAGCCTTACAGAAAATATTTTTTTAAAGTATGTTCTTCTCACTCATCTTAAAACTATTTTCTTCATTTTTTTTATTTTTTAATACCTTTTCACATTCCCTGTGCTAGTTCTCTTTCTTTCTTATTATCCTCAAAGGAGAAGCATTTTCCATGCCTGGCTTTTCCCATAAACACAGAAGGCATATTGTACTTGGTTTCCTCATTATCCCCCAGGTTGTTGTTATACTTTTGTTTTCAGTCAGAAGTCAAGTTGATATAAAGGCAGTAAACTGGAATCCTAGGACTCGTGAGAAAGATAACGAGATGCTGGAAAGCCCAAGCGGAGGAACTCATCTCTATAGTACCTCTGTCCTGTGTCTGGTGAAGCTGCTATGCTGGACAGTACATGTCTGTATCCAGAAAACATATACAGTGGGACCTCAAACTCAATTCTTTTCGGAAGGCTGTTTGAGAAGCGATTTGCTCGAAAACTGAATCATATTCATGCTCCCCCATAGCCTTTTTTGTTTGCTGCCTGAGAGATGTGTGACTGATCATACAGGTATCAGCATGAAGGGGTTGTCAGGTTGAAAACTGAAGTTTTGTTTGACAACCAAGACATTTTTTGCATGAACAACTTCATCAAGAACTGAATTGTTCGAGATGGGAGATATTCAGGAACCAAGTCTGACTGAATCCTGTTTCTACTCGGCCAGTTATTCATGGTCAGTGTACAAATGTCTCGCCAAGTGTCTTCCTGCTGCAGACGCCGTAGGGCTTAAGGCCCTGTCACTGGAACAGTTCTGTTCCTGATGGTTTCCCATTGCCACTGCTTTCATTTACTTACTTCGGTATTTTAATTAATTTTTTTATCCTAACCCAAGGACAATTTTTCATTGTTTTTTAGAGAGAGAAGATGAGGCAGAGGAAGGGAGAGAGAGAAACATTGATGTGAGAGAGAAGCATTGGCTGGTTGCCTCCCGTTCATCCTGGGACCGGAGATTGTGTGTGCCTGACCAGACACGGTACTGCCTGGACCGGGACAAAACCCACAAGCTAGGTCTGTGCCCTGACCAGGAATTGAACCCACAGCCTTTCAGTTACCCGATGAAACTCCGATCACCTGAGCCACGCAAGCCAGGGCTGCCACTTCTTTCAATAACTGTTAATTAGCACTGCCGAGAAGTTGCCTGGACCCTGGTGCTCCTGTGTGGTTTTGTAATGTGTCAACGGGCCGGGCTGAACTGCGTTTCACAGAATTCTCTCTGCTGTATGTTTCCAGTTAGGGCAGGCCACAAGAGATATTCTTGTGCTGAATTTGAAGGACAAAAATGAGTGCTGGCCACTTTTTTATAGTTTGCATACATTATCACTTACCTGCTAGCTCACCTTGTTGGTCTGCCACAGCTCCATCTTCCCCCGGAAGCTCCTTCAGCTTTTCCAACTCCTAGGCCTGGTGTGTGTTTAGTTCCATGGCCAAGGGCAAGTTTCTCCTGCAGTATACCCATGCCATTGAGAATAGAGGCAGCGAGAACTAACCCAGTTTTCGGTTCATCTCGGTGTGTTTCAGGCCACGCTTGTGGATCACACTTGTCCTTTCTCTCCTGCACTTTAAATTCATCTTTTCCTTCCAGCTGCCTACCCTATAAACTCCAAGCTCTAATATCAGAGGTGAAGTTAACAACCCTAGGAAGATTTCTAGACGAACTCCCACAATTGCAGTCAAATTCCTGTAACAAAACGCCCACTCTCTCTGGCCTCCTCTCCCTCTCCCTCTCTGAAATATATCTCAGTGTAGCTCTCTGTATCTATCTATCTTATCTCCCTACTATCTGTCTATCTCCTAGGGATTCTGCTTCTTTAATTGAATCTTGACTAATAAAGTTCCCCACCTAATCCAGGACCCATGTCACTTCCTGTTATTTTATTTCGAAATTTGGAAACACTAGTTGGTTTATCCTAAGTCTCCTCAGTTTAACTTTGTGGTTATTTTGTTGTTTCTCAGGAGCGGGCTTTCACATCAATACTTACTGACTTCCTTTTGTCCAGCTGAATGTGTACTTTATTTAACAGAAATACCTTTACTTTACTGGCACATGGTATTATCTTTCCCTAGTAAATTAGAAGCAATGAACAAGCAATGAAGGATTTAGGTGCTGGAGCTTATGTAACCATTTTCTCCAGCTGCCTTCTGAGAACAAAAAAGTTGTTCACACAAATTTAATTTTATATGTTCTATGCCCATACAAATGTTAAAATGTTAAAAGCTATTAACTCTAGCTCTTGGTTTGAAGAAGTTTGCAGGGAATAAAAAAAAAATAGGTCACTTGTTCCACTTCCAGCCATGACTGAGTAACTAATACCAAGTATACCCTCCCACTGTCCCAAGTAGAAAACTAGACAAAACACAAGAAACAGCTTCTCAGATATTGGACCACACTAGTTCAGTCTTGATCCCTGAGAAAAGAGAAATAAATGAGTAGAGCTCTCTACTAATCACCCCAGCTCCCTGCCTGCAAGGACAATCTGGACAATAAAACGGGAAAGGAGCCTGAGCTGTATACATAGTCTTGCTAAGTTTTGGAGACAGCACAGCTTGAAGAGGATGCGCTGGCTGGAATGTGTGGGACAAAGCACTAGAGGGGAGGGAGCTATGCCAAGAAAGAACCCCAGAAATATGCATTGCATCTCCGGTTTTTGCCTAAATATAAGCAGCACATAAATAAGATGAGATTCCAGAAGGCCAGGAAATTAATGGAGCTGGAAACTTAAAATTTCTCATTGTTCACACTGGGCTAGGAAGTGCTTTGAGTTCCAGTAAGCAAAGTGAAGAGACTTTATGACTCTAGGACATTCAGTAAGGATCATAGAAATACCACACCTTAGTAGTAGAGTAACTGACCCGTAGATCAAGCCTATGTTAGACCTGCCCTAAGCACTTACAAGTAAGCTTTAAAAATGAGAAAGAAAGCTGATCAGCAAGTGACTTATTTGTCTGACAAAACACAGTCCAACACTCAGTAATAAAATCTAGATATTCAACAATGTAACATTCACAATCTCTAGCACCTCATTAAAGAATGACTAGGCATGTCAAGGAACACAAAAATGTAACCCAGAAGCAGAAAAAAGAAAAACATCTAGAAAGAAAGAAACCCAGATGTTATGGAGATAATAAACTAGCAGATAGGAGTTTAAAACAACTATTATAAATATATTCAAGGATTTAAAGAAAAATATGAACATAATGAGTAGGGAAATAGAAGACATAAAAACAATAAGTGGAACTTCTGGAGATAAAAAAAATACAATGTCTGCAATTATAAATTTACATGATAAGCTTAAGAGGAGAGTAGACAAGACTCGAAGACACAGCAACTGAATCTCTCCAAACTAAAGCACTAAAAAGAGAAAAATGAACAATACTCAGTGACCTACAGGAAAATGTCAAGCAGTCCAGCATCTTTGTACTTATAGTCCATAAAGGGAAAGTCCAGAAAAATTATTTCAAGAAATAAAGCCAAACTTTTCCGATTTGATGAAAACTATAAGCCCACATATCCAATAAATTTAACAAATTTCCAGCATGCTAATCACAAAAGAAAATTACACCAAGATGCATAATAAACAAATTGCTGAAAGTGGTGACAAGGAGGAAAATATTAAAAGCAGCCAGAAAACCAAAACTAATAATGATAGGGGAATTCTCATTAAAAATAATAGAAGACAAAAGACAATGGAATAGCGTTTTCAAAATGCTGAAAGAAACGAAATTGTCTCACTTCATTAAAATGTATACATTAAATATGTACAGCTTTTTGTAAGGTCAATTTCAACTCAATAAAGTGGTTTGTAAAGGAAAAGATTGTCAACCTAGAATTTTGTGCCCCCCCAAAAATCTTCAAAAAAGAGGGCAAAATAACACATTGACCAAAAAGAAATGACAGACTTCATTGCCAGTAGACCTGTACTACAAAAAAAGGTTAAAGGAAGTTTTTCAGACTGAAGGAATGGATACCAGATGGAAAATAGGACCTACACAAAAGAATCGAGTACCAGAAATGGGAAATATGTAAGTATGTATAAAAGATCATTTCTCTGATTTTTAAATTTAACTTTGAAATAAGAATGTTTATAACCCATATAGAAGTCAAGTGCATGACAATAGCAGAAATAATGTGAAGAGAAAATTGAAATATACTACTATAAGCTCTTTATATATGAAGTATTATAATATTTTAATGCTCTATGAATCCATGATTCTGTCTCTGTTCTTGTTTGCTTAGTTTGTTTTTAGATTTAATTTTGATAGATTTGTATTTTTGCCATTTTATTCTTCATAGTTTTCCTCATCTTTTTCTTAAATAAGTCCCTTTAACATTTCACATAATAATGTTTGGTGATGACGAACTCCTTCAGTTTTTTCATGCCTGGGAAGCTTTTTATCTGCCCTTCAATTCTAAATGATAGTTTTGCTGGGTAGCAAAACCTTGGCTCTAAGTCCCTGCTTTTCATGACTTTGAATATTTCTTGCCAAACTCTTCTAGCCTGCAAAGTTTCTTTTGAGAAATCAGCTGACAGTCTTATAGGATCTCCCCTGTAGGTAACTAACTTATTTTCTCTTGCTGCTTTAAATATTCTCTCTTTGTTTAACCTTTGGCATTTTAATTATGATGTGTCTTGGAGGGGGCCTCTTTGGATCCATTGTGTTTGGGACTCTCAGTGCTTCCTGGACTTGCATGCCGATTTCCTTCACCAAATTAGGGATGTTTTCTTTCATTATTTTTTCAAATAAATTTCCAATTTCTTGCTCTTTTTCTTCTTCTTCTGGGACACCTATGAGGTGAATGTTGGACCTCTTGAAGTTGTCCCAGAGGCTGCTTATGTGGTCCTCATTTTTTTGGATTCTTTTTCCTTCTTGTTGTTCCGATTGGTTGTTTTTTGCTTCCTTATGTTCCATATCATTGATTTGATTATTGGTTTCATCCACTCTATTCTTGAATCCCTGTAAATTGTTCTTTATTTCAGTTAGTGTATACTTCATTTCTGACTGGATCTTTTTTATGCTATTGAGGTCCTCCCTAAGTTCCTTGAGCATCCTTATAACCAGTGTTTGGAACTTTGCATCTGATCAATTGCTTATCTCCATTTCACTTAGGTCTTTTTCTGGAGTTTTGATCTGTTCTTTCAGTTGGACCATGTTTCTTTGTCTCCTCATTTTGACAGCCTCCCTGTGTTTGTTCCTATGTATTAGGTAGAGCTGCTGTGACTCCGTGTCTTGGTAGTGTGGCCTCATGTAGTAAGTGTCTTATAGGATCCAGTGGCACAACCTCCCCTATCACCTAAGCTGGGTGCTCAAGGTGCACCCTTTATATGGGCTGAGTACATCCTTCTCTTGTATTTGAGCCTTGGTTGCTGTTGGCAGATCAATGAGAGGGATTTACCCAGGCAAGTCAGCTTCAACAATTGGCTGTGACCACTTAACCACCAACCTTTGCCCTCAGTGGAGGATCAGCAATGGGGGGGCAGATTGGTGATGCTCCCCTGTGGTCTGTAGCTGTCCCCTGGGTGTGCTGGCCCTGGGGTTTCCTCAGGTGGTGCAAGCCAAGGTCAGTCCTCATCTGTGTTTTACCTGAGGCCACTCTGCCTGAGATATAAAGTAATCTGAGATGGCTGCCACTTGTGCTGGGCTTGGAGATTCTCAAGAGAAGCCAAGCTGTGAATCTAGGCTGGCTGCTGCTAGTGCTGGGACTGGGGCCACTTAGCAAGAGATGTGGTGGCTGGGGGATCACTGAGGCCAGCTGTTGCTTGTTTCAGAGAATTTAGGAAGTTGTGAAGCATGAGCCAAGACCAGCCATTCATATGGAAAAGCAGTTTGGGTGGGTCCAGAAGTTGGGTGGGGCAGAGTCTCTGGGGATCTCTAGTGGGTCAAACAGTGTTAGCCAGGTTAATGGAGTCTCAGTTATGGCACCAGCTTGCAGGCATTGTGGGGGGAGAGTTTAGAAAAGGGACGATGGCCCCTGCTCACCTTGATGTCAGACACTTCAGTTTCTCCCTGTATACCACTGGTGCCTTACACCACTGACTGATAACCAGGTTTTGGAGCTCAGAGGGAATAAGTCTGGGTAGGTGAGTCTGTGTGTGGGTTCTTTAAGAGGAACTGCATGGGGCTCCAGAAATTTCTTCCACTGACTCAATCCCTGCTGGTATTTGCAACCAGAAGTTGTTGGGACTTATCTTCCTGGAAGTGGAAACCTGGGCTTGGGGAGGAGCTGGGACACCTCACTCCCAAGATATGCCTCCTGAATTATTATCCACCACACGTGTGGGTGTGGGACCAGCCCATTCCATGTCTGCACCCCCCCTACCAGTCTGGATGGATGTGGTTTCTTTAATTCTGTAGTTGTCAGACTCCCATTCAATTTGATTTCTGATGGTTCTGAGGGATGGTTGTTCTATATTTTAGTTGTAATTTTGATGTGGTTGTGTAAAGAAGCAAGCCATGTCTGCCTCTGCTGACATCTTAACCAGAAGTCCTCTAAATATACTTTTTGATTAATTCCAACAGCTTGGTCATCTAAACATCTATTTTTATTAACTACTATGTCTTTAGAAATTGAGGACTATCTCCTATGTCTTTACATCCCTAGTAATTTTTTATTATAATCTGGCCAATGTGAATAATACACTTTAGAGTCTTTGGATTCTGTTATTTTCTTGGAAGAGTATTGATTTTTGTTCTACCAAGCAGTTAAATTAGCAGCTGATTCCCCCTTGAACTTGTAGAGCATAGTTTTTATACATTGCTAAGTATATTTATTTTCCTCTCACATTGGAGGCCAATGTTTTAGTCCTGGGATGACATTGTCTTACCTTTCACGGCAAACTTTCTTTTGATGGAAAGTCATAGGTGTTCACTGAATCCATTTAACTTGGTGAGAATTAAACTTCACATCAGCTCAGCTTTTACATTCTTTCATGTACTATTCTCTACTGAGCTCCTTGGACTCTCTCCTGTGCATATGCATTTCAGGAGTTAGCCTGTGGTTTGAATGGCCTTTAAATACAAATTTTAGGTCTCCCCCACTACAACTGCTCCCCACTCCTGCATGGGTTTCCTTTCTTCTGGGATTCACCTACCTTAATTTTTCAGATATTCCTGCAGCCTCTAACTCTATCATCGAGCTGAAACCGCTGGGCTTTCATGACTGTCTCCTGTCTTCCCTGTCCTCTGTGGTCTGAGTCATGCCCTCTGTGGAATAGCCTGATATGCTTGATTGTCACTCTGTGAGCAGTTCCATTAACGACTAGAACCCCCTTCAGTTTCTGCCTGCTTTTCATCACTTTCCAGTGTTCAAACAATTGTGTGTGTGTTCCAGAATTTCTTTTTTTATGTATATTTTATTGATTATGCTATTACAGTCCTCCCATTTTTTCTCCCCTTTATCCCCCTCCACCCTGCACCCCCTTCCTCCACCTTATTTCATGTCCATGGGTCATACATATAAGTTCTTTGGCTTCTCCATTTCCTATACTATTCTTAACTTCCCCCTGTCTATTTTGTGCCTACCAATTATGCTTCTTATTCCCTGTACCTTTTCCCCCATTCTCCCCTCTCCCCATCCCTGAGATAACCCTCCGTGTGATCTCCATTTCTGTTATTCTGTTCCTGTTCCAGTTGTTTGCTTAGTTTTTTTATGTTTGGTTCTTGTTTTTTTGGTTTTTTGGTTTTTTTCAATATTTTATTTTTTTTTAAGATTTTATTTATTATTTATTTTTAGAGAGGGGGAAGGGAGGGAGGGAAATATCAATGTGTGGTTGCCTCTCACATGCCCCCTACTGGGGACCTGGCCTGCAACCCAGGCATGTGCCCTAGACTGGGAATAGAACCATCAACCTTTGATTCAAAGGCTGGCACTCAACCACTGAGCTATACCAGCCAGGAATTATGTTCAGTTGTTGATAGTGGTGAGTTTGTTGTCATTTTACTGTTCAGAGTTATGATCTTCTTTTTCTTAGATAAGTCCCTTCAACATTTCATATAATGAGGGCTTGGTGATGATGAACTCCTTTAACTTGACCTTATCTGGGAAGCACTTTATCTGCCCTTCCATTCTAAATGATAGCTTTGCTAGATAGAGTAATCTTGGATGTAGGTCCTCATGTTTCATGACTTCAAATAGTTCTTTCCAGCCCCTCCTTGCCTGTAAGGTTTCTTTTGAGAACTCAGCTGATAGTCTGATAGGAACTCCTTTGTAGGTAACTGTCTCTTTTCTTCTTGTTGCTTTTAAGATTCTCTCCTTATCTTTAATCTTGGGTAATGTAATTATGATGTGCCTTGGTGTGTGCTTCCTTGGGTCCAACTTCTTTGGGGCTCTCTGAGCTTCCTGAACTTCCTGGAAGTCTATTTCCTTTGCCAGATTGGGGAAGTTTTCCTTCATTATTTGTTCAAATAATTTTTCAATTTCTTGCTCTTCCTCTTCTCCTTCTGACACCCCTATGATTTGGATGTTGAAACATTTAAAGTTGTCCCAGAGGTTCCTCAGCCTCTCCACATTTTTTTTGAATTCCTGTTTCTTCATTCTCTTCTGGCTGGATGTTTATTTCTTCCTTTTATTCCCAGTTGTTGATTTGAGTCCCAGTTTCCGTCCCTTCACTGTTGGTTCCTTGTATGTTTTTCTTTATTTCACTTTGTATAGCCTTTGTTTCTTCCTTTATTTTGCAACCATACTCAATCATTCCTATGAGCATCTTGATTACCAGTGTTTTGAACACTGCATCTGACAGGTTATCTCTCTCCGCCCCTTAGTTCTTTTTCTGGAGTTTTGATCTGTTCTTTCATTTGAGCCATATTTACTTATTTGGCACCTGTGTTATGTTGTAAGGGGCGGAGCCTTAGGCATTTTTGAGGATGGGACAACCCACCTTCACTGCTTGTGATGCTGTATGTGGGGCAGGGGTCAGAGAGGGAACAGTGCTGCTTGCTAGCTTACTCAGGTCTCGCCCCAATTTCCATCATTTCCCTTGCTTCACACAAGCAGATAGTGCCCTTTTAGGTGCTGATTCCCAAGTGGGTGGGCTTGAGTGCATCTAGGACCCTGTGGTACTCTCCAGTGGACTCTCCTGGGAGATTGGGAGTTTCTCCCACTGCCGCATCCCCTACAGATTTTTACAGTTAGAGGTTTTGAGGCATTAGTTTCCTGTGCTAGAACTCTGGGTTGTATGGTCTGTCTCACTCCCCAGTTGTTCCTCCCAGCATGCGCATGCGATTGTAGGATATTCCAGTCTGCCAGCCGCTGCCTTGCCAAGCACCCTCTCCACCCTAGCTGCCCCTCTCTGCCCCTCCTACCAATCTGGATGAATGTTTCTCCTTTAACTCCTTAGTTGTCTGACTTCCATACAGTTTGATTTTCTGGCAGTGTGGTTGTTTTTTGTTTTCAGATTGGTCATTATCCTTCTTTTGTTTGTGCAAGGAAACAAAGCATATCTACCTATGCCTCCATCTTGGTTGGAACTCCTCCCCAACCCCAGAATTTCTTATTTTTACCTGAGAAAGGCTTAATCTAAGATAAGCTACTTTCCATTACCAGAACCAGAACTCCCATTCAAGAATATATACTCAAAACAAGGCTTTTTTGGTGATTCGTATACACTCTAAAGTTTGAGAGCTGCTTTCTTAGATAAACTTCTGTGTTTAAGTTTCTCTTTAAGCAATCATCTTCACTGCAAAGAAGAATTTATACTCTAGGTACATTAGTCATACTGCTTTAATGGTGAAAGGAAAGGCCAAGCAACACAATAACTACACTCTTCCCCACAGTGTCTTCTTTATTACTGTGTTTTCCCAAAGGGATTGGAATCTGCTTGTTGGAAATCAGAGAAACATTGTACTAGGGTGGGAAGTGTACAGTGTGGTCCCACAATACTCAGTTATTAGATTTTAAATATGATAATGAGTAAGGTAAAAATTCAATAATATCAAAACTACCCTAGAAAATCCTGTAAAATTGTGACAAATTTTTGTGTATATAATTTGATACAGTATTTTTATGTACATTAAAGTTAAGAACTACTGAGCTAGACAAAAGGATTTTTCTCTAAGCAGGCGAGTAGATGTTCAAACTATGTTGCTGTCAAAAAAAAAACCCTACAAAATTAAAATGTGTGGAATGGAGGTTAGGTAGAGAATTCTTAAAAGTTCCCACTTGTCTAGGCTATGATTTCTCTTGTGTTTTGGAATATGGCATACTGACGATCAAAACTTAGCTCTACTACTTACTAGTTTTGCTATCTTCAGCAATTTTCCTAAGTTTTCTGAGCCTTGGTGTTCTTGTCTATAAAATTAGGAAAATAGTACCATTCTCGTAATATGAATGCAAAAAATGCCTGGAACATTTCCTGGGACATGTCAGAAGGAACGGTCCAGGACTTCCCCTTTATCTAAGTGTGTTCTGCAAGCTTTGTTTTCAGAAAGCCCAGGCAAATGCATTTGTTACAATTGGTTTGAAATTCAATCTGTGTTCTCCTAATACTTTGTTTTTAAAGGGGACAAGATTTCAATGAACAACTTCAACTTAAACACAATATAACTCTTGAAAACTTGTATGGTAGTTTACTCTTCACTTTCCCAAAATAATGCATCTTGATGGATGACTTATAAGAGACTTTAACAAGAGAAGAATAGGCATGATAATGGCAATTACATCCTGGAAAGGCTTAAAGTAATGGTTACAGAATGTCTAACTCTGATATCTCTACATAGAAATATAGTGACTGCTATTCTGGAAGCAATCAGTGGCAGTTCACACAGGATACAGTGAGAGGTGACAGTCTCGTGTGCCTTTGGGGGCGGGCAGGAAGCTGGGCCATGGAACTGTGCTTACCAAGGGAGTCAAAGCCAACTTTCCATGTCCGAGGCAGGAGGGAGTCTAAGGAGAGTGTTGGAGGAGGGCTAAGCCCTCCCCATGTTCCTCACCTGTGCGCTGTTCCTGGAAACAATGTAAGCCAGAAGACAGTGGAGCGACGTTGCAGCTACGTCTTTAAAATGTTGCAAGAAAAAAGCACTGTCTACATATAATTCTCTACCTAAAGAAAATATCTTTGAAAAATAAAGATAAAGATAAAACATCTTTGAACAATAAAGGTAAAATAAAGACATTGTTTGATATGCAAAAGCTGAAAGAATTCATCACCATCAGTCCTGTACTACAAGAAATGTTTAAAAGAAATTCTTCAGACAGAAGGAAAATAATGGATCAGGTGTAAATATGGATCTATTGAAGAGCACCAGAAATAGTAACTATGTGTGAAATATAAAAGGCTCTTTTCCTTAGTATTTATATTTAATTAAGAGATAATTGTGTGATGTAGAATGTATCATATATTTAGAAGTAAAGGTATGACAACAGCAGCTCAAAGGCCAGAACTGATATGACTTTGTAACCATGTGGATGAGGTGAAGAAAAAGGTTGATCTTTAGGTGTCTGGCTTGTGAGTTACTTCAGACTAATTTAGTTCCCCTAAATTCATATGCAGAAGCTCTAACCCTTAATGTGACTGTAACTTAATTGGTAACTAATATTAAATGTGTTCAATGAGGTCATAAGTGTGGGATCCTAATCAATAAGGCTGTGGTGGTATAAGAAGAGGGAGAGATATCTTTTTCCATCATGTGAGGACACCATAAGAAAATGCCTTGTGCAAGCCAGGAAGAATCTTCACCTGAAACTGAAACTCGTGTGACCTTGATCTTGGATTTCTCAGCTTCCAGAAAAGAAAATAAAGCCCTGTGAGAAAATTGCTTAAGCTAACAGTCTATGGTATTTTGTTATGGCAGCCCAAGCAGACAATACAAAAGCTAAGGGATAGTGGGGTGGTATGGAGGGGAGATGTTCATGCCATTCACCTAGACCAAGAACACAGTATAAGAGGCCGGTTAGAGTAGGGTAATGAGCTCATAGCAGGGCATGCTACATTTGGTGGACATTCACAGGAGGAGATAAACAACTGGAAACATAGGCCTGAAGCTCTGGAGAGAGGTTGGCTGGAGGAACATATTTGGGCACCATCAGCAATGGGTGGCAGTTGAAGCTGGACATGGGTATATGGTGGAGGAGGAAGGACTTCCAATGGTGGAGAGGAGATGGCCAGAGACAGAGGAGAATCATGACTGAGTGGCAACTCTGAGGCCAATGAGAGAATTTTGAAAATAGGGGATTAACAATATCAACTGCAGCAGCACACTGGGCACATTTCTGGAGACATGTTTAAATGTTCGGCATAGCCCTTAAAACCAAGGATCTCAAAATCGCAAACACATATAAAACAATTAGGAGCCCTGTCTCTGGTGTGGCTCAGTGGATTGAGTGCCGGGCTGAGAACCAAAGTGTCGCTGGTTTGATTCCCAGTCAGGACATATGCCTGGGTTGAGGGCCAGGTCCCCAGTAGGGGGCGTGTGAGAGGCAACCACACACTGATGTTTCTCTCCTCTTTTTCTTTCCCTTCTACCCTGTCTAAAAATAAATAAATAAAATCTTTTTTGAAAAATTAAGAAATCATTCCATCAGGGAAAATTGTCTAATTTATGTAACAGGGAATTGCAATAAAGATTCATTCATTCACTCTGCATATTGAGCTCCTACTGTGTGTCAGACATTTAGTTTTAGAAGAGGCACTTGGACTTTTAAAAAAAGAAGAGTATGACTTAGTTGTGGGGGTGGGAATAATGATATTCTGGCTAAGTGGAAAAGAACGAAAGCAGAGTAATTTAGGCATCCAGAGAGGGAGAGAATCCAGTCTTGACAAGAGTGCAGGAGGGGGAATAACAGGAGAAACCATGGCTGGGTGGGCTGGTGCCAGAGATTAGAGGGCTGGAGGGCGCCCATTCTGGCGTCTCAGAAGTAGTCTTGCTCCACCATTGTTTAGACACTACGCACCTCCTGCTGCAACAGCAAACAGAGCCCCCTTGTGTCACGCAAGTAGAGCCATTCATTGCTTTCCGCAGACTTTGGACATGAAGAAAGTGCAAGCTACTTCACTGGCCACCAAATATGTGTTCAACAGCCATCAGATATGGAGAGGAAATTCTCAGAACGAGATTCCAAGCCAAAGTACCGTCAGAGAAGGGCTTTAAGTATCACAGCAGGTACCATGGTCTACACCCCAGGTCTTTCAAATAGGTGCGGGAAGCTGGGCGATCCCAATAGTCAGTCATAACCTATGTTGCAGTGGCTTTGGGTGGACAGATTGGCAGCCGGAAATATGGTCGGGTGAATAGGATGAATAGTTAGGTGGGCAAATTCGTGAGGGATGAACCAGTACCAGTCTCAACAGGACCAGTCTTGCCGGAAGGATCTAGTAACAAAGCTTCCCCAGGCCTGCCTTGAGGATGAAGTTCCCCTAGTGACCGGAAGAGGGCGCTGCGGACATCCTCGGTCTGCAACTGTCAGAAACAGATCTGTCATCCCGCACTGCTGCACTGCTAAGGGGAAGCCAGCCTCATTCACTTCTCAGAAAGGCCAGAGCCGCGGAGATGTCCCGGAGAGCTCCTGGGGCTGCTACTGCAGCTACCTGAAACTTTTCCCGGCCAAAAGTTTGGGGCTGGGGGAAGGATGGGAGGTTGGAAAGGAGATAGGAGCAGAGGAAGAAACCGTAGCGCTGCTAGAGACTCCACGGGCAAACGCAAACACTCAAGCCCATGGGCGTGCACTGCTGGGCTGCGGTTTGACGGGAGACGGAAGGTGGAAAAAACTGCAGGTTTCTGCTCTCTAAAGTTGAATGAGATTTTGCAGATCCTGGGGCAATACAGCTTTGCTGTCCTGAGAATTCTTCCCGCACCTGTCCTTTCTCCCTCAGCAGCGGCTGCAAAACTTTGCTCCCAGATGCGCGCACCCCAGGTCTCCTCCGAGGATATCCCTGCTCCTTCGTATGAGGCCTTCCCATTTGTCCAGAGTATGATGGAATCACAACTATCCCCAATCTCGCCCTCTTAGAGGCTCTTAATTTAAACAGGAATGAAGAACTGGGCGGAAACATGCCGATTCGCTGTGGGGCTCTGTGCATCTGTCTCCTGCAGTGCCCTGCAGCGGCCTCGCCGGGTCTCGGAGCAGCTGGAGACACACGTCCCCCACTCCCCACCCCTGTCTCGGTTTCTCCGCATCTCAAGGAGTGCTGCTAGCGCTGGCTTAGTTCTCCAATCTCTGCACTGTAACCCAGTCCCCAAATTCGCACCTACCTCAGACCCCTTCCCGCCAGGGGGCGCCCCTGGAGTTAGTGGAGAGGGTAGGGATCCTGACTACACATACCTTGGGACTAGTTGAATCTAGGCTTGAATCGTGTGCCATGAAAATAGGTGGGTTTCAAGATCACACAGGTGTCAACCTCTTGGAGGGTTTGCCTCACAGAGGACAGGGTTCTTCGATCCTGAAGCCCTCAAGGCGAGACTCTCCTCTTCTCCAAGAGGAATCTGGCCTTCAACGCACTACCCCGCCTCCTATTCCAACCCCGCCAGTGCAGACAGGGAACTGCGCAGGAGCCGCAGTCCAACGCCCTCTGGCCTCCCCGCCCCCTTCCCGCCCCCAGAGCCTACCCAGAGGCTACAACTTGAGTAGAGGGTCCCCAAAAGAAAGGTCTCCCTCAAAGACCCTAGACAGTCAAGCTGAGCCTAGAGGAAGCGCACTTTAGCGCGGGTCTTGGAATATCTTCCTCGCCTCCTCGAGAAAGCCGCCCTGTTGCACGTCCCCGGGCTGCGCTCAGCTCCTTCAGAGCTTCGCGATCCTGTTGCTCGAGAAAAGGGCCAACAGGGTTCTGTGAGATCCTTAAGGGGGAGGAAGACGCTCTCCAGAGGATTCTGTTTCCATTCCTTGGATCTCGTATTGGAGAGCAGCGATCCGCAGCGCTGGTTGCGGTCTGGCATTCTGCTCCCTGGCTGGCTTTCCTCGAGGGCACCGGGGAGCCCAGTTCATTCTGGCTCTGGAGCCTGCACTTGGCTCAGGAAAACTCACCCTCTACGAGCCCGGGCCCAGGAGCAGATGAGAGAGGGACCCAAGAGCTTCATGCAGAGTTAGAGGTCTGGATTCACAGTTTCTACAGACCCAGTGGCAGGACTAGAAGTAATAACCCCTTCCGTTTGCTATCGATTGTTATGATTTACAAACCCACGCGCAGGATCTCATCCTTAAATACTTGCTTGGATCTTTAGCACAGCACAGGGCATGTTCTAACCATTTTTACAGCTCAGGAAACAGGTGCTAAGAGGCTTTATTTTCTTAACTCAACATTTCTTGAGGCACTAGGGGCGTTGAGGATAAATAAAATAGGGTCTTGCCCTGAGGAAGGGGGCAGAAAACAACGTTCTAGTTTATTTTGGCTGTGACTGGAGCGGCTCCCAGGTGTGGTGGAGTCCATAAGAGCTATGCCACAGAGCTGAAAAGTGGCAAAGCCAGGCACCAATCCCAGGACTTCTGACTTCTGTCCAAGTGCCCTGCCCACCACCCCTGAGCACTGGAAGATTGGGAAACGGTGCAGAAACCCACAGAGGGCTTTACAATTCCATCTCCATTGGATCCCGGAGTAACACTTGTCACCAAATAACTGCATATTATTTGGGTGATTTATTGTTAATCTGTAAGCCCAACGTGGGTAGGGGCCACGTCTTGTTTGCTGAAGGCTGAGTTTTCAGGCCTGGCACAGAGCCACCAGCGCTCCACAATTGTTTGTGCAATGATTCACCAACAGCGATAAAACTCGGGGCCAAATAACACCACCAGGAAATAAGGTCGCTGGCTGCCCGAGAGGAGGTGTGAAGGAATAAGAAGGGAATTAGAAAAATGTGGGGGTGGGGGGAGACAGGGCGGAGAACAGGCATTCCCTTCTCATCCCCTACCAGGTCTGAGCTACGTATTCTGTCGGAGGGCGCTCTCCTAAAATCTCAAGGAAGTGACCGGGGAAGGAGAAAAGGGCGGTTGCTTTTGGCCACGCGGGTGGTTAGCAAAGGGGGATGGCAATGCCATACATCCTTGGCCAGGCCTAGGTCTGTGCCTCCTGGTGTCCTAGACCCCGGGCGGATCAGAGGTGGCAAAGCGTTGTCGCCCGGACGGAGACCCGCCTGTGCAGCAGCACCTGGGCGAGCTCCTTGTGAGAGATGAGAACCAGGCCTTGCCCCGCCGCTGCCCCACTGCATCCACCCCTCCCCAAAATGAGTTAGTGGAGGGATAAAGGAAGGTGCGGGGGCCCTAAGGGTGGACTCGGAGTTCCCAAGTATCTCCTGCAGCCATGAAGAAATTGCTGGTTTAACCGAGGCCCGTCCTGTTAAAGATGAGTCCAAGAGGCGGCTGGGAGGACACTCTCCAGGCAGCGGTGTTGGGACCAGGAAAGGGACTCTCAAGGACTTGGGACTTTTCTTGGACAAGCTCGGAAATATAGATATCCTCCTTTTCTCCACAAGACACAAGTTTTCGGGCTCATTCTTGACAGTGCAGCTCATGTGGGAAAGTGTAGAGTGGTGTGTGTGTGTGTGTGTGTGTGAGAGAGAGAGAGAGAGAGAGAGAGAGAGAGACCCAGCCCAAATCTAGAAGAGGGCTGGTGCTGGTGCACGGAGGCGGGGCGGAGGGCGAGGGGGGAAGGTTGCAGCACCACGGTGGTTCGGGGAGCGGGTGGCGCAGGAGCAGTAGCTCGCCCGCCCGCCCCTTCCTTCCAGATCCTGCTCTCGTGCTCAGCGCTCAGACCCAATACCTGCTGCATGGCCCCCAACGCTTGTCCCCCCTGCAAGCCCAGGGTGAGGGTGTAGGCGGGGAGCTGCCAGCCGCTTGCGCTGGCCGCGTGCCTGATGCGGAACTGGAAATCAGCGGAGGGACCAGGGCAGAGGAGGCAGGGCTCAGGGGCTGTGGAAGATACGCCCAACTCTCCCCTTCACTCGGTTTTAGGTCTTAAGGGTGGAGGGGTACTAATGGTAATAATATAGAAGAAATCTCCAGCGCTGACACTGAACTTAAAAATTTCAGAGCTTCCAAAGCACTTTTACTGGCCCAATCTTCCTTGAATCTCACAAAAATCTTGTGAAGAATTACCTCTATTTCTAAATGGCATTGAAATTGGGAGAACCGTTCGACGCTCTGCACTTGGTGTTTCTTACACTTACCCATAGAAAGACACAATGTAGAGGGAGAAAGAAAAAAAAGACGGTAACTGGGAAACCCACCTCCGCCTTGGTATTAAGACCTCGCCGGAGGCGCAGGCCTGAGGCTGGGGCCCTGCCTGCAGATAAGATCTGCGTTGTTTTGACCTTTCTCCTCCTCCGTTCACTTGAGCCCATCGTGGTCTTCCTTCCTTGCTCCCTAGGCTTAGACCACGACATTGACCAAAGCACAGTAGATGGGTCTAAGTCCTTCCTGAGAGCGCCCCCCAGAGAAACCCCATTGGAAGGAAGGGCAAGGAGCCGGCTCCGTGACTGTCTTCGCAGCACAACCAGCAAGCGCCTCTGGCGTGGAGACAGAGGGATGCTTGCTCCAAAGCCGCCAAGGGGGCCACACAGAATCGTGGGCCCACGCAGAGTGGGGATAGGGGTGCTCTGAGCTTTCTTTCCCCTAGTAACGGACATAAGTGGTGAGGAAAGCGAATGTTAGTATAGAAGTTGGCTTTGTGTGCAGGGAGTGCAGAGCACTCCTCAAGGAGAGGATTGAAATAAAAAGCCAATAAAAAAAACTTTCCTACTACAATTGCTGTTAATGGAAAAGGCGCCTAACTTGCTGAATTATATCTTTCAAAGTGCCTGTTCATCATTGGGAGTTCCTTCTCTACAAGGAGGGGGAAAAATATGAAAACAAAAACCAAATTCGAGAAGCCTCCTTAACCGGCCCCCGCAGTGCCTTGGAGGCCCCAGCCCAGCCGGGGAGCGCTTCCCCTCTCAGCCCCTAGGGCAGAGAGGAGGCTAAAACAGCCAAAATAACATAAAACAGAGGAACAAAACGTTTAAAATCCAAGGGCAAAAATCGCTGTGGGTCTCAGGATTTGCGCCGCGCAGGGCTCGGTTCCATGGTCTGCTCCGCCGGAAGGCCGGGCCTGGCCTGAGCAGCGAGGCAGATGCCTCGGCGGGGCTGGGGAGCGCAGCTCCTCCTCTTCAGGTGCCCAAGGACCCTCAAGGCACGGGGCTCACACTTAAAGCCTGGGAACGCGCAGACAGGAAACCCACTTCCTCCTAAGCAGTTTCTTGCTCGCAGGATGAGAGGCGTCCAATTGAAGCAGAATGATCCTCATCTACTAATATCCAGCGTGGCCACAAAGCGACTGGCCATTTACGCCGCCACTTTAAACAAAGATATTTGGTTATTCCCGGGGAAGCAAGTGCACTTTTGCATGGCTGAGCTCTGGGCAGAGGAGAGCCTCAGCCCAGCCTCCCGCCCGCTGGGCTGCTCGCTCCTCGGGATTCGCCCCCTCCCGGCCAGCTGGGCCCGCCGGGGTTCAGGCTCAGTTCACCCAGGACGCTCCCTGGCCGCACCCTCCCTGAAGCATCAGAGGGGAAATCAGCGTGGCCCTGGGCTCGGGTGCTGGGGCTGTGATGTCCTTGGAAAGTCAGCGCCAGAGCCCCGCGCGTCCAGGCGCTGGGCGAGGGTCGGGGACTCCAGGTTTGTTCGAGGTGGGGCAATTTAAGCGATGGCCCCCCGCGTTAATCCCCCTCCAGCCTCCCAGCTCCAGCTGCCAATGATGTGTTTGTCTTGGCCAGGGGGTGGGGGTGGGGAGGGGAGGCGAATGTAAGGGGGGGGGCGTGATGCGGAGGAGGGGACCCTGCTCCGCCAAGATGACCCTGAGCTGGAGGGAAGGAGGACGCGGGGATCCGGGACTACCTCCCGCCGGCAACCCACCCACTGCTCAGCGCCCGCTGGGAATCTCTCTTGGGTAGAGGGAAAGGGGGCGGGGATCAGAGGTGTCCCTCTGATGGTGGCAGAAGAAGCAGACAGACTGACAGACACGCAGCCAACAGTGCGGCCCCAGGGTTCGTCCCCAGACTCTCAAGCTCATTTGGTGGCGACTGGGGCCCGGCGCTGAGAAGCCCAATGTGGTTCGGAGGCAATGGGAAGGCTCGGGGCTGGGAGGCCGCGGCGGGAGGGAAGAGCAGCCCCAGAAGGCTCAGGTGAAACCCCCCAACCCCGCCCTTAGCCCCCTCCCTTTAAACACCTGCCTTCGCCCTGGGGAACCCCACCGAACTGAAAAGTGGTTCACTTTGTAACTCCGAAAGTTGGTTGCAAAGCAGCATTCACCTTCCTTTCTCACCACCATCCCTCCTCCTCGGCTACTCCCTACCCCACCTCTTGCCCTCCCACTCTCCGTGCCCTCCTCCTTCCCTCCCCCGCCTCACCCTCCCCCGCGCGCCGCTGGCACCCCACAAAATATAGGGGTGGGGGTGTCCGGGGAGGGGGGAAGAAATGCTTCGGGTCGCGTCTCTGCCTCTCTCTCTCTCTCTCTCTCTCTCTCCCTCTTTGAGACCTAAAAATCCTGACAAGTGAAACTTAAAGGTGTTTACCTTGTCATCAGCATGTAAGCTAATTATCTCGGGCAAGATGTAGGCTTCTATTGTCTTGTTGCTTTAGCGCTTACGCCCCGCCTCTGGTAGCTGCCTAAAACCTGGCGCCGGGCTAAAACAAACGCGAGGCAGCCCCCGAGCCTCCACTCAAGCCAATTAAGGCGGACTCGGTCCACTCGGTTACGTGTACATCCAACAAGATCGGCGTTAAGGTAACACCAGAATATTTGGCAGAGGGAGAAAAAAAAAAAGCAGCGAGTCTTCGCCTTCCCCCTCTCCCTTTTTTTTCCTCCTCTTCCTTCCTCCTCCAGCCGCCGCCGAATCATGTCGATGAGTCCAAAGCACACGACTCCGTTCTCAGTGTCTGACATCTTGAGTCCCCTGGAGGAAAGCTACAAGAAAGTGGGCATGGAGGGCGGCGGCCTCGGGGCTCCGCTGGCGGCTTACAGACAGGGCCCGGCGGCACCGCCGGCCGCGGCCATGCAGCAGCACGCCGTGGGGCACCACGGCGCGGTCACCGCCGCCTACCACATGGCAGCGACGGGGGTGCCCCAGCTCTCGCACTCCGCCGCGGGGGGCTACTGCAACGGCAACCTGGGCAACGTGAGCGAGCTGCCACCCTACCAGGACGCCATGCGGAGCACCGCCTCGGGCCCCGGATGGTACGGCGCCAACCCAGACCCGCGCTTCCCCGCCAGTAAGTGAGGCCGCCCCACCGCGGGGCTGCGCGCTACGCGCGGGAGGAGCGGGGAGAGCCGCCCGAGGGGCGCGGCGCCTGCGGGCTGTGCGCCGGGCATCAGGGTCGGCGCCCGGCAGCGGCGCCAGGGAGTCGGGCGCGGGAGCTGGGGATTGATTCTTCTTCCTGCTGGGCTTAGGGGTCCAAGAAGAGACTCATAGTATCGGGACCTGGGGGAGCAGGCGCTAGTATTCGGTGTCTCCCAGATGCGGCCAACTGGCAGCTCTGCTCTGCGCCGGAGACCTCGCAGTGCCGAAGAAGGTGCCTCCCCAACTTAGGGAGTCGGGGAAAAGCAGGGCGCAGAGAGATGCGGCCTGGCCGGGCGGGAGGCTGCCAGGCAGGGAAGCGCTCAGGCTCCGGGGCCGGCCTCTCTCCAGTCTAATCAGGTGGGAGGGCGGGCAGCACCAGAGCGGGATCTAAATGGGCCAAGCAAGGGCCAGCACTGGGGCTGACAGGCGAGCGCAGGCGAGAGGCAAAGCGTCTAGGGGCTCTAGCTTTCTGAACACCTCCATCTCCTAAACTCCCGAAGTTAGAGTCTTTACTGTGGAAACCCACCTCCTGGCCTGGGCCCAGCCAGTTCGCCGCCAGTGGCCCGTTAACCCCGCGACTTCAGCCGGGGTTTGGGTACGAACGGAACAAATGTACTTTTTGGGTGGAGCACGGAGACCGAGGGAGGTAGCAGAGTTTGAGGTGGGAGCTCTCCAGGCAGCGCCTCGACGGCATGGCCAGGGCCGGCGCTGGAGATCCCCGCAGCTGGGCCTCTCCGGGTGAGGCGGCCTAGGTGAGGAGGGCGCCGTCGGGGCCCGGCCTGGCCAGCCAAAGGCGCGGAAGGGAGAGGCGGCCTGGCCCGGCCTGGCCCCGGCCGACGCTGTGCGTTTGTCGCTTACAGTCTCCCGCTTCATGGGCCCGGCGAGCGGCATGAACATGAGCGGCATGGGCGGCCTGGGCTCGCTGGGGGACGTGAGCAAGAACATGGCCCCGTTGCCAAGTGCACCGCGCCGGAAGCGCCGGGTGCTCTTCTCCCAGGCGCAAGTGTACGAGCTGGAGCGACGCTTCAAACAACAGAAATACCTGTCGGCTCCCGAGCGGGAGCACCTGGCCAGCATGATCCACCTGACACCCACGCAGGTCAAGATCTGGTTCCAGAACCACCGCTACAAAATGAAGCGCCAAGCCAAGGACAAGGCGGCGCAGCAGCAACTCCAGCAGGACAGCGGCGGCGGCGGCGGGGGCGCTGGGTGCCCGCAGCAGCAAGCGCAGCAGCAGTCGCCACGCCGCGTGGCGGTGCCGGTCCTAGTGAAAGACGGCAAACCCTGCCAGGCGGGCGCCCCGGCCACCGGGGCAGCCAGCCTGCAAGGCCACGCGCAGCAGCAGGCTCAACAGCAGGCGCAGGCCGCTCAGGCGGCGGCGGCGGCGATCTCGGTCGGCAGCGGCGGTCCGGGCCTGGGTGCACACCCGGGCCACCAGCCGGGCAGCGCCGGCCAGTCCCCGGACCTGGCGCACCACGCCGCCAGCCCCGTGGCGCTGCAGGGCCAGGTCTCCAGCCTGTCCCACCTGAACTCCTCGGGCTCGGACTACGGCACCATGTCCTGCTCCACCTTGCTATACGGTCGGACCTGGTGAGAGGACGCTGGGCTGCAGCTTGCCCCGCACACTGCCTCATCGCTTCCCCTCTCGCCCGCCACACACGTCAACCGCCCGGCTCCCCAAGCGCTTCGGCTTTTCTTAAGAACCTGTCCGGTTTAGAACAAGGGGAAAAAACGCCAAGGCCAAACTGCTGGACGTCTTTCCTTTTTCCTTTTTCTTCTAAAATGTGTGGGATTTTTTAAAAAAAGAAAATAAAAACAACTAAGCGAATCCAATTCCTTAAGGAGCCTTTAACCAGAGAAGGACATAAGAACAACTTTCGGGGTGTCTTTTAGGTGATTCAGATAGGTTTCCCACGCTCGGACGGGGCAGAGTTGGGAGCGGGATCTCCGCCGGCACGGCGCTGGACTCGAAAGATCGCGAACTTCATTCTGGGTACCCTGTGCCAGCAAAGTGGACTCGCTTGTAAATACCAGGATCTCTTTGAAGGGGTGACGGGCTGGGGGGAGGAAAGACACTTCTGCAGAACCCGCTTGTCAGTGGCACAAAGGAGACGCCCCTCCCAGCAAACTCCCGCTGCCCAGGCTCAGCCTGCCAGCCCTGGCTGAAACTGTTTTATGTTTGATGTGAACTCGTAGCTGTAAAACGCTGTCAAAAGTTGGACTAAATGCCTAGTTTTTAGTAATCTGTACATTTTCGTTGTTAAAAAAAAAAACAGTTCCCACCCCCTGCCCATCATATTTTTTATGGGCACTGACAAATCCGTGTATATTACTTGGCAGTTTGGTATTTGAAGCGTCAGTCTTTTTCTGTTGTAACTTATGTAGATATCTGGCTTCAATATAGTTCCTAAGAAGCTTCTAATAAATTATACAAATTAAAAAGATGCCTTTTCTGATTAAAAACCCACCTTTTGTTTGGTTTTGATTTGGCTTTAAATGGAGTTTTTGGTTGGGGAGAGCACTCGCCGATGGCCAGAGGGGGTGGGGATGTGAATTGTTTGGGGGCTCAAAGGGTCCTGAGCCCGCGGAGGAGTCCTGGCCTTCTGCCTCCAAACTGAGGAGAATCAGACCGTGAGCAGCCCTGGGGCTTGACAATAAAGAGGAGAAAAGCTAAACTACTTCCACCAGGAAGGAGAGGGAAAAAAGGGAGAGGACTAGACCAAAGGACTAGTCTTCAGAGCCAGGCTTCTGTTTTTTTAATCCTCAGAAGTATCTACTGTGGTCTTTCTTACACAGCTAAGCCAATAACCCCGAACGAGCAATTATTTTTACTGAACTGACTGCCCCTGTAGATTTCAACATCCATCTTTTATTTCAAATCCATGGCCCACTCTCCTGGCAATTAGAATTTGGTGGCTAGTTGTTTTCCAAAGTGGAGCAGTCCCTCCCAGTTTTGCTTCTACTCCGAAATGGCTATCCTCACCCCAGGTTGGCCACGGATCCCTACTACTCAGGGCCTCTTGGCCTCAGGAAGTGACCCACTCGGCTCCTGGCCTGGGGTCACCATCCTGCCCCCATCAGGACTTCGGAAGCTGGACTTCTGCTCTCTCTTCTACCGGTTTCCATCTCTGGGCTCCTAAATCTTTGTAGTAATGAATCTTTCGCTTGTTCCCAACTCTCCACCTCTCCTGACCACCCTGCCCCCTGTAAAAAAAATAAATAAAAATCTTTTATGTTTCTTTCTATCTCTTATTTCTTGGTCTCTTTGGTGCCCAGATGTGGCTATTGCAGAACTCTCAGGGTTGCCCTGGGGAGGGGAGGAGAAAGTAGTGGTGGCGGACACAGAGAAATTGTGTTCCTCAGACAGGCGCTGTCCCTTCCACGTCACAGCCTGATAAGCCTGCGAGGAAAGTGACGGAGTGGGCTGCGGACCCATGCCCCACCCTCTTCCTAGGCCTGACAGTGTGGGAATGTGGGGGATTGGTTCATATTTACCATGTACTCACTTCTTGTCTAGAATTTCAACTTTTTTCTTCCTTGCCTCTCCCCTTCATTACTTCCTCTCTTCTTTTTATCTCACTGAATCTCCACTTCTCTTCCTGATCTCCACCCTCACCCTCCAGTAACTTGTCAGAGAAGTAGCCAGGCCTCAGGCCTTGTTCTGTAACTCAAGTCCTCCTTGCTGACTTCCTGGGGGCTTCTCGCTGGTGGTGCTTTAGGACTGGGGACCAGGGCAGGCTTCTTCCCCAAGGACTCTGGCTGCGGGCATATGTTTCCAATACCCAGAAGAGACTCAGAGACTCCGAAGGGAAAGTTGGTTGGGTCTAGGGAGTGTGCCAGTTGGGGAATATTTCCTTTTGGAAAACAAGCAAAAATCTGGGAAGTTTGAACACTTATGGTGGAATGGGCCCCCATGGCCTCAGGATAGAGTGTGTAAGTGGTCAGGTCACCCAGCTGAGGCCAGGGAGAGGATTGGCTCTAAGGTCCCAATTCCACGGGGCTGGGGTGGGGGTTGGGGAGCTTCTGATCAACGTGCCCTGTGCCCGGCACAAGCCTGGGCGGAGACAGGATGGACAGTGCCCCGCAAATGTCCGGGGTGGCTGCCATCGGCACCCTATCCTAGCCCAGAGCTGGTCCCTGACAGTCTCACTCTTAAGGGGCCGTGCTACTCTCAGCCTTACGAGCCTTGCAATGGATGGAGTTTCTATCAAAGGCATTCTTCCACTCGCCATCTAGAAAGAGACAGCTTAGTATGAAGTTTGTTTACTTGTCCTGGGGAAAGGTAAATTCAAGCGGTCGACCTGGAGACAAAATAGGGCTTTGGGGGCCCACCAGCTCCCGCTCCTGGCCTGGCTACCGTAGCTGTAGGAAACATCTCTGGAAGCGGTTAGAAGCGTCTTGGTAAGAAATAGGTGCACGCTCATCGCAGCAAAAGACCGCAAGCTAGGGACGAGCCCCAGTCCCACATCTCGGTCAGCCTCTGCGAAGCCGATAGTGTCTTCTCCTGGAGTCGACCTCCCCTAGGTCTCCCGTATCTCTGGTTCGGGTCAGCTCTGGCCTCCCCTGAGGGAGAAATCAGCCTTTTGGGGACGCTGCTGGCGCTGAAGTGCCTGGAAGAGCCGGAAGCTTGCCCACGAGTGGCAGCAACGCAGTTCGCCCTGAGTTCCGGGCAAAGCTGAGCGCCCCCGCCTAAGCACCCCACCCATCCCTAGGCCCCAACGGCTTCGGGGGAGCAGGGGAGATTTTGCAGACAGCATCCCCCCCTCTTCTCCCCCACCCTGCCATGTAAACACGAGGACTTTCTCGAGAGCCCTGGAGAGAGGCTCTAGTGGCTTCGGGGCCTGAAACCCCAGGCTTGGCTTGTTTGATGTTTAGCATCCCAGAGCGGCTCCCCACCCCCGCCCCAGCCTGGGAACCCGGATCTGTTGGTCGGAGACGCAGGAAAGCAGCCCTCTCAGCTGGCGGGCCAAGGACTGGGCCGAGTTCAGAGGAGGCGAGAAGAGCGGGTCAGAGATGCTCCGAGCTGGGTGCAGGGACTCTGGACTGCCGCCGCCCCCAGCAGGGGCAAGAGCGGGGCAGCGGGAGTCTTCCAGGCCAGCAAGCCGTCGGAGGCAGGGAATGCCTCAGCAGCCGGAGCACTGGCTCTGGGAGAGGGGCTGGCTTGGTGGGAAGTAGCTAGCTTGGGGTCCCCCAGTGGAATCAGAGGCAGGCCGCAGTCCACGCTGCGGGAAACGCTCCTGGTGCTTATGCTTGGAGGCGGGGGAGGCCCGCGCGCGCCAGTGCACGGGCCTCGCAGGAGGCAGCTCTTCTTGCCACTGCTAGGGATTGGCCTTTGAGAGAGGAAGACTTGCTTGGGAGCCCTCCAGCGATTTTGAATCCTCCTGAGGCAGGATGAGGCCGAGGTCTCGCAGCGAGGTCTGCGATTTTGAAACCCCAGAGAAGAATTCTCGGACTTTGGAGGCCACAACACTCTTCCTGCGCGCTCACCGCCTTCTGGGCGTCGGTGAGGGGCTAGCTGCGGGCGCGAGGGCACGAACGGTAGCGCGAGTCTCTTCTCAGGCGACCCGAGATAAGAGGAAAGGAGAGCGGGGTTTTCTGACTTCCAACTCATTAGGGACCAGGTAAGGTCAATGCTTTGTCTATTATGTCTTTATCTTAAAAGCGGGTCAATTTAAGATAAGGGAGGGGAAGTCCAGGATCTTGTGACGTGTGCTGATAAAGACTGACCCCTTTTCTAAACTAAAAGCAAGCTAGGCAGACCATTCATTTTCTGTAAACAAGAGAGTTGCGAGAAGCTGCGGTGAATTCTGATCGAAAGTCCCCAGTCTCTCTAGCCATCTCCCCTCCCCCCAATTATTAGAGGGGGAGAAGAGTGAGCAAGGATGTTATCTGTGGAGAACTGGAAAGCCTGTTGGGAAATGTGAATCTGAGATGATGTGGCTCTTAGGCATGGTTGGCTGTCGTGTTTGTTTCAAATGTGGCTTTCTTTCCGAACGGAAGGAAAGTGGCAGTTGTGAGTATTGAGAGGGATGAAGCTAATGTTTTCCTTGTTCAACCAGGTGCCTATAAGGAATCCCAGACACCACCTTCCTCTGCCCCCTGCCCCCACCTTCCTGGCTGGTGTGTTTGTGGTTGTGCAATTGTATTCTTGCAGCTTCAGGCCACTCTTTGTGGGGTCCAATTTGGGCTCCTGCCTCAACTTGGAGTGCAGAGTTTTCTAGTGCCTCTTTGGCCAGTAGGTTCTGGAAGGAGTGTCCTACACTGAGTCACCATCTGTGGTGAGCTTGTCCACCCAAGTGGCTGGAAGAATTGGGTAGGAGTGGGAGTAGAGGAAATACTCTGTTTCATTCAAGAGGGGAGCCAGGGTCTGCATGCCTCCTCCCCCATGTAATTGTGTTTTTAAACTTTTCCTGATTATTCTCAAAGGAATGGAAGAGGAGCAGGCTCAGCAACTTGACAGCACAGCTTTTGCCTCATTTGAAGCCGTAGCTGAAGTGGCTGGCTGCACTTCCCGCGGACAGTAACCTAATGCCCTACTTGGAAGGCATGTAGGAAAGGCCCCAGGCTCCTCAGTTGAGACTGTTCCCCATTCCGTCTCTGCTTCCTAAACATGTGTTGTCTTTATGATTATGAATTGCAACAGTTTTGGAAAGTGCGAGGTTTAAATTTATTTCTCTGTTTTATTTCTTCTTGAGTTACTTGCAGGACATGGCAATATAATTGATCACTATTAGTGCTCTGCTTGATATGGGAAGAAACGTTTAAAAAATTGCAGGCGATAGGGCTTGCTAAAGATAACTCTTTCCTCCAACATAACAGTAGCATCTGGTTCTGCTTGCTCTGTATGCAAGTATAAGAGTTTGCATACAGACACCTGTCTGTATGTGTATTACAGGGGTACATGCATACATGTGTCTAGCTTATATGTCTTTTATACTAGACTTAAAAGAAAAAAATATTATAAATTCTCTTAGTAGAGAATCTTACAGAACCTGTTAGATGCAAGAAAGTTGAACACATTCATTACCTCAACCAAGATGGCACATGAAACCAAATTTCCCTTAAAAACTCATGTAAACAAAAACTTTCCTTAGTTTTGCCAACTTTAAATTGGAACAATTTATCTTCACATGAAACTGGAGAACTATTTATGTTATAGGGACATATTTCCAGTTAACAAAAACAAATGGAAATGCTTCTGACCATTTTTTGTAGCACTCCCCTCCCCCGCCCCAATCTGGCCTTCATGGAGTAGTGGAAATAAGAGGGCAGGTCTATGAGCGTAGCTAGAAAAGAAAAAGACAAACTTCTCCTTCTCCCTTAATCTATTTCATACATTTCCAGGAATCTTGTCTTTGATTGCCAGGCTGTTGGTGCAGTGTCAAACACTGCATTTCTAGGGATTATGGTGATTATTGCTAGTGTCATTTCTACAAAATCATAGATGTCAGGCCACATGAAAAGTGTCCTTGGATACTATTCCCCAGTCGTGAAGCCTCATAGTGTTCTTGGGAAAATCACAAAGAACAGCAGGGGCTCTACATTGCCTAGCACTCTCCCTCTCAATGCTGCTGCTTGAAGGTGTCCACAGCTCTAGGAGACAAGGGCTTATTTGGTCTGCATGCCACCGATTTACCTGAGCCTCCAAGAACACACAGGGGAGTGCAAGCGCATAGATGTAAACCTGGGAATTACCGTAATGACCAGAAGGGGACGGAGAACTGGTGCCCCTAAGCTAGCTGCTCTCTCTGTTCTAACCCAGGAGACCAGCACAATTGTTTAACACATCTAGGTGTGCTCACGTATAAAGGGAACCCTGAAAGTTAGGGTCCTGCAGCGACCCCCACGCCCACCCTCACCCAGAGCACCAGGTTGTTAAACAGACTTGGAGCGGCAGGCTCTTTCAGAGCAGACTCTGAAGCCTCAGAGGATTAAACCCCTCTCCTTTCCTGGCCACTCCATGGTGCCTCAAGGTCTGCAAGGGTGGGGACTAGGGAGGAGGAGTGCGCTGGGCTGGACAGCTTCATCCTTCCCTTCTGAGTGTGCGTCAGAACGAAATGCAACCCGCGCGCCACAGGCATGCCCAGAGCACGCATCCCCGCCTCTGGCCAAGGCTAGACGTTATAGCCGGTTCCCGACTACTCATCAGCCTGTGACGTTACCTGAAATGCTGGTTACCGCTCCCTGGCAGGACTGCTGAGGCGGAAACCTAGGTGTGGTAAACTTTGGCTGCAATCTGTCACATCCACCACTCGCACAGCATAAAGCTCAGATATCTGTCTTCGCATCCCCTAGGTTTCAAAGTGAAATCAAACAACAGAACCTTTGGAAATAATGAACAAAAAAGGCAACCATAACCTAGCCACAATCTAGCACTACATGGGGGCAAAGAGAAAATCTTTGAGATCTGTGGTAACATATAAGCACCTTCACTGCATCCCTAACAGTTAACATTAACCTTCCTGTATAAACAGTTTCCAACAACTACAATGCCACACCAGTCTACAATTAAGTGTTAAAAATTCTCGACATGGCTAAATACTTAGATTTTGTTGGTTGGGTGTCTATGGAAGCTGGGAATTTGTGTGTATGTGGTTATGCTCATTGGTAAGACAAGAGGGGAAAGGAAAGAGGACTGGAAAGAGGGGAGGGAGGAGAAAGGGAGGGAGGGAGGGAGAGAAGGAGGGAGGGAGGGAAAACTGCGTCTAGTGAAAGTGTGTGGGATTCTGCTGGTGTTTTTGATACAGCTGAGTCGTGCTGGTTATAGCTCGTCTTTGGTTCGAAGAGTTGGGGTACAGTGGGAGAATGTGTGGTGTGTTTGTGGTGTTTCAGGAGTGATGCTAGTGGGGATGGCAGGGGAGCCTGCTGGGAGGCAGTGTGTGTGCCATTTATTTGCCTTGGGCCAGTAATACAATGGCAGCGTAATTATCTAGCTGAAACATGCTCAAACAGCAAAAAGTTGCAAAATAGATCGACCTCCCTGAGAAGAGAGGGAGCTGGTTACTGAGGTCTGCAGCCATCATCCTTTTTTCAATACATTTTAAACAAGAGGATCTGGGGAGTGATTCCGATTCAATACACATAATCAGTTTGCAAGTCTTATTTCCATTTGAAAACAGGGCCATTTGCAATCATAAGGGCCGGACACGCTGAAAGATACCGCGTGCTTTCCCAGCAGATGATGGGGGACAGAGTCTGCAGGCGAGCACTGAATATTTTCTTCAAGCCTCAGGCCTGATGCATCAGTCTTTAGTCCCGTTGTGTTTTGGACCAAATATTGCTGTTGAATATATAACTTAATTGTTTAGAAAATTCAGACTCCACGGTTGAAGAGGGAAAAAACCGGCAAGAAAGGTGAGAGAGAAACCATGTTTGTGCTTCTCCTGGGCGCTGGTGAAGAGTCATTTAGATAAGAGCACACAGGTACAAGATTTGATGGAAAATTCAAACTTCTTTCTAAAAGAAGAGCCGCCAGAATAGGTTGTCCGGGACTAAAATTCGCGGTTGCAGCCGCGAAGCCCCGCCTGGGTGTGGCGGGGGTCATCGGGGTACTTTCGGGCTGGGGCTCAGAGCTGCCACCAGAGCCCGGGGTGGGCACCACGGCTTCCCAGGGGCGCCACCAAAGACCTGGGAGTCATTCGCGGTCCAGCATTTTCAAGTTGGTTGTCCGGCGGTTCCGCTGTAAGTGTGGGCACTGAAAATTTCCAGCTGTTTTCTGTCGCAGAAAGTTTTGGTTTTCAGGACCAGGAGAAGCAGCTGTCCGGGACCTCCCTCTTCCTGCCTGGGATTTCGGCTCTTCCCACCACGCTCAGGCTCTCCTCCCACCTGGGTCCAAGGCCTCACCCCGCTGCCGCTACCCCACCCCCACCGCCGTGGCCTGGCCTCCCACACCCAGCGCGCAGGCTCACTATCTGCTCCCACCCAGCTTCGCCCACCTCTAACTTAGACCAGCAGGTCGTTTTTCCTTCTGGTTTCACTTCCCGAACCACCTTGGCTCCCCGACGCCTGCCCACCGGGTCTCCAACCCCTGGTCTGGAGACGGGCCCAGGAAGTCTGGTGTGCAGATGAGCAGAAATTTCCTGTGAATTTCGATGCCAGAACATATAGGCACTCGTCCCCTGGGTTTTGACAGTAATCCAAACCCTAACTTGAAGGAATTTTTTAAACGATCTTAAAACACAATCTCCTTTGAACAAATGAACCGAATCAAACAAATCTACTGCTGCTGAGTTAGGAAAGGGGAAATTTTGTCTGCCCCGATGCCGACATCGAAGGAACTCTCTCGTCTGAAATTCAATCTAATAATAATGTGCGCTCAGTGCCCATTCCATTTTCATTTCAAAAGGGAATAATTTAGTAATGTCAAGTTAGTGCCTCTTGGGCAAGTGTATTTTTAGACGTCCTCACAAAGCATTTTTGCCTCTGGGAAGACCCAGGAGAACCCAAAGATGGAGGGGGCATGTGAGAGAATGGGGGTGAGGGGATTCTGCACAAGTCTGCCAGATTGCTCGATTTTCTGCACCATTTGTCCTAAAAACTCGGATGTTCTCTTTAAACACATGTCAAATTGTAGAAACCACGAAGATCTAAGCACATCACACACACACACACACACACACACACACACCAGTGTGAGCACTCCAGACTTTGTCTTCTCTAGAGCCCATTCTCTGCATAAACAAGAGTGGTCCTGAGGCACTAATTCACCTTGAGCCAAGGGGGAAAGGTCACACCTCCTGCAAACTGGGAGGACAGAACTAGTAGAACTGGCAGGGGTGAGAATGAGTCTGGGACCAATAGGACCCCAGCTGCAAGGGTGAAGGGGAGCAAGCTCACCCACCTGGGGGCAGGGCCCCAGCCGAGGCTTGGCTGCGCAGACAGAGTGGGTGCAGGGAAATGTGCCCCAGAGCCGCAGAGAGCCAGAACAGGCTCTCAGGGCAGAAGTTGCAGCCACCTGACCACCCCATGCAGATCCGGGAACCACACCACCATATCTAGGAGCTGTGGTTGGTTCGTGTTGATTCCTTCCAGCCTTCCCGGACCTCCCTGGGAACCAAGGATACACAGGCTCAGGATTGTTGCCTCATCAGGAACAGTCTCTGTCAAGGAGAAGAACCCCCAGCCTGTCTTCCTCAGGGCCCCCCCTCCCTGTCTCCCAAGGCAGATACGGGAAACCCTCACTAGAACCCAAAGATCGCCTGCAGGAGCATCACATTCTTGAAGTGATGACCTGATGTGACTTTATTATCTACTTTTTATTAGTGTTCTCGTCCTCCTCATTTTCCACTTCGACATTTCAGTGCCCACGTTTTACTTGCTGTCTTGTCCAATTCCAACCTCGTTGCGCAGTCTTACTTCACGGGCAGTGCGGTATCATTTTCCTAATGTCAGTACTAGGAAAGGCCAATAAAGCGGATGCTCTAAGCCATAGAGAAGGAAAGCCAGCAAGGCCCATGTGGGAGGCTAGTTGGGGGGTGGGGGGGAGGGAGGGAGGGGTAAGAAGACCAGAGAGCTGCCAAGGTCACCCTATCAGAGGGCTAGCGAGAAAAATCACATAAGCGAAGAGAAGCCGCAGCACAGAGAAATTCAATTAATGTCAGTATATAGGGAGGAATGAATACACCCGGCCCTCAGGCATATGCCTGGCCTGGTTAGGCAAATAAGGATGAGGAGGAAGCAGATGCGTGTGTAGTGATTTAGCTCGGAGCTAAAAGGTAAATCTAGCAACCCCTGCCTTCCTCCTGCCAGAATTTAAGAACAGGGAATTTCTGCCAGCGCACATTGAAGGGCCACGGGCGGAGCTGAGGAGCCAGGGACGGGTTAGCCTGCCAGACCCCAGACGGGCCAGCTCCGGGCTCTGCACCCCGGGGAGAAACAAATCTGGGGGAGCCTGGAGGCCAGAGGGTGAAGCCCCCCCGGGCGGGGGGGAGAAACAGTGGCTTCTGGAAACTTCTGTGGAAACACAAAAATCCTTTCCTTCGTACAAGTGCCCACCCGTCCTTTCTGTACTTGAAGAGGAAACTTTAGGAAAAGGAGAAACCCTGGGTCTTTCCCGACCCTGGTGGGTGGACAGCGCCCCCTCCCGTTCCCACCAACGCGGCCTCGCGCGACGAGCCACGCGGAGGGAGCCCGGCCGCCCGGGGAAACGGCAGGGCGACCCGCCGGGACTCCGAGCCGAGCCCGCCCCGCTGCCCTCACCGGCGGGCTGTGAGCCCCCTCGCGCGGCTGGAAGGCAGGTCCCAGCAGGGCGACCGGTTCCCTGCCCTCGGACGGGCCCCGTTCCGTGGCGCGCCGGCCGCGTCTGCCCCGGCGGCCCCCGACCCCTCGGCCCGCCCGCCGTACCCGCGGCCCGGGCTTGCGCGGCCCGGAGCCCCGCACCGCGGCGCGGGGGAGGCCGGGCGGGCCGCGCTCTCGCGGGTGGAGCGGGGGATTCCGCCTCCTCTCCCCCCCCCCCGCCCGTCCACGACCGTCCGCCGCCCGCGTCAGCGCCCCCCGCCCCTGCCCGGCCGGCTCGGGGGCGTCCCCGGGCCTTTCCTCTCCGAGGGTCTCGCACCCTGACCGCGCTGTGTTTTAGCGGCAACGCGTTAACCCTTTTAATACCCCGGACACCGCGCCGCCGCGGGCCTCGATCGGTTTGCAGCCTCACAAGGGCACTTTGGAGACACCTTCCGGCGTGCGGGGCGCCGTCCTCCCCGCAAAGGCCCCGGGGCGGCGGGCGAGGCCGGGGACCGACCCTGGCCCAGCGCCGGCTCGTCGCGGCTGCGGGCGGCGGCGCAGACTGCCCGCCGTCGGCGCCCGCAGCTCGGCCCCTGCGGCCGGGGCAGCCGGCGTCCCGAGCGCCTGGCCCGCGGAGGCTCCTCCGGGAAGGACGCGGAGCCGCGGCGCCAGGTCAGCCGGCCGGTCCCCGACGCCCGGGCGCTCCCTCCCGGTGTGGCGCGCTCGTGCTCCCGCCCTCCCTCCCTCTGTGATATTCTTCGATGATTTCGGAGGCATAGATTTTCAACTTTTGAGGGATTTTTGTTTCATCTCTACTAAATTCAGAAAGCGAGTCTTCAAACGTCTCCATGTGTATGTGTTTATTATTATTTTTTTTTCTAGCATTCAAATGAATGCGAAACCACGGATCGAATCCCGTCACTCACTCGGGGTTAGCTTCTCCCGATATTTCACACGGAAAACAAAACTGGGTCTCTGTTATTTGTACTTGTCCTTAACCTCTGTGTCCACTGCTGTAGATGCGGCTCTGTCCCTTCTCTAATAGATTTTACCAGGGGCTGGTGACAGAGAACTGATTTCTTTTCTATTAGGGTTTAGCACATCTTTGTTAAAGGCCTGCAGAATGACCAGGGATTAGATTTGCATCTCTTAGACGCCCTGTGTGGTCTTTGTGCGAAGCTTGTAACTGTTAAAAATGACTTGTTAGGAAGCGTGTGGGCTCTCATCGCTCTCCTTTTGACAGAACGATTGTGAAATTCAGATTGGCCCTGTAGGATTTAGCCCGCAGATTCCACCTGAACCCTAAGCAATTAGACCCTAATCTCACTGCAATCATATTTGAGTTAGGATTTGTTGCACTTTGTTTACTTCAATTAAAAGCAGTGGAATATTTTTTTTTTCAGCTTTTAAAGTAAAATCTCCATGCGTAAAACCTCAGGACTGCTTAGAAATGGGTTTGCTGGTGATGAGATTTCTTTTTCTGGTCGTTTCTTCCCAGTCCTCCCGCCCGCCCCTCCCCCATTTAAGTAACTCTTCTTTCTTCCCTGCTGCACGCTAAAGCTCGGAGTGTCGTCTCGGGGCGTGAATTCAGGTCGCCTAGGAAGCCCTGCGTGGAGAGGATTCCCAGCTGCGAGGGGCGCCCAAGCTCCCGGAGTCCCCAGGTCCCGGACAGGGCACTTAGGTCCCGCCCGGGAGCCTCGCTCTCCCCCCTTCGCAGCGCGACGGTGCCCACGTGAGCTCTGGCAGGGTGTGCGGGTCTGAGTCTCGCTCCCTGCGGTGGAGCAGACCCGCTGAGGCGCAGCCCCGACACCGCGGAGGCAGAGTGGTCAGCGGGCCGCGGAAGGGCCCCGCGCAGCCCCGACGGGGCGGCGCGCAGCGGCGGCGCGGGGAGGCGGAAAGGGTGGGCTCGCCCCCGCCAGGTCTTCCGAGCGCTGGTTCCCTCTGGGCGCACCTCGGCCCTCGGGCGATCCGGCCCGGCGGCCCCTGGCCTCCCCTCGTCCGGCCCCGGGCGCCGCCGCCTGCCAGGCCGCGGAAGGCCGGTCGCCCGGGTCTTCGGCATCCCCGCCACTGTCTGGGGATTCACCCCCCGCGCAGTCCCCGAGGGTCGCCCGCGGTTACTAACTGTCGAGTCAGGCCACCTTCGTTGTATTTCTTGGTCCCTGTTGACGTTATCGCCTTCTTATCTGGTGCAGCTTTGTCGCTTCTGTGTCCTCGGATTTGGAAAACACCTGACGACTTTGGGGTTTTGTTTTTTTTCCCCCACTTTGATTCGTGACCACTTATTTGCTCCAAATGAATTTCATTCGGTTCCCTAAATTACTGCTTCGTCTTTCTCAATTAACACTAACGTGGGGGTCAACGTAGGATGTGAACAAGAGGAAGTTTCTGGCACGGAGGACCCCGATGCTATTTATTTGGGTGGGGAAAGAGGGAGACGCCACTTTTTAAACTTCCCAGCGAACTTTTGGATAACAAGTGCTCTCATTATCACTCGTCACAGAGGACAAAAACCAAAAATGTTCTTTTTATTTTATTCCATAAGAGCGAAGGAAAGGTAGCCCATAATTTACCGCTGTCTGCCTTTGCAACTGAAACATTTTAAATAAGGAGAAAGTCCTTTGCTGACACTGTGTAAATGCGAGCAACGCTAAGTAGTTTAAGTCAGCGGTGCTCTCCCCACGTTTTCTGAGGTGGAGTTTATTTTTAAAAGACTTATCTCTGGATAATTCTTCCAGCTAATTATTCTAACCTTTATTAAGAATTCTTAAGACTTTGTGGGAATAACGAGATTCTGTCTTGCCGTGGATGGGGAGGTGGTCTTGGGGTCAGGCAAGTCTGTGGTAATCTCCGAGATCCACCAGGAGAAGTCTTGATCTATTTGATTGAGGATCCCTGCTTTAAATCAGTCCTGTGTGCAGTTCAGTGCAGTTTTCCATTTGTGAACAGCAACCGCATCAAAACCCTAGTGTGACCATGACAATTGGGTAATCACACAGAAGGCATCTTTGCTAATGGAGAGATTCTGTAAATATGTTTCTAGTGAATACACAGATAACAGTCACAGTGGAAGGGTCAGGTGCCACAAATCATAGATTACTCTGCCGAGGGTTGCCAGCCATCTGAGGCTTGGAAGGACATTAACTGCCTTTGCATTCTCCGAATGCTCTCCTCAGTTTGTGATTTCACTTACTTGACCCTACTTCTGTTATTAAAAACCTGGCAGGCACAATCAAGGGCAAGCAGGTTGGCTACCTACCCTCCTGGCAGCTCTCCAATATTCCCATTTAGCTGCCAGGAGACAAGGAGAGGAGCACATTAGTCATGTAATCCTGCAGTAGCATCTAGAAAGTACCAGGAAAACTTTAGTAGCAGCAAAGAAGTCCACCAATCAACCTCATTTCTAAATTTATATATATACACACACACACATATATACTTATATATGTATATGTATAAGTATATATGTATATACATATAAGTATACATAAGTATATATGTATATACATATATATATATACATATACATACACATATAAAACAAATCATTCTGGGGGAATTCACTCATGGGAAGGGCAGGGAGGAGAATGAGAAGAAGTGACTTCGTTATAGGTGCTCTCAAGCACTTTCCTTGGAAAGTAAGTTGTAAGTGTGTTACTTGATAGTCCCAGTTTTGAAATCTGCCCCAGATAGAAATAGATTCTCATTACTAACAGGGAGCAAAAATCAGGAAAAGTTTCCCTTATCAGATAGTAGTAGGGGAAAAAAATCAAGAGCTTTTAATGAAATCTGGAGTATTATTTCTTCTTGTCACTGGTACAAACGTCTGGCTTTTGGCATTGCATGAGTAGAGAAATTATTGCTAACTTGCTAAGATTTAGACACTCAACTTTCAGAGAAATGTAAAATTGAATGATATAAAAATAGTTGTTTCCTAACTCAGCAAGCAGGTGTTTGGCATACAGGGACATTGTGAAAGCAAAATGCATCTCTCTCCGATGTTAGTGGTCTTTCCTTGAGGATGTAAAGTCTAGGAGTATCACACAAAAGAATCATAAAGGTGAAACAAGGCGCCCTGGGTTCCCTTATTGGCAAGGTAGGCCCGTCCCTCATACTCTCACATGGGAAGTGGCTTTGGGATTAGAATGAACGATCACGATTGATGATAAAGCCATAACTTTTATTAGTAGGTACCATGAGCTGCAGACTGACTTGTGATTTGCTTGTGTGAGAGGCCTTCTAACACTTTTTGGACAGAAAAGTTCAATTCACTGACGTATGAGTGTTCAGGAAGGCTAGCAAAGTGTATTTTTAGAAGAATATTATATTTTCTAATATGTCAGGAGGTTTCTAGATGTGAGATATAAAAAAACTAATATTTTTCAAAATTACACTATCATTACATTAGCATATTCTTAAAGAATAGAGATAGATATTACTCATCTACATTATCAAAGGGGAGAATGTTTTAAAACCAGATGACAGATTTGTGCCTTATAATTTAAACAATACTGAATGGTGAACAATCTTCCAAGTTCATTTAAGCAGGAATGGAAGAGAAGAAGAATGGGAGGGATATAACAGTGAATAAAAAGATCTTATTGTACAGATATGCCTATTTTATTAGCTTATAATCCAAATCATTACTTGTTCTTGCTACTAAGAGCCATTTCAGTGTAATGGATTCATTTCAGTTGATCAAGAAAACTGGAGCTTATGTCTTTTTATAAGTTCATGAAGAACTTTCAAATTGCCCCACCCAAGTTGGAGACATAGACACATTTTTCTTGCTTACTAAGTTGTAAAGTTAGAAGTTTTACTGATGAACACATTCCATCTTGACTAACATTCTCTGCTAAAGAAGTTTCTTGGGTTTTTTTTCCAGGAGCACAGATAAGTAGACAGAAGAAAATTCTAAGGCTATGTGACATGTGACGTTCTTAAATTAAAGCTGTAAACAGCCATATTCTTTTTTTCCCCTTTGTGTGTCTGCTGGTAGTCAGTGCCTGCATGGGGCCTGGCACATGATGGTTCGATAAGTTTGCTGAACTAATGAATTTGTAAAACACTTTCACTATTTTTCTTGTAGTCCTTTCTGATATGCAAAAACATAAAGAGAAAGGAGTAGGATGAACATTTTTCTTGTTTTTAATGTGAACAAAACAAATTAGCAAAATTCTAGGTGGGCCCTGAGCAGCGTG
Source organism: Desmodus rotundus (assembly GCF_022682495.2). Lineage (NCBI taxonomy): Eukaryota > Metazoa > Chordata > Mammalia > Chiroptera > Phyllostomidae > Desmodus > Desmodus rotundus. The sequence goes on from NC_071393.1 coordinate 51,054,679, forward strand.
GCTCAGTTGATTGGGCATCGTCCTGCCAACCAAGAGGCTGACAGTTCAGTTCCTGGGCAGAGCACGTGCCTGGGCTGCCGGGTTGGTGCCCAGCCGGGGCATGTGCAGGAGGCAACCGACCCATGTTTCCCTCCCACATCGATGTTTCTCTCCCTCTCTTCCCCTCTGTCTAGAATCAATAAAGTAAAAAAAAATTTTTTTTTTAAATTCTAGGTTGGTTGACTCAACATGACAGAAAAGAGGCCTCATTCTATGTAGTTAGCAAGGAAGGAATCTCTTACATTCTTCTGCCTATTCAAAGGAAAACTGAGGAAATGCTGTAATGTTTAAAACAAACACTCCCCCAAAGCTTAGATGTAGCACAAAATATACCCTAAAAAGTAATGCCTAGGAAAATCCTCAGAGTCAGTTTCTTTTTTCAGTCCAGATTTAAACTTTCTATGGCATACCCACTACTCCAGACCTTTAAAATTCTAAAATTCTTCTGAAGCGGTGAGGGGACCAGAAGTTCTCAAGTCCTATCATTCTTTTGTGCGTAGTAATGGGAGCTGGCCAGTGTGGTATCATGTACTAGAAAAGAATTTAAAAACTGCTGTTGATTGCTAATGGTCCGCCACATAGGGCTCCTGTATGAAAGGTGGCCCAATGGTCAAGAGGAGTTCGTTCAGTGCACAGAAGCAAAGGCTACTATTACAGCGTTGCCAACTTCCGTCCCTTAGTGAGCGCCCTTCACACACGAGCAGGGGCTGCAGCTTTGAGGCGCAATGGAACCAATGGAGTGGAGTCAGGGGTAATCAAAGGATGGCAAGTAGCTTCAGAGGTGGGCTGCCCTGTGCCTTATCCAGGAGTGGACAAAAGTAGGTTTACAACTGTGAGGACATGAAACAGAGTTTATTTTTGTATTATTTATTAATGATTATACTATTTGTGTTACAACTGTAAACCTACTTTCCCCCACGCCCTGCTTTGGCTCAGTCAGCTATGGGAGTCTGTCTTCATTGATTTGGGGCCTGATATGTACGTGTTAAGGAAAGGCTATACTGGCAAATTCTTTTCTATTTTGATGTGAAGCCTTCTATCAATATGAGGGTATTATTTCAAGTGGCCAGTGTATGCACATGGAGCAAGGATATCCCTGGTTTCAGCTGAGCAGGCTCCCTAGAAGACATGTGCATCCGGCAGCATTTGCTCAGCAAGGTGGGGAAGATGGCGAGTCAAACAGCAATAGCACCCTAATAAGCTAAACCTCAAATCTAAACTCTATTTATGTAAGGCTAAAACTCCTGTCAAAGCACTCACTTGGCACTGATATCACCTACTGTTCATATCCAAATATGCATTTTACGCTCTTAGTGGGTTACAGGTAATCCTTCAACTTGTGTTTTCAGTAAAAGAAAGCTCTAAAAGAGAATGTTCTTCACCAATGTCCGAGCAAGTGGAGACTCACTATTTACCCAAACATTCTCTTCATTCACATGTAGATAGGAGTCAACATTTCATCACCAACTTCATGCCAAATCAAACCACTGTAATGAGTGATTATAAAATTATAATTAAAGAAAATAGTTGATAGAAACCAAAAAACAGAGCTTGATACAAACACCCTGTTGTCAATGTATATCCAGTTTAGAATTATGCAGAAGAACTAGGGGACATCACCCTAGGATGTAAAGATTCTGTGATAAGAACAAATACGATAGTCTATGTATTGATTTATTTATTTAGTCAGTAAACACTCACTGAGTGCTTACACTAGGCCGAGTAGTAGGCATGGAGGAAAAGATATGTCTCCAGCCTCAAAGACAGTGCATTTGAGGAGTCAGGCCTGTAAATAGACAATACAGTTCAGTGCAATGAGTAAAGTAATGTGAGGGCTGTGCAAAATGCAGTGGGACCTCAGGGAAAGGAGCATCTATTCTTGACAGGAGGAGAAAAGATTATGCTTGAGCTCACTCTTGAAGGGGAAGCAGAGTGTTATCAGGTGTTCCAGGTGGAGCAAAGGGCATATACAAAGGCCCATGACAATGAAAAACTTATTATGGCCAGGGAATTGTACCTGGTTTATATTGCTGGAGCAGAAGGTGCGAGGCAAGTATTGGGAGTAAAACTGAAGGGGTGGCATGGGTGGAACATGTTGAAGACCCTGAATGCCAGACTAAGAAGTATAGATTTATCAGGTAGCAGATGGAAAGTCATTGAAGAAATTTACATATAATCAGACGCACATTTTAGAGAGACATGCAGTTAGCAGACTGGAGAATGGATTGGAAGTGGGGACAAACTCGTGTCAGTGAGACGAGATGGTGATTGTTTTTACCTGCCTGCTTGGAGGGAAAGTGCTATTTCACTAAACAGAAACATGCTCAAACCCTGGCAAGAATGAGGGCACAGGGATATTTTCCAGAGGCATCTTTCTAAGGAAAAATGACTGTTCATATTGGGTAAAGATTGCTGGTTAATTTTGTATGCCCTGTACATATCTTTTAGGGTCAAGTGTCCATTGCTCATTGTTTTACCTGACGGTGTGATTGACACCCACCTGAGGTGACATTTCTGGTACTGCGCTGAAGGACTGTAGTGTTGTCGAAAGAGTGCTGTCAGGAGTCAAGAGATTTGCCTTTAGTTCGGCTTTACATCTCCAGCTTTGTAAGACCTTGGGGAAGTCACTTTACCTCTTTGGGTCTCGGTTTTCTCAGTTATAAAGTGCGGAGCACAATATAAATGATTTGTAATGCCACTTTATGTCATGCTATGATTTGGGACTTTGTTTGCAGTTATTAATCTCTTCTAATGTTTATTTCTTTCTTACCTCATCTTCATGGTCTGCCACAACTCTAAGAGGAACAGAAATATTTGAAAGATAATTCCAGAATGTATTATTTAGGGCAAAAATTCTGTTTTTACTGCATTGCACTAAATACACTCAGCTTTCCTCCTGGAAAGAGTAGGATGTTGGTAGCCGTCTTGAAACCGTGGAAACGAGTCATATTTTACCCTCTTGTGAACAAAAATAGAACTATTTCATCACTTCCAATGTCTACTATCTAAATTAAGGATTTAGCTCCAATTTTTAGGTTATGGATTTTCCTTTCCAAAATGATTGCTTCTCAGGGCAGATAATTGTGTGTTTTCAGAAAGCTAGTATATGGATAAAATTGTGGCCCTTAAAATTATAGAAAGTGTATGGCTTCTCATAATACTCTCCTTATTTTAAATTCCGCATTTCCTTGGAAACTTCCTGTTATTTAATGCTCCTTTTCTTGTCTTTTTTTTCACTTAAGGGCCTGTTTACATTAGTAATATATCTTCTAGAGCTCTGGGAGTTCATAAGGTTTGTACCTACAAAGCAGCACAGCACTGTTAATGCGCTTTGGAGACATGCAGGGGTCCCACGGCAAATCAAAATGTTTTTAACTCTATGACATGTGTGAAGTCGATGAAAATTCATGACTTTTCTCTGTCAGGGCTGCTTCAGCTTAAATCATCAGAGAGAGGTGAGTGCAAAGAATTTTATTTAATACTTGTAATTCTGAAATCCTTCCTGTCCTTTGCTCATGGTCTCTTGTTTTAGCTCTGTTCTGGTGAGTAGTCTGCTTACAAAAATGAAAAAAAAAAAAGCTTTATGCTCTAAATTGCTTTTCAGAGTTTTCTGTGTAAACTATGGCTCAGATGTATAACTTTTAAAGAGGAATTTAGATGTGGTTTGAGAAGGTAATCACGTACTATAGAACATGCAAAATACATGGGAAGGACCACACGAATGCTGTTAATTTAACTGATTATACTTTATGCTTTAGAAATATTTTCAAATTTATCTTTTAAAATTCAAAAGAAAATATTGCAGGAAAAATTTAAGAGATAAAAAGCCAAAATGCCGTGGATATTGAGATCAGCTGTTTTTAAGTAACAATCCATTCAAAGCAAAATAAAAGACGTTGTGTAATGTGTGCCGGCTAACACTGAGAACACAAGAGCATCATAGCTAATGAGAACCAGTCACAGAACGCTCTGTGGCGTCTCTCACATCAGCGCACCACCTGACCTTCATCGTACAAGTCACCCACAGTCCAGGCAAATGGGGAGAAATAAATATATGTTGTTAAAATATATGATATATTGCAATTGTCCTTTCCAATAATTATTTGTAGGTCACTGTTGTGAAAATAAGATGATGAAAATCCCCAAATGTTGTCCCATTTGTGTTTTAGGGGGATAATCTTCATTACATTGTTTGTTTTAATTGTGTATGTGTTTAAGCGTGGGAAAAAAATGTAAATTTTTGAAAACAAAATTTAGTGCATGTATTTGAGGTACTATATGATTTATGCATAGTTATTGTGTTTGTGAAGATAACCGGGCTTTTCCCGGACTGCTGAGCCATATATTGTAAATGATTAATTAGTACTTTACAAATAATGGAAGACTGCATTTTAGCTATTTTCATATCCACAGAATACCGAACTAAGTAATCCACATTAAGGTCTGTACCATAGGTCTTAAAAGAATACGCAATACCTAACACTACTATAGTTCTAAATTTACTCAATACTTGGTTCTGCTGAAAAGTTTTACTTTAGTTTAATTTGTTCTACATCAGGGATTGTTCTACCGGGGCAAAAATGTGGCTTCCGCCACGTTTCCGTGAAGTTCAGAGTCTGTGCCTTGTAAGCAGCGCTGGTTTTTCCTCCCTGCCACGCCCGTGTGCGCGCGTGAGACACAGATTCTTTGTTAGGTTGTCTTCTCACGTTAAAGGTGGAGCTCCCTCTGGGCCACTGAGGTGCTTCCAGACAGATTTGTAAGATGGCTTGTTAAAAATGTTTAACTTGGATTAAAAATATACACATCTTGATGGTAGTTTATGGCCCTCATAAAAGCTAATTTGTAAATGTCTAGCAGGTGCCCCTTTTAGAGGCAAAAATGGCTGTGAAACTGGTGCTGTTAATGAGGGAACTGTCTCCCGCATGAGTCCGGGCGAGCCGTTTCTCCTGCGTTTATCAAGTGCACCTCCAGACTGCGGTCACCTCCTGCCTACAGGAAACAGGCTTTAGAAAAAAACAAATACTGCAGAGTTCACTTTGGACTATTTTTGTTTCTTGTTTGTTTGTTTTGGTCTATATGTTTTCTCCTTTCATATCACACAAGACATTTTTTTCTCTCCCTGCTCTCAAAAAAGGCTTTTTGCCAAATATTTTCTTTCTTGAATGTTCCTTCTGTATTTCTGTAAAAGAAAAAAAATAAGTTTTAAAGAACTCTCTTCTCTCTAGCACTAAACTTTTTTCTTTGTATTCCTCTTCGCACAGATTCGACCGCTTCATTACAGGACGGTGTCTCCTAGCTGGGTTCTCTTCAGGAAACTCGCGCTTTACAGAGACAAATGTCTTTGATGACAAATGCTTTAGAATGCTCTGCTTACAAATACCAAAAGTCTATGTTAGGATGTAAGTATCTTTTCTGACTAAAGAGCCTATTAAATACATAGTAATATTTTGTGTTAAAACATTTTAAATCTGATATATTTTCATGTGTCAGGTTTGAAGTACTAGCTACAAGTATTCACTGCTCCAATAAAAGCAGTTTTCAGTAAATAACAGTGCAAAATTGGCTCTGTTGCGTTTAGTTTGATTTCTAGGAATTGAAACAATAAGGCTGTTAAGACGCATATTAAAATCACTCTGCTGATCTCTAACGTCATTATTTCTTAAGGCTGACAATTTAGACAGAAAACTCATTTGATAGAAATAATTGGTTCGGGCAAAACGGGACACATTCTTGTGCCAGATAACGACTCCGCGGCTGCTCTGACTTCAGTGGGACTTCATTCGACACCATTCCCATTCATCTTCAAGTCTTAAGGGGAAAAAAGCCACGTTCTTTATTTTTTTTTTAATTACATAATTTCTAAAGAAGTAAAAAGACATAGGAGAATGGAATAAAATCATTAGCAGAATTTACTCTTATTCAGTTCTTTAAATTTTTCCTTCAGGGACAGGCGTGCCATATGTTTAGTTTCAGGACAAAAGCACCTTTTTAAATGAAGAGCTTAAAGAGAATCTATAAAGAAGTGTATTTAATAGAAAGTAGGTTAACTAAGCTTTGGGTTCTAAAAACTATCTAGATTACAAAATTAGAAAATGACCAACATTTAATGAACTTTAGCACTAATAGAAGGCTAGTCTTTAATAAAGAGCAATCTTTTTAAAAATAAAAGCAGTTGTGAGCAACTTCTGTGATTTACTTTGGGTAAGATGTCCAGGGGCACATTGTTTTACTGTCTCCCTGGTTTTCTGTGGCAGAGCTGATTTAACTCGGGAGGTAAGAAAACTTCTGCAACTTCAGAATGTCTGCAGGTGTTGCTTTTGTGCAGGATTTGGTGTGAACGCAGTTAGAAACAGAACAAAGGCAGAAGCCTTAGAGTCAAACAACACTAATGAACTCATTTTGCAATTATGGATTATTATTATTGCTATTATTATTTTGCTTGAAAAATGACCAAGCTATACACGTCAGGAATTAAAACAATTCAGGTTCTTATCAATGTTATAAAGTGTTCTTTTAATAGTTTAGCAATTAGTTAAAATCCCCGTGCATGTGATTCATTAATATTCATTTTTATATTTTGAGTCATACGTATTTAAAAATTTCAGGCCATTAAATGATATTATCTGTATGTTGTGTTAAGGTTTAAAAGAATCTATTATAAACTAGTCGAGTTCATTTAAAAGTATTTACATTTATGTTGCTTTTTAATAGAAATAAATGTGCTAAATTTAATATAAGTCATTGGTATTTTGCTAAAGTTGCGAACATTTTCTTAAGATGTTTTATTTGGTAGTGGAAACAATTTCATAGATATTAGTAAATCTTCCTTGACCACTTCATATTAATTTTTAATTTCTTTAAAAATATAAATATATTTGTTTTTAAAAGAATGAGTACATATGTTTAAAATTCAAAATCACCCTAATAAAAGAGTTTAAAATCTTCAACAGGATAGGGAACTATTTATGTGGCTTTAATTTGTCTGTCTTGTAAATGATTTGGCAGAACTAACTAGCGAAAACTCACTCAAACCAGAAATCACTGGGGAGAATGGTCGAGAAGGAAAGAGGAAGAGGTGCAGGAAGTGATATCTTCCCAGCAGCGGATAGGCATGCATACATTACAGGCATAAAAGACAGCAGGGCGGGAGACAAAAGCTGTATACTGAGGGTTCTGCAACTCGGAATTAACTAAATGGAAAAAAATGAAATCATTCTGCTTTAACTTGTTCACTAATAAAGGAGAATCGCTTTTGTTAAATATGCTTGGTGTGATTATCAGGCAAAATTTTTTTCTCCCAGGCATCTATGAATAAAACATGTGTTTGAGCATTAGGTAAACAAATAATAAATGGATGAGTTCAGTTGCAACATAATAACATTTTATTTAGAAAACATATATAATCATATTTGTATTGGCAATCCAAATTTAATGACTTCTTTCAGTAAAATTAAAGTGCCTCACAAATAACATCTTATGCATAAGGATTGCTTATTCTTTGCCCATATTTTCTATTTTTTTTTCAAAGAAACGGATCTTTAAGCATACATAAACCAGATGAAGAACAATTTCTCAGAGAAAAAATTCTTTTGAATCATCTTGATTTTAGGTTACAGATTATAAAACTAAATTTTAAAATACATTTCTGAGACTGAGGGAGAAAAATGTTCTTAAGCCTGGTATCGCTTGGGCTGATTTGACAAAGCTCTGTGTGTAGCTGATCCACAGTCTTTGGCTTATTAGCCATTTCATTAACACAACATCTTCTGTAAACTATGAATGAGAAGAAACCGTTTACAACAAGCAAAGCAAACAACAGAATGAATTTCCTCTGTTGGTGTTTTATAAGACTGTTAAACAGAAAATGGAGGGAAGAACTCTCTTTAGACGATATCACTTAATTAAGTAAAGCATCCTAATCAGAGTCCCCTCCAATTGTAATGACTGTAGGGAGTCAAGTACATTTCTGTCTGTATTAGAGTATCTAACTGCAATGATTTATTGATATTTATTTTAGAAGTACAACACAAAAGCAATAAAACAGAAGAAGCAGGGAGAGAGGGCGCACGCCATGGCTTACTGCAGGTACAACCAGAGCGCTTCAACAGAATTCCTGATTTTCTTGTGGGAGATTTTACTTTCTAAAATCAGAGCACACCTTCGGATAAGACGGCTTCATTCCTGCATTTGACTTTTCCAAATATTCGCTGTACTGTTTCTTTGTTCATTGGGGGGATCATTGATTCACTTTCTTCACTGTAAGAATCACTGCAAATGAGCGGATGGGCACCTGCAGTGACATTACTGGATGGCATTCTGCACTGACTTTAGTCTTAAAACACAGCCTCTTTGTATGGGAGACAGACTTGAGGAAGGAGAGTAAATATACTGTATAGGCAGACAGACATTGGCTGCCCTCCAAGCTGCACACAGCATAAACCTGTTTATCTGCCACATTTCACAAATCTCAAAAACATGTGAATAATCAGGCAAGCAACTGGATAAGTGATTCACACTAGGGAATCCGACCAATATTCTGATGAGAGAGTACCAAAATGCTAAGACACGGGGGCAAAGACATGTATTTGAGAAACTGCACATAGTAAAGTTGATTAGTGGTTCAAAGGAGAAAATAGTCTATGAATTCGAAGAGGTGTCCGAACCCTGTGGACTTTGGTTGGGTGTTTATGTGCAAGTTCTCTGCAGAATTGAGTTCAAAACTGTACTTCCACCCATGTCACTCCAATAATGGGGGTCCACGTGCATTTGGACTTTATCTTAGCTGTCAAGGTAATTTATTTCTGGACACCTGCTTCTAAATATTGAAAGCCTTTAAACCCCTAGTTATGCCAACACATATATTTGAAATTAAATTACCAAACCTGATTAGAACGTATTCACTTTGTAGAGGCAAACTTTTCTTAGAAAGTTACATTTATTTTATAATTGGTGAGGAACTGCTTAGAAAGTTACATTTATTTTATTATTGGTGGTGAAGGCAAGCAAAGGTATAATCATTGCTATACTACTACTTTATTTTCCTCTTAATTTTTGTTATTTCTTCCTCACTGCTGATCTTTTAACCTCTCTTTTCCTTATTTCAGTGGTTATTGTGCATTTAGTTGCAGTGGAAGTACTCAAAGGTTTGGGGGATAACCTAAGAAGTACGCTTTGGTTTTGAAGGTCTCTTAAGATTGTTTATGAATTTCAGGCATTTACTTCCATGAACTATACCTGGTTATAATCACAGCAAGATTAATTATCTGTTTGCTTGGTGTGTCTGTCTGGAGCTTCTAGTATAAACATACCATCTTTCTACCAAGGAAATGTAGATTTCTCTGTATTTGCAAACACAAAATGCTATTACAAAAAGACAAAAAATCATGGAAGATATGTAAATTAATGTTGTACAGCCTCAACTTCTTTTCCTGCATTGCAGACAGAAAGGCAAATTGCAAAACTTTTTGATACTGGAAAATTTTGTTAGATTAGTAACGAAAGACATCATCATCTTAGCAACCAGAAGTCTTGAAAAAGGTAGGTGTCTTGGAAATTTATATCCCAAATGAAATTTGCTATGTTCAAGTTTCGTGATGAAAGTCTTGCTTCAAGGGAACCTATTTGGAGTTTATTGTCAATTGTATCTACCAACTGTTTTCTTCTCACCTTCGCGTTTTCTCATCTTGTTTCTTGTCTCAGGCTCTCTTTCTTCAGGACCAGGCAGAGAGACTGACTGAATGGCTCCAATTATCAGGATTTGAACTTACTCTCAGAATCTACCACCTTGTGTGAGTCTTCCCTGGGCAGTCTCTTCTTTAGCAACAGGACTCTTGCATAATGTGCGAGCATCTTTTCTTCTTCACTTCCTCATAGGCTTGTGAAATATGATACGCAGTTTTTCATGATTGTTGAGCCTAGAGCATGGGAAATCTTGCTGGAAGCACAAGATACAAACTAAAATGCATTCCTTAGAAGATATGCACAGGTAGGTGTCGACGGGAAGTTAGTGGGCACTCAAGAGTGATATTAAAATTATTGACAGCCTCATCAACAGTCTGAAGGCTCAACACAATGATTTTTGTAGTCATGGGAAATTTTACTCAGTTTTCTGTATGAGTTGGATTTTGAACTTATGTCCACAAAGCTGAAATTAGTTCTGTGAACCTCAGTTAATGTTGGCTATAGCTCTTTACTCAGCCATAAAGAACTCTTTTGGAGAATTTTTTTAAGTGAGGGCTAATTATGAGTAAAAAATGATCATTAAACCCTATATAATCTATATACCATAGGAACCTGAGAAATAACAGGCCGGGTGCAAGTGAATGTTTTAATTATAAAGACAATAAAAGCAGGCCCTGGCTGTTGTGGCGCAGTGGATTGAGTGCCAGCCTGTGAACCAAAGGGTCACTTAGTTCGATTCCCAGTCAGGGCACATGCCTGGGTTGTGAGCCAGATCCCCAGTAGGGGGCACATGAGAGGTAACCACACATTGATGTTTCTCCCCCTCTTTTTCTCCCATCCTTCCCCTCTGTCTAAAAATAAGTAAATAAAATCTTTAAAAAAAAACAATACAAACAGGATATAAACTTAAAAAAAGTTTCTTTCTTTCCCCCCAGCTCCCTCAATCTCATTCCCCATTGGTAACCATTAATAATACTTTCTCATATATTTTACCAGACATTTAAAAACTTCATATGCAAGCATATGTTCTTTTAAATCACAAATGAAATCATACAACATATTTACTACTCTTAACTTGCTTTTATTCACTGAGCAATACATTCTGGCTACTGTTCCATGCCCTACACATAGACAACCTCATTCTTCTAGAGCACAGGGGCAAACACCAGGCCTGCGGGCCAAATCCGGGCTTCCACCTTGTTTTATCCAGCCCAGCACCTTGTTTCTACCTGGCGACATCGCTGAGCTCTCGCTTAACTGTTAAGGAATTTAGTCCTAACATTTATACGGTCCTAAAATTACGTTCGGCCCTTTGAAGGCAACCACCAGGCTGGTGTCCCCCTGTGAAAATGAGTTTGACACCCCTGTTCTAGAAGCTGCACAGAAAATATCAAATAATATGCTATTATGAATATAATTATCCCCATATTGATAGATATTTAGCTTATACTTTCAGTCTTTTTCCTTTTTCAAATAATATTTTGGCAAACATATGCATATTTTGTGTACTTTTATCAGTATTATTTGTAGAATTAATTGCCTGAAGTGCAATCAATGTATAGAAACACAATTACAATTTTTGTGTGATATTGCCACGTTATTGATACAACAAAAGGAGTTGCCCCAATATATCTTTCACTGACAGTTTTTGAGGTCAGTTCTGTGTGGGACATATCTGCCTGCCATTCCATCTCTTCGAACTTGACGGAGCGTAGTTCAGTGGCAGCGGGGATGGTGGAGTGCAGAGAGAGAATATTCCACGGCTTGTGTGCTAGGACAGCGGCATGGTCAGGGAGGAGGCAGCCCCGGGATGATGGCAGGAAAGCTGGGGAGCACGGCTGCCATCAGTTTAGGCGACAGTCCGAGTTTTCACCAAGGCTCCTTGCCAGCAGCCTTCCTGACAAGAGTGCGGTCGCAGAGCAGAATCGAGAGCCGTTCACATAGCCAGGAAATGGAGGTGAAGGTGCACGGGAACCATGTTATACACACCCACACACACTCACACTTACACAGTCTTCCTCTCTGCTCAGGTTCTAATCCAGGTGTGCGTTTACCTTTACTCCCTGTCTTGTGCTGGGCTTAACTGAAAAAAAAAATTTGAGAAGCTCAGCTGCCTTGCCACAGAAATACTACTTTTCTTTGACAAGAATGCAGCTCCGTAAATTTCCCAGACACACTAAGGTGGTTTGGGGGATGATGGTGGGATAGAATTAGATCTTGAGAAGTCTCTGGTTATTTCCATGAGCCGAGATTATGAGGTTATGAAAGAAAGCGGTAGAGAATAAAACACTTGGGAGAAAAACTGTTGACGACTTGATGATTATAAAAGACAGTGTCAGAAGATTGCTGAAGAGTGAAACAATCACCACACGAACCACACAGGGACAGAAAGGCCCCGGCGGCCGAGGGGTGATCTCACTTCCTGTACACTTTTGCACTGAATCTCCTCGTCGCTACTGCTGTGGTTACTACTGTCGCTGCCCAGCTCATTTTAGCCATTTTTACCCAAGTGATCCTGGACATGCCCAAGTGATAACCCCATTCACCCAGGAAGCTATTGGCAAGAAGGTGGCTGCCTAGAGGTGGGTGAGCATGAACGCAGGTGACTCACCACCACCTTAATTGCCCTCAAATCAGTTCTGTGGAAAAGCATCTGAAAAATCCTGTTGATTTAGGAATTAGACTTCCACATACGGTAAAGTGACCATATAACCTATCTACCCTAAACTTAGTATCAGTTTCCTTTTGAAGTGCTAGTGACTCATTATTTTTATGCAATTACTGCACAAATGCGAACACGTTAAGCAAGCTCTTGCCGGCAATCAGGGCCACTTGTTACATAACGTCAGTAAGAGGGACTCAGGTGAGAAGCAACTCTGATTATAGGTATTTAGTCCAAATGTACATCAGTTGTTACTCCTTAAATGTTTTTCTTTCAGCAGAAGATTGAAATACTTTATCAGTGAAAGTTTTGACACAACAATCATACAAACACACATATGAGAACATGGGGAAATTAAATAAGACTTACAATACACACCATAACAAAACGATGGCTTAATTTGTACTCCCTTTGTAATTTTAACTAAATACGGTGGTGAGTAGTTCTTACTTTAAATCCTAAGTATATGGGCATTTATTACACGCAACATGAAAACACTTCAGGAGGCTTGTGATTAACGCTGCGGTGTTCAGGCACAGTTTACAGACTTTCAGTCAAAGACAAAAGGCTCGCGTGGATGACGAAGCACATGGAAACGATGTGTGTGCACCACCAAGGACTTAATTCAGACTCGCTCGTATCCGCCCAGTCCTAGCCCGGGGCTCATCAGGGAGATCCCCAAACAAGCATTCTCTGCACCCGGCCCATAGCTGCCGTATGGATTAGCCTCTGGGGTAGGGTTGCCAGATTAAATGCAGGATGCCCCATTACCCTTAATTCTAGACAAACAATGAATAACTTTTACTATAAATATGTCCTAAATATTTCATGTGACACACGTTGGCAGGCATATGCCCTAGTCTTATGTGCTTACTCTCTGAGGCAAGATGCCACACAGGTTTGAAACCCCTGAATCGAAAATTTCAATCTAGCCCCATTGGATGCTGCCTCACCCTCTATTGCTTAGGCCTGCTTCCTTCTAATAGAGCATTTTGTTCAGCTGCATATTTTCAAAGAATTTTTTAAACATCCCTGATTGAGCCCCGATCTGTGTGGCTCAGTTGGTTGGGCATCATCTTGCAAAGTGAAAGGTCGCTGGTTTGATTCCCAATCAGGGCACATGCCTGGGATATGGGTTCAGTCCCTGGTGGGGGCACCTATGAGAGGCAACTGAACGATGATTCTCTCTTGCATTGATGTTTCTCTCCCTCTCTTTCTCCCTCTCTAAAAATAAATAAATAAAATCTAAAACAAAATTATTTATTGAAGGGAGACATTAGCCACCTTGCCACCAATTGTGATTACCGAGAAAATTCTAAAATCTTCTCTCTGCTGATGTCTCACAGGCATGCCCTTAAGATTTGGGGCTAGCTCTAAAAGGGCAGACCGATGTGGAAAGAGATAGGAGGGCTCCGTCAGACTTAGTTTATACCCCTGGGTTGGTCTCTTGGGGTTGTGATAAAGGTAGACACTCAGTTGTCTTTTAAATTTTCTAAGTGAAACCAAATATCACCAGTACTAACACCCAGCAGCTAAGGAAGTGGAACAGCAGTGTCGTACAATACAGAATAAAAAACGAAGAACCAGCAGATTCGAGACCGACACCTGGCTCTGTGCCTGAACTAGCTGTGAGATTCTCGGCAAGTTGTTCAGCCTCCTTGGGCCTCGGTTTTCTCAACGATGTGGGGCAGCTGTGCAGAAAGATGCTTCAAGTTCGCTCTAGATATCTGTGGTGGTGATGATGATGGTGAAGATGGCTGAGTCATAGACACTATAGAAAGTCAGTTGTTAAAAGATACATTTTTTATAGAGAGAGATTTGAATTCAGACTCTAAGATTTTATTACTCAGTTTACAAGAATTCTATACTTGTAATTATATCCATAAGAGTATCATTTTTATATGACTTGAGAAAAGAAATAAACCACCCAAAACTAACCTGATTCTTATGCTTTTAGAAGAAAGCTCACAAAAAGATTTTTTCTTTGTTTAGCCCTGGCTGGTGTGGCTCAGTGGGTTGAGCACCAGCCTGCAGACTGAAAGGCCACTGGTCCTGTTCCTGGTCAGGGCACACTCCTGGTGTGTGGGCCAGGTCCCCAGTTCGGGGCCTGCAAGAGGCAACCGATCCATGTTTCTCTCCCTCTCTAAAAATAAATAAACAGAATATATACATTAAAAGAGATTTTTCTTTGTTTAAAAACGGGATGTTTTGGAGTAGAATAACTATTTATTTAGAACCACATTGAAAAATGCATAGCAGAGAGGCACACTGAGAAACGTCTTGTTTAAGGCCTTTTACTTTTATTTTGGGTCAGCACTCACTCAACACCCAGCCTATTTATTTTGTTACAGCCTCAGACACATTATTGTTATTTCTATTATTATTATTTAGCATAACAGCTTGGAGTTTTCAATGCACAGAGAAGGCTTCATGAGGTGTCGAGTGGACCCATTTGCTCAGTGATGAAGCAGAGGGAACAAAAGAAGAAATCGAACCAGAGGCCCTCTGGCTTCCTGTGAGCACTGCGACCCGTGATCAAGGAGAAGGATAAGATGAGGGAGGACCTAGCCTTCAGGGCACCAGGTGGCAACTCTGATTAAAGAGTATTTACTTCATTTTTTTAAACTACCCCACCAATATATATGACTTCTAGAAAGCTAGAGCGTATGGGTAAGCAAAAAGGAGAGTACAATAATCATGCCTAACTCTACCTTCCAGAAGTTTGAAAAGCTCACAGGGCATCCATTTGTGTTGCTGCTTCCCCACGCATGAGTGCTGGGAGGAATCAGAGTTCCTCCGGCCCTGTCTGAACCCCCCGCAGGAGCCCTGGTGTTCTGCGCCATGTTCCTCACAAACGCATTTCAATCAAGGCTTTAAAGTGGCTCACTGGGTACAGTCTCACTAATTCCTGTGATGACAGGACACGATGGAAATCCAGGAGCTAGGTTTTAAAACTGTACTTCTTACCCTGCCATGGTTTTCCTTCACAGAACTCTCTAACGCTCTGAACAAAATATTAACCTTTTCCAGAGAAACTCAGAATATGTTAGTGTGAAAAGTCTGTCCTCAAGGGTTCAAAAAATCTTGAGCGCCACCTCTCACAGGGTCTCAAACTGCTTTTCTTTCACGTACAATTTTCACCCTAGGTCTGGAGTGTACGTGAAATGGAGTCCCAGGTCTCGACTAAACGTGTCCCCACTTTAGAATTCAAGTCATCTGACCTTGTCTTGGACTAAGGGGGAGGGAGTCACGTGGGACTAGCCCAGCCGAGTTACAAACCTTAGATGTTGGAGCAGAGTAGTTACTGCGAGTACCGCAGGGTGAGTCTCATCTGCCCCAGGTCCGGATTTAATGGACTCAGTACTGGGTCCTGCAAGAGAGAGAGGACTGGTTTTTATTTATTTATTTACAAATGAATAAAAACCAGAAGACCCATCTTCACCAAGCCTCTTAAGACGTCACAGAGCCAGCCACACTGCTTTGGGAACACCCGATGAGGACAGTAAGTGAAAGAGATGTTCTCCTCCACTTGTCCACACATTGTGCACGTTGGCGGGGCTGTGCTGTGGGGTTTTGGGGGCAGCATCCAGCACAACCAGCGGCAGTGGCACCCAGGAGAGGGATGGTTGGCCTGTGCAGAAGGCAGTGGTCCCAGGGAGGCACAGGCACGGTGGAGCCTTGCAGTGCAGAGCGCCTAGGAGGAAGATGGCAGTATTCTAGTGTACAGCAGATATGGTTGAACCTACGGGATGCAGTAATACCCAACAGGAAAAAAAAAAAAGCACAAAAATGACAGCTTCCACAAGAATTATAACCAAGTGCCTTTGCTGGTGTGGCTCAGTGGGCTGGAGCGTCATTCCGTAACTGAGAGGTTGCAGTTTTGATTCTGGGCAAGGGCACAGACCGAGGTTGTGCGTTTGATCCTCGATCGGGGTGTGGATGATCCCTGGTCCAGGCACCTCTGGGAGGAAGCCAATCAATGTTTCTCTTTTGCATTGATGTTGCTCTCTCCCTAAAAGCAACTTAAAAGAAAGAAAGAAAGAAAGAATTTGCCCTGGCTGGTGTGGCTCAGTGGACTGAGCGCAGGCTGTGAACCAGAGTCGCCTGTTCAATTCCCAGTCAGGACACATGCCTGGGTTGCGAGCCAGGTCCCCAGTGGGGCCACATGAGAGGCAACCACACACTGATGTTTCTCTCCCTCTCTCTCTCCCTCCCTTTCCCTCTCTCTAAAAGTAAATAAATAAAATCATTTTTTAAAAAAGAATTATAACCAAGCACTTGTGAGACACAACCCAAGCACTAACTCTCTCTCTCTTTCCCCCTTTCTCTGTGTGTAGGAGGGCAAACTCTAGAGTAGATTCCATTTCAGCCATCTTATCTCTCTTCCTCTTTCCTAAACCCAGTCCTAAAAGTTGTTACTAAAGTAATAAAATGATGGTTCTTTCCTGGTATTTGACTAAGCTACTCCTGGACTCAAAGTCTCTTCTGGTTTCCTGTAATACTGGATTGAATCCAGGCACATCCACCTCCCACTCCAGAATTTCTGGGCTAATAGTACTACTTATCTTGTAGGAGTGTTAGGAGAATGAAATGATGTAATACTTGAAAAGGGCTTAGAACAGCACCTGGCACATTGTAAGCCCTCCTGGGTATCAATCCTAGTATGGCTGCTGTATAAATTCACCTCCCAAACAGGTCCCCTTGGCTGCTTAGTGTACCATAGAAAGACTTAGGCTTAAATTGTGGCTCACCATTTATAAGCTATATGTCCTTGGACGAGTGAACTTCTTGTTAATTCCCCACAAATATGGAGCACATAGTGTGCCTGACATTGCGCCACGGGCTGCTGCCCCGTGAATAAAGGGCTTGAACGTGGGCCCTGCCTGCGGAGTGCTCAACACCTGGAGGGTGGGGCACAGCCCATGAAACAAGCAAAAATTGTACAGAGCTGTAAGGATAACACCCTTACCCAACTTGCGTTGGACCAATAGAGTAATCAAACAATTCAGTAAAGAAGAGAATCATTAAAAATGTTACCTACATGCTTTAAATGTTCTATTTGAACTTAAGCATATGAGGGGTTGTCGGGGAGGCAGAATGCGGAGTGATCACTTAAAGGGTACGGGGCGTTCTTCTGAGGTGATGAGACAGTTTTGAAACCAGAGAGAGGCAGTGGCGGCAGCACAACACTGTGAGTACGCGAAACGCCCCTGAATCCGTACAATTTCAAACGGCTCACTGTGTGTTAGGTGAATTTCACCTCAAAAGATCAAGTGTGCTTTATCAATCTTCTGATGAAGAGTCAAGCACTTTTCTTTAGTAAAATAATTGAAGGCCTAGTCGTGTTTCCAGTATTGTGTCTATATATATACCACATGCGTGATATATATCCTTTGATTTCCTGTATTAATTTTTCAAAAATTGGGATATGAACTTAGACACCTGTGAATCTATCTCACAGTAGAACCTGTTCAGATTTGTGATTTTTCCCCATTTACAGTTTTTATTTTATTTTTAATTACATTTTATTAATTATGCTATTAAAGTTGCCCCAATTTTTCCCTTTTGCTCCCTTCCACTCAGCAGCCCCCACTCCCTCAGGCAATCCCCACACAATTGTTCATGTCCATGGGTCATGGGTGTAAGTTCTTTGGCTACTCAATTCTTATGCTGTACTTTACATCCCCATGGCTATTATGTAACTACCTATTTGTACTTCTCTCTCTTTTTTTAAGATTTTTAAAATTTATTTTTAGAAAGAGGGGAAGGGAAGCAGAAAGAGAGGGAGGGAAACATCACTGTGTGGTTGCCTCTCGCACAACCTTTACTGGGGACCTGGCCTGCAACCCAGGCATGTGCCCTGACTGGGAATCGAACCTGTGACCTTTTAGTTTACAGGCCAGCACTCAATCCACTGAGTCAAACCAGCCAGGTCCTATTTGTACTTCTTTTTTTTTTAAAGTATATTTTATTGATTATGATATTACAGTTGTCCCATTTTTTTTCTCCCCTTTCCCCTCCTCCCTGCACTCTCGCCTACCCTGCAGCACTTCCCTGCCCCTTAGTTCAAGTCCATGAGTCATACATACAAGTTCTTTGGCTTCTCCATTTCCTACACTATTCTTAACCTCCCCCTGTCTATTTTGTGCCTATCTATTATGCTTCTTATTCCCTGTATCTTTTCCCCCCATTCTCCCTATCCTTCTCCCCACTGATAACCATCCACGTGATCTACATTTCTGTGATTCTGTTCCTGTTCTCATTGTTTGCTTAGTTTTATTTTTGTTTTTTAGGTTAAGTTGTTGATAGTTGTGAATTTGTTATCATTTTACAGTTCATATTTTTACCTTGTATTTCTTAGATAAGTCCCTTTAACATTTTATATAATAAGGGCTTGGTGATGATGAACTCCTTTAACTTGACCTTATCTGTGAAGCACTTTATCTGCCCTCCCATTCTAAATGATAGCTTTGCTGGATAGAGTAATCTTGGATGTAGGTCCTTGCCTTTCATGACTTTGAATACTTCTTTCCAGTCCCTTCTTGCCTGTAAGGTTTCTTTTGAGAAATCAGCTGTTAGCCTTATGGGAACTCCTTTGTAGGTAACTGTCTCCTTTTCTCTTGCTGCTTTTAAGATTCTCTCCTCTTTAATCTTGGGTAACTCAATTATGATGTGCCTTGGTGTGTTCCTCCATGGGACCAATTTCTTTGGGACTCTCTGGGCTTCCTGGAAGTCTATTTCCTTCACTAGATTAGGGAAGTTTTCCTTCATTATTTGTTCAAATACATTTTCAATTTCTTGCTCTTCCTCTTCTTCTGACACCCCTATGATTCGGATGTTGGAACGTTTAAAGTTGTCTCACAGGTTCCTAAGGCTCTCCTCAGTTTTTGGAATTCTTGTTTCTTCATTCTGTTCCATTTGGATGTTTATTTCTTCCTTTTGTTCCAAATTGTTTATTTGAGTCCTGGTTTCCTTCCCTTCATGTTGGTTCCTTGTATATTTTTTCTTTATTTCACTTTGGGTAGCCTTCATTTCTTCATTTTGCAACCGAGCTCAATCATTTCTGTGAGCATCCTGATTACCAGTGTTTTGAACTCTGCATCAGATAGGTTGTCTATCTTCTCGTCGCTTAGTTCTTTTTCTGGAATTTTGATCAAATTTTTTTTGTTGTTGTTGTTCTTTCATTTGGGCCATATTTCTTGGTTCTGGCTCAACTGTTACATGGTTAGGGGCGGAGCCTTAGGTATTCACCAGGGCAGGGCAAGCCACATTGCTGCGTTGTGGCGCTGTCTATGGGGGAGGGTTCAGAGAGGGAACAATGTGGCTTGCTCACCTCTGGTCCCACTTTCAGTCACTTCCCTCACTTCCCACAGGCAGATTGTACCCTTTCAGGTGCTGATTCGCAGGTGAGTGGGTTTGTGTATGTTTTAGGACCTTATGGGCCTCTCCAACAGACTCTTGTGTGAGACTGGGAGTTTTCCCCCACTGCCTCAACCCCCATAGGATTTTACAGCCAGGGGTTTTGAGTCTTTAGTTTCCTGTGCTGAAATCATGGGTTTTGCGGTCTGTCTTGCTCCTCCTTTGTTCCTCGAGGCTTATCTGCGTGTGAATGTGGGATTGTCCTTGCAGTCCGCTGCCTTGCATTGCTGCGTGTCCTCTCCATCCTGGTTGCCCATCTCTGCTCCTCCTACCAGTCTGGACGAATGTTTCTTTAACTCCTTTGTTGTTGGACTTTCATGAAAATTATTTTCTGGAAGTCCTATTTGTTTTTTTGTTTTTAAATTGGTTGTTACTCTTCTTTTGGTTGTTCAAGGAAGTGACACGTTTCTGCCTACGTCTCCATCTTGGCCGGATCCTCTTATTTGTCCTTCTTAATCCCCTCACCTCTTCACCCAGTCCCCCCGACCCCTCTCCCATCTGGCAACCACCAAATAGCCCTCTGTATCCACGGTTCTGTCTCTATTCTTGTTTGTTTAGTTTGTTTTTTAGATTAAATTGTTGATAGATATGTATTTATTGCCAATTTATTGTTCATAGTTTTGATCTTTTTCTTCAATTAAGTCCCTTTAACATTTCATGTAATAATGGTTTGGTGATGATGAACTCCTGTAATTTTTTCTTATCTGGGAAGCTCTTTCTCTGCCCTTCAATTCTAAATGATATCTTTGCTGGGTAGGGCAATCTTAGCTACTTTTCATGAGCTTGAATATTTCTTGCCACTCCCTTCTAGCCTGCAAAGGTCCTTTTGAGAAATCAGCTGACAATCTTATGAGGACTCCCCTGTGGCTAACTAACTGCTTTCTCTTGCTGCATTTAAGATTTTCTCTTTATATTTACCCTTTGTCGTCTTTTCTTTTTCTTTTTGCCTTTATTTTATTTTGGTTTAATCTTTATTATATTTTTTCCATTACCATTTCATCCGCTTATACCCCCTTCCCCCAGCAATCACCACTCTGTTGTCCATGTCCATAAGTCCTTTTTCCTTTTTGCTCCATCCTTCCACTCCCTAATGGCCCCCAGCTGTCATCTGTTCTCCATCTATGAGTCTGTCCCCACTTCCCTTATTAGTCCAGGTTTTTCATTAGATTTCACATATCAGTGAAATCATATGGTATTTGTCTTTCTTTGACTGGCTAACTTCACTTAGCATAATGTTCTCCAGGTCCATTCATACTGTTGCAAAGGATAAAATTTTCTTCTTTCTTATGGCAAAGTAGTATTCCACTGTGTAAATTTCCCATAGTTGTTTTATCCACTCATCTATTGATGGACTCTTGGGCTGCTTCCATATATTGGTGATTGTAAATAATGCTCCATTGAACATGGGATACTTACGTTCTTTCAAATTAGTGTTTTGCATTTTTTCAGATATATTCCCAGAAGTGGGATTGCTGAATCCATTTAGAAAGTTAGATCCATTTTTAATTTCTTGAGGTATCTCCATCCTGCTTTCCATAGTAGCTGAATTAATCTGCAGTCCCACCAACGGGGGAAAGTGTTCCCCTTTCTCCACATCCTCACCAGCACTTGTTGTTTGCTGATTTATTGATAATAGCCATTCTGACAGGTGTGAGATGATATCTCATTGTAGTTTTAATTTGCATTTCTCTGATGATTAGTGATGTTGAGCCTCTTTTCACATATCTATTGGCCATCTGTAAGGTCTCTTTAGAGAAGTGTCTTCAGCTCTTTTGCCCATTTTTTAATTGGGTTATTTATTTTTTTGGTGTTGAGTTTTGTAAGTACTTTATAAATTTTGGATATTTACATCTTATCAGTTGTATCAGTGAATGTGTTCTTCCATTTTGTGGCTTGTCTTTTTATTTTGTTGATGACTTCCTTTGCTGTGCAAAAACATTTAGTTTGATGTAGTCCTGTTTATTTATTTTTTCTTTTGTTTCCCTTGCCTGGGGAGATATATCTAATAAAATATTGCTACAAGTAATGTCTGAGCTTTGGCTGACTATGTTTTCTTCTACAATTTTTATGCTTTGAGGTCTAACACATAAGTCTTTGATCCATTTTGAATTTATTCTTGTGTGTGGTCTATTTTAATTGTGATGTGTCTTGGACTGGGTCTCTTGGCATCCAACTTGTTTGTAACTCTCTGTTCCCAGACTTGTGTGTTTATTTCCTTCACCAAATTAGGGAAGCTTTCTTTCATTATTTTTTCAAATGGACTTCTAGTTTCTTGCTCTTTCTCTTCTCCTTCTAGCGCTGCTATCATGTGAATGTTGGACATCTTGAAGTTGTCCCAGAGTCCGCTTACCCTATCCTCATTTTTGGGGGGGGGGGGGGATTCTTTTTTTTCTTCTTGTTGTTCTGCATGGTTGTTTTTTGCTTCCTTATGTTCCAAATTCTTGATTTGAATTCTCAGCTTGATCCACTCTAGTGTTGTTTGCCTGTAAATTGTTCTTTATTTCAATTAATGAATCCTTTGTTTCTGACTGGATATTTTTTACACTGTTGAGGTCCTCACTCAGTTCCTTGAGCATCCTTATAACCAGTGTTTTGAACTCTGCGTCTGATAGATTGCTTATCTCCATTTTGTTTACCTCTTTTTCTGGAGTTTTGATCTGGTCTTTCATTTGGGCCATGTTTCTTTGTCTACTCATTTTGGCAGCCTCCCTGTATTTGTTTCTATGTATTAGGTAGAGCTGCTATGACTCCCTGTCTTGGTAGTTTGGCCTGATATAGTAGGTGTCCTGTAGGGCTCAGTGGCACAGCTTCATCTATCACCCAAGCTGGGTACTCAAGGTGCACCCTTTGTGTGGGCTGAGTACACTCTCCTCTTGTAGTTGAGACTTGATTGCTATTGGCAGATCAATGGGAGGCCAGTCAGCTGCAAGGACTGGCTGTGACCACTGACCACCAACCTCCACCTTTTGTGAAGGATCTGCTGTTCAGGGGCAGGGTGGTGGTTCTCCAATGTGGTTTGTAGCTGTCCACTGGCTGCCCAGGATTTGGGGTTTCCTGAGTGGTGCTGGCCAAGGTTGGTCTCCACCTGTCTTCTGCCTGGGGCCACTTTGCCTGGAGTATATAGCAATCTGAGAAGGCTGCTACTTGTGCTGAGATTGGAGATTCCCAGGTGAAGCCAAGCTGTGACTCTAATCTGGCTGCTGCTAGTGCCAGTGCCAGTGCCAGGCCTGGGGCCACTTTGCCAGAGATATTGGGGCTGGGGACTCACTGAAGCTGGCTGTTGTTTGTTTGAGAGGATTTAGGAAGTTGTGAGGCATAAGCCAAGACTAGCTCTTCTTATAGAAAAGTCTCTGTTACCAGCTTGGGTGGGCCTGGATTTGGGTGGAATGGAGTCTCAGGGGTTCTCCACGGTGGTGCAAACAGTGTTAGTCAGGTTTATGGAGTCTTAGTTATGGTACCTGCCTGTAGGCTCTGTGGCTCTGTGGCAGGGGGAGGGTTCAGAAAAGGGACAATGGCCTCTGCCCACATTTCTCTCTGGGGGAAACTTGTTTCCCAGCTTCCCCTCAGTATGCCACTGGTGCCTTTCAAGCTTCTACCCTGGTGCTGGAACTCAGAGGGATTAAATCTGAGTAAGTCTGTGTGTGGGTTCTTTAAGGGGACTGCTTGTGATTCCATCAGTTTCTTACACTGACTCAATGTCACCCACTGGTTTTTGCAGCAAAAGTTATGGGGATTTATCTTTCTGGCACTGGAACCCTGGACTAGGGGGCCTGATGTGGGGCTGGGAGTGCTTATTCCCAGGATACTCATTCTGAATTTTTCATCCACCACACGTGGTTGTGGAACCAGCCCATTCCATGTCTCTGTCCCTCCTAGCAGTCTGGATTGATATGGTTTCCTTAATTTCATTTTTGTCAGACTTCCTTTCAACTTGATTTCTGATGGCTCCAAGTGATGGTTGTTCTATAATTTAGTTGTAATTTTGATGTGGTTTTGTGATAAGGTGAGTTGTCTTTACCTATACTGCCATCTTGACCAGAAGTTGACAGTAGTTCTTGTTGGGTTTTTTTTTTAAGTTTTTATTATTTACTTTTAGAGAGAGGGAAAGGGAGGGAGAAAGGGAGGGAGAAAGAGAGGGATAGAAACATCAATGCTGGGGCACCTGACCCGCAACCCAAGCATGTGTCCTGACTGGGAATTGAACCAGTGACCTTTTGGTTGTCAGGCCAGCACTCAATCCACTGAGCCACACCAGCCAGAACTCAACAGCAGTTTTTATTAGCAGTGCACATTTATCTTTCTATAGTATTTTTCTTTTTTTACGTTGTTTTTCATAGAAATAACAGCTTGCCTTCTGTAGTCGTATTTTATGGATTTACATAATGTTTCATTGAATAACATAGTTATACTAACAAATAAAACTGGTATAAAGAAAGTTTGGAACAAACACATCTCACACCTGTTAAGTCTACAAGGCAATTCAAGTACCGGGAGCAGAAGTAAGGGGGATGTCCTGAGAGCAGTTTACCGCCTTCGAGCACTGGTAAGGCTGGACTGGAGTCACTATGCTTCAAAAAGGAAATGGTGTCTATCAAGTGAGCTGGTTAAGTGGAAGTCAATTTTGAGAGCATTCACAATACAATGGATGCCCATAACAAGGATATTTAACTAGCCTTGGGAAGTAAACACAAGCTGAGACCTAAAGGTTTGGAAGGACCTAAGAAGAATAAAACCCAGGAGATAGTATTAGAGGCACTGGAAACCGCCAGAGACAGAAGAGAATATACTTACAGTGGAGTAACAGCAAGACGTATGGCTGCGTTGTGGGATACAGAGGGGATGCGTTGAAGATGAGGCTGGTGGAGAATTTCACAAGCCACATTAAGAAGTTTAGACATTTGTTAGGGACAGTAGAAATACATGGAAAACTTTAAAGAAGGGCACTCACGTAATCAGACTTGCATTTTAGAAAGCTCCGGTGGACTGCATTCCAGGGGCTAGGTTAGAGACGGTGGTAGGCAGTGGAAGGATGTGGATACCGGGTGAGGGAGGGTGGTGACTACAGTGCTGTCAGGATGAGGGAGAGTGCTTTGGGGGTGAAGGAGAAGAAAATCTGGTTAAAATGCAAATGTTTCTGGTTTTGGTGATGGTGCCACATACTGGCATACAGACATGAAACAAAGTGTGTTGGGGGCAATATGAGTGCAGCCTGGAAAATATTGAATTTGAATTTGAGGTAAGAAGTTGTAGGGTGTCCATTAAGTAGCTGGACATGTGACTCTATAGCTCAATCTCAGAGGTTACATTTGATTAAAAAAATCAGGTAAGATAAGAAATGGAAGTATGCGACTACTTTTAGCAATAAGGAATCTCCTGGTGATATTGGAGAAAGCAGTTTTAGGAAGAAGGAGGGCACAGGTGCCAGATGGTAGTGACTTGAGGAGTCTACAGGGATGAGGAAATGACTGTATGTGAGTGACCATTTAGAGAACTCGGGCTTTGAAGGAGAGGGCAGAGAGAGGAGTGCGTAGCTCAAGGTGAGTATGGTTTAAAGAAGAACACATTTAAATGTTGCTGGGATACATCGGGAGAAAGGTATACGTTGCAAATGAAAGCAAGAGAGAGTGTAGGAGGGGGTAAATGGAGAAACCCATGCTTGTTATGGAATGCTGTTGTGAGGGGGGCAGTGAGTTAGCCTGTGTAAAGCATCGAGCACCAAACATGCACATGGCTTGTGAGTTCCTTCCATTCTCTATGCACTTTCCATCCCCTATTTTATCTTTGTTTTTACCTACAACCCGGTATGGCTACTTTGGCCTGTGCCTTCTTGGCTGCATAACTATAGATTTAGAAAGCTCTCAAGTATTCCGGATGAGGTTTAGGGACTAATAGACTGGCCTAATGTTTTGCCTATCCCCTCTTCCCATTTACCTCCACAGTGCCTATAATTAATCCCCATTTGGCTAATTAAAAACATTTAAAAATGATTTTTAAATTTTATATTTAAACAACACTTAACATTCAATACTATTTTACATCAGTTTCAGGTATACAGCATAGTGGCTGTACAATTATACAATTTCCAAAGGGATCCCCCAATATTTCAAGTCCCACCTACCACCATACATAGATATTACAACATTATTTTTTCTTTTTTTATATTTTAAGTATATTTTATTGATTATGATATTACAGTTGTCCCATTTTTTTCTCCCCTTTATTCCCCTCCTCCCTGCACCTGCTCCCTCCAGCATTCCCCCTGCCCTTAGTTCATGTCCATGGGTCATACATATAAGTTCTTTGGCTTCTCCATTTCCTATACTATTCTTAACTTCTCCCTATTTTGTGCCTACCAATTATGCTTCTTATTCCCTGTACCTTTCCCCCTATTCTCCTGCCTTCCCCTCCCCACTGATAACCACCCACATGATCTCCATTTCTGTGATTCTGTTCCTATTCTACTTGTTTGCTTAGTTGATTTTTGTTTTTGTTTTAGGTTCATTTGTTAATAGCTGTGAGTTTGCTGTCATTTTACTGTTCGTTAAGTCTAGATCTTCTTTTTCTTAGACAAGTCCCTTTAACATTTCACATAATAAGGGCTTGGTTATGATGAACTCCTTTAACTTGACCTTATCTGTGAAGCACTTTATCTGCCCTCCCATTCACATCTTCTTTATCTACTCATCTATTGATGGGCATTTAGGCTGCTTCCAAATCTTGGCTACTGTAAATAATACTGCAATGAACATCGGGTGCATACGAGGTCTGTCCGGAAAAAGTCCAACCATTGTTAATATAATGAGAAAGGTTTTTGTGACATCGATGTAACCTGGCAACCAAGGAGAGTGGACTGGAATGCGCATGTATGAACAACGATGACTTCACTGTACTAGTCAGTGGGGGCGGTAGACACCATTGCATGAGCATGGGTACTGTGTGGCTGTCACATTCAAAGCGACTGAGAGTATAGCAACGAATCTGCATCAAACTTTGCATTAAGTTTGAACATTCCTCCATGGAAACTGTTTCCATGATTCAAAAGGCTTCAGCAGTGGGCAACTCATGATTGGCAGCTTCATCACGACAATGTGCCTGCTCATGCATCAAGCCTTATGCAAAAGTTTTTGGTGAAACATCAAATCACCCAGGGGACTCAGACCCCTACCGTCCAGATTTGGCACTCTGTGATTTCTGGCTTTTCCCAAAACTAAAACCATGTTTGAAAGGAAAGAAATTTCAGACTGTCGATGAAATTCAGGAAAATATGACAGGGCAGCTGATGGCAATTGGGAGAACTGTGTGAGGTCCCAAGGTGCCCACTTTGAAGGGGACTGAGGCATCATTGTCCTGTGTACAGTGTTTCTTGTATCTTGTATCTTCTTCAATAAATGTCTCTAGTTTTCATGTTACATGGATGGATACCTTCTGGACAGACCTTGTTTTTGTTTTTGAATTAGTGTTTTGGTTTCTTCAGATAAAAACCCAGCAGTGGAATCTCTGGGTCATAAGGTAGTTTTATTTTTAATTTTTTTGAGAAACCTCTACAATGTGGCTGCACCAATTTGCAATCCTGCCAACAGTGCAGGAGGGTTTCCTTTTCTCCACATCTTCTCCAACGCTTGGGATTTGTTGCCATGGCTAATTCCTACTCTTAGCTTCACTGTCTGTCCAGCTGCTCAGCAGCGGAGAAGGGCTCCTAACCACATCCGAGTCACCTCACGTGCTTGCTCACTAGGGCTTCACTCAGAGTGTCTTAGCCTTCCAGTGTTTTTCCCTGAGCTAAGACGGACGGCTTCTGTTCATTGCGGAGTCGTTCTTCTCCCAGTGGCCTTGTTCCAATTCTTATCTTTAATTATCAAAATAATTACTAATAGGGTTAAATAATTAGCCCAGCGCTTGCACACAGCCGGTGTTCAGAAATGTTAGTTTCCCATTAGTTGGTCCTGCCTCTGCATTGCTCACCTCTAAGCTGCTTCTCTGCCATCGCTCCCCTACCACATATTTTTTTTGGCACTGTGGTGTATTTCCTTCCAATGTTCCTGTGCTTTGAAAAACTAAGTGTTTGTATGTTTTTTTACTTGCTTTTTTAATGGGAGCATTTTCCTGTTAATGTTATTAACTCTGAGTTTGATGACTGCTAGATATTCCATCTTACCTAGCTTCACTTGGTCATTTTTCCTAGCAAGGCATCTAGGTGTCCGTCTGTTTACAAATAAATCTCTGTTCATGTTGCTGATTATTTTCAGTTGGCTTTGAGAAGTGGGATTGTAATTGTAAACATCTCAAGAGGAATAAGAAAGCCAGTTTCACATTAAGGATTGGAAGCGACACAGCTGTTTCCTCACCAGCACGGTACTAACATTTCAAGCCCCATCGATACTATTACAAACAAGAATGGCTTTATGAATTGCATTCATCTTTTATATTTTGTAAGTACCACCATTTTCATCGAACTCTTTACAGTGTTACACACTCTTCAAAGAGAACTATGTAGATTTGGTCTCTGCACTGTAAAAGTTTACAGTCTAAGAAAGCCATACCGCGGCAGGCAGTCCAGGGCAATCACAGTTAAAGCAGCAGGACTCAAGTGCATTTACTCAGTGTTACAGGGGCTGAGGAGGGACAGACCAGTGCAGACCAGCTGGGCCACCCAGCCTTCACCTGGGCCACATGTAAAGAACCAATGCGTGGTCTGCTCACTCCCTCTGAAGATCTGTTTTGTAAGATCTCCCTATTTCCTCCTCTCTTCCAGTGCATGGTAAAAGTGGCTCTGTCAGAAAGGTACTATAACCACCGCATGCTTGGTTCTTGAACTTCCTCCCCTTTTTCCCGTTTGACCCACCTTTCCCATATTATTCAGGTCCCAGACTAACCCTGCCCTTCATCGGCAGGGTGGTGGGTGGCACCGGTTAGAAGAGCTTACCAGCCCTCCTGTAGCTAGTCAGCCTGGAGATGTCTTTGGAAACCACAGGCCCTGACCATGGCGGTCACACTTCCTAGACACCACCTGCTGCTTGTCTGTCAGCATCATCTTCAGGTACCGTGCTCGTCCACCGGGCCTCCTCCTGCCACCTCCGCTGCAGCTGTGCGGTGAGTGCACCCCTCCCAGACACTAAAAGAGCCCATCCAGGAACAAACCCACCCTTGTCGGTGTCATTCTCATCGACAATAAAAATAACATTAATAGCAACAACAAATATTTAGTGAGTGCTTACTGTTACTCATTTAATTGTTGGCCCTTCCATTTCGGGCCATGACAAGAGACATGCTGTCATGACTCAGAAATATGATGACACATGTGGACAAACAGATTAGCACATTGTCACTGGCATCAAAACTAATATCCCTGGTTTACCCAGAACAGGCCTAAGAAAGAGGGAAAAGCAGAAGACACACCTGTGTCTGCCCTGCGCCACGTCCTAGAACAGTGCCTGACCTGCTTCATCCAGCGAGCCAGCCACGAAGATGGAGGTCGTCAGAGGTCAAGGTGGTGTCAATAAGCATTTTCCCTAAAATGAAGGCACTGACTTCAATATTGGGCAGATGGTTTCTCCCTGTATCCAACCCCTTTCCCTAGTAGTTCGTTCTTTCTGAGTCCGATCTGTACCTGTTGTACTGAGTTTCAGCTATGAGGGTAGTAGAAGCAAATTAGAAAGAACTTTTTATACCTTTTTTCTATATTGGATTCATGCTAATGTGGACCTGTTTTTTTGATTATATGGTTATGAAGTCATCCGTTTTAGCTCTCTTCCCACTGACTAACTGAAGGTCAATTGCCATCAAATAGCCATCCGCCCAGGATGAGTTACAAGTTACGGCAGGTGTTTGGTGAACAATGCTAATGTAATTTATTTTACTGTTTACTCTCTCATCTTGGAGTAATCAGCTAGGAAAACAAAAATTAGAGATTGGCACTTAAAAACTTTTTGTTGGTAAGAATTCTGCCCCATCCATACTAGATTTAAACCTTTTTTCTAGTTATTTTACTACTTATACTTTCTGTGCCTGAATCACATAACCATGTCCTTTGCCCATTTATCCATTGGGGTGTTGGTAGTATTCATAATTATGTTTAAATAAATTTAGAGATAACCAGTTTTCATTTGTGGTGAATATTCTCTTTTGTTTTTATTGTTAGTTATTTTTATTGCTTACAAGTTAAAAATTATAACTGTATTTGACCATTTTATTTCATTTCTTATTTCTCCTTTTGCTTTGATTATAAGACTATTATCACTTTAAAGTGACATTAAAAACCCTATTTCCCCCCCAGATTTCCATTCCCCAACATCCCTGGGATATTACACTGATATTCTCTGGGCCTCAGAGCCCAGGCCCCATAACTTTTAAATACAATGTTTCCACAACGTTTGAATACCTGCATTGTGGCTTCAACTGAGCAGTTCTGTGCGGAGTCCATTGTCCGTCTGTTCGTCCTAAATTTAGAACTATTTAGTGTGTTTTATGATGTCTAAGAGGTCTGTGGCTTGCTCTATTCATCCCTAAGTTGGTACTCAGATTCACTCACTCATTTATTCATTCATTCACACATTCATTCATTTATTTTATATTATACACAGAATCTGTGGTGGCCCCCAACAAGTGTGCTCCCTGGTGTTTACCCATGAGTGTGCGTAGGACCTATGACTTTCTTATAATCAATAGAATGTAATAAAAGTAGTATGTTCTGCCTACGATCGTGTTACATAATAGAGGACTCTGTCTTACTAGAATGCTCCTCCTAAAGACTGTCCTTGTTCAGGGAAGCAGGCAGCCATGCTGGGGAAGCCCCCTTGGTGAGGAACTGTAAGCAGCCTCCCTCCAACGGCCAGGAAGAAGCTGGAATCCTTGGACTTAAAGCTTCAAGGAAACGAATTCTGCCATGGATGTGCGTGAGCTTGGAAGGGGTTTCTTTCCCAGTTGAGCCTCCAGATGAGAACACAGTCCAGCTGACACCTTGACTGCAGTCTTGTGAGGCTCTAAATAGAGGAACCATCTAAGCCAGGCCCTGGCCTGCAGAAATTTTGAGATAATAAATGAGTATTGTTTTTAGCCATTAACTATGTGGTAATTTGTTATGCAGCAATAGAAGATAAATACACTCTGTTATGCTAAATACCACCTATGCATTCTCTCAGTGCTTGAAGTAACTCTGTTAGCCTTATATTAATACTATTCCCACTTTACAGGTAAAGAAACTGAGCTTCAGGAATTGAACTCCAGAACATTCTTCTCTCAACCACTGTACTGTTATGGCATGTTTTATTTAAATGCATGTATCTATTTCATGGATTCAAATTTGTCATGGTTTAAAATTTATCTCCTGAACATACTGAGTATACTTAGGAGAAGTCCTATTAGGCACACTTGCTACACAAAGTAGATGCTTTTATAAATTCAACATTGTAAGGAACTTTCTTTAACCCTTTTGTGCTGTATTTTACCCTATAGTTCACAGAAGTAATATTATATTTATAAATACAGTTTCTCTTTCATGTAAAGTAGTGGTGGACAATGAACTATTTAGAAGGGAGAACAATATAACTGGTACGAGCCCCAGATCCTGGAAATCGAGCTGGAGTTAGAACACTCAAGTAAACCTAAGTGAGAATGTGCTGGGTCTTGGATTCTGTCTTTAACTTTGCTGCAAGACTAAAACATTTTATCTTGTGTCCAAACTTTCCCATTCCTGATCAGCAATAAGGAAAAATTAGGAAGTGGAGAGATTTTAAAATGCTTTTTATTTTAACAGCTAAAGTCCTGTTTGGTTCAGGGTTCTGAGGAGCTGAGATGGGATTGTGACCCCACTACTGTGTCTTCTAATGAGAGTTTTTTCTCTTCTGCATTTATCAGATGTTAATTATTCATACTGTGTGTTTGAGGATTTTGGAGTCACGGATTCACCTGCACCATTTGGAGTACCAGTGGCGGTCTCCACCCACACAGAATACATACAGCAGCTGGTGCCAGTCAAAGCTAATGATGGAATTTCAGTTTCATAGAAAGACCCCCAACTGAGCACACCCTCTTGAAAAAAAGTATACTTATCAAATAGCTTTCAATCAATTCAAGAGAGACACCTTAATTGGGAAGAGGAAGCTTTGCAGAGCGGTTTGTCACTATGCCAATTCCAGGTCAATAACTGCACGTCCGCTCTTTGGTAGGCATAGCTTTTGCTCTGTATCGAGGTACCGTACCCCATGCTTTCTACTTCGGATGAGGAAGTCTTTGTTTCATTTGACAGGGTTGAGTGACATCTCCTTTTAGTTTGCCCCTGTTTCTTCCTAATAAACACGAGCAAAATGTAGACTTGTGATTATAAAGGTCAATATTGTTTTTAAAATAAATTATCTATTTTTTGTAACAGGAAAGCAGTGCTTATGAAATTTTTATATTTCCAAAAATTGTTTTGTTAAAAGAAAATTATATGAGTAAAATTAAATTGTGGTGGTTTAACTGTAAGAAAGTATGCAGAGCAAAGACGATCTGGATTCATATAAAATTATTTTGGAGAAGACTGTACAGAGTCATCTAACAAGAAAT
This sequence comes from Desmodus rotundus, assembly GCF_022682495.2. Lineage (NCBI taxonomy): Eukaryota > Metazoa > Chordata > Mammalia > Chiroptera > Phyllostomidae > Desmodus > Desmodus rotundus. Next base: position 51,087,023 of record NC_071393.1, read on the forward strand.
GGAAGAAGATGGGTTTACTTTTGGAAGGAAGGATTTGGAAAACTAAGGAAAAATGTGACTCAGTTGTCAAATCCTAGTTTCTTATTTGTTAAAAAGAGATATTTTTTAAAAGAGAGATATTTATTCAGACCGGCGACTTTCAAACTACTTGAAGACAACTGATCCCAGTGATAACAGTAGAGGGCATTATGCATTAGTCAGGGCAGGTGAAGGCAGGGAGGGTGGTGGAGCAGGAGCCTGGTGGCCCACCACCCTTGGGACCTTGAAACTCATTCAAGGCAAAGCTTGAGGGGGAAGGCCCTTTCTCACTTCAACCAGGGCATATATTTTCCTTCCCTTTATTCTTCTCTTTTTCTCTTTCTTCCCTTCCTTCCTCTCTCCCTTTAAAAATTGGTATCTATTTATATAGATATCAATCAACATATAAAAGTATTGAGTTTCTGTATAAGATTTCTTTAAAAAAAAACATTGTCCTACTGCTAAAATATAGTTTGAAAATCATTGGACTAGACCATTCAAAGTCCTCTTCCTTCTGTGAATTCCTTCTAGTAATTCTCTATTACTGTTAGGATTATAAGCTCCAGGAACAAAATAACAGGGGAAATTAAAAATCTTTTAGCATAAACACCAAATACCTATCTTCATGAATTACAGTTCTGCTGAGAGGCGGAGCTATGGTAAAGTGGCATCTTGCAGACCGCTGCAGGGATACGGGCCTGTAACAGGTCTCTTTCTCTCCGAGTGACCACACAGAAAAGAGCCATGCTCACTTAGGCTCTTAGTCTGCTAGATGATGCTTGGACCAACTGACAGAAATACAGCCTCATTTCAAAAACCAAAGCCTCTTGCATTTGGAGAATTACATACTGTAAGAGTCAGTGGGGTGCTTTGAGATCATTTCCTCATTTTATATATTTACTCATCCATTAAATCAATACATTTTTATTGAATGTGAGTGTGTGTCAGCCACTATAATAGGTGTGGGGGTCATTGTCCCCATCTATATGGAGGTTTTGTTTTAGTGGAGGAGACAGCAATGAAATAATCAGACACAGAAGCATATAATTACAAATTTTAAGAAGTGCTATTAAGTAAACGAACAGCGTTCTCTGAGACCTGATGTGAGAGCACACAGGAGAACATGAGGCTGTGGAGGGCGCAAATGACTGGCCGCAGGTCACTGGGCCATGCACTGCAGGGCCGGCACTAGGCTCAGGCCTGCGTTCTGTCTGTCTCACCAGATTGGCTATGGAAGTTTAGGCCAATAGCACAGGGTGAGTGACGGAAATCAGAAATCTATGAGCTCCTTTCTTGGCTTCCCCACTGCTTTGAAAATGGTGGGCAGCCTTAAGAGACACCTAAATATCTGCACTAAGAATTGAGGCTTCAAATTTGGAAACAACTTTTCTTCTTTGGTTAAGGTCTCTCTGCTTGCAATGAGGTTGGCTAAAGGATGAAAGTAGTTTGCAGAGGTAACAAAGTCCACAGTGAAAGAAAATCGTTTGTTTAGTACCTACAGCAAGACTACTAATTATTAAAACTTTCAGCCTGCATCAGCTTCAACAGCTTCTTTGAGTCTACTTTGTTGTGAGACACGTAATTTCCTTTCTATAGTAGGTCCAGTCCAAAACGTACAGCAATTTCCATTTCAAACCCATGCCTGGATAGGTTTGCCAGAATTATCAATTTGAAGAAAACCCAGGTTAAACCATCATTATTAAAATTATCAACTAACGGCAACTATAACAAACCCACGTCCCTGTTTGGAGACTGAACCTGTTGGGATAGCTTTCAGCTCATAAGGATCGCAAGGAGTTTGAGGTTATTTTCTCTGCAGAGAACCTGAAGAGTGGGATTTGGGCGGGTGTGGTGATGGCAGATTCATATACTTCGGAGATCAAAAAAACACACATTGAGAAGCTTGGTCCATCTGCCCGGCTGCCATCTGCCTCTGGGAAGCATCTGCAATCAGTTTAAGTTTTTCCTAGTGTTCGATGTGTATTCACTTGCCTCAATCTAAAGTCTAAATCTTTAGTCAAGTGCCATTAGTTTGGAATGTTTCATTTCTTTTCATATAACCTGATTTGCATTTCTATTATATTAAGAAATTTTGGGACGTATATACTAATATAAATCTTTCCATCAATGAATAAACGGGTTTATAGTGCACATGTTGAGGTTTTTAGTGCAGGCTGTTTTTTCCCTCTGCAAACCTCCCACCTCCACATTCCTTTCCTGCTGCCTCCACCCGCACTGACTCCCATGCTACCAAACTGGCTAGAATCTTTGCATATCTGTAATCCCTGTTCATATAACCCTATATAAACATATGTGTGTATACACACACACACACACAAGTATATATACATTCCCATGCATGGGTTTTGGGGGGCCACTTTTGTAGAAAAATAGGATCATATTATATACCCTTTTCCTACATTTGTCTTTTCCACTAGGGAGTAACTCAAGAGAACATCTCCCAGGCAACTGGTTGGTATAACCTACTTCATTTTCTCCACGTCTGCGGTGCAGCTGCACCGTGATTTACTTTATTCTCAGTTTTCCTTCCCCAGTGTCCCCCAGCCACCCCTTATTTTCTTATACCCCACCCACTTTGCCCATTTATGTCTCCTACTGGTCCAGGGTTGTGTATGAACTGTGACCCCTGGGTATTTATAGAGAAAGAAAATTTGATTACTTCTTGAGTAGCAAGTAGAGTGAGCTCTAGGTATGAAGAAGATAAAAAACACTACAATGGAAGGAACAGCGGGGTGTTGATGCCTAAGCCATTCGGTACCTTTAGATGGAAACTGGGAGTGGAGGAAGGGACATTTCTTTTCCCACAGAAAAGAATAAAAATAGGTCTTTGATACCTCAGCAGCAATTTTCATCATCAAATCAGTTCTAGACCACCTGGGATAATTAATTCTCTCAGCCCCCTCATAGGGTGAGAATTACAGAAATACCATTAGGCAGAAGACAAACAGAAACACATTTGCAAAATCGACTGTCACCTTGGAAGAATCTTAATACAAGCTACTAAATTGTCATTAAAACTTGCAAACTGAACCTCCCCCATCTTTTCACTTAGTAAGAGAGATCTAACACAGAAAAGAGATTGGATAGAAAGGTCTAGAATCTACATCATTCAGTGTATAATTCCTATGTAGCTGTTTGAGCGTCATCTAAATTTCTTCACATTCATACCCCTTAAAGTCCCTCCTTTGTTAATCACAAGCATTTGGGCTCCATTTTCATGCACAGGAACGGCATCATTTCCCAGCACTCCCACCTTAGAGTGTGCTAAATGGCCCAGCTTTCAAAGGTAGAATCTCTCAGCAAAGACATGCCTCTTGTTACACCTACAACCAATAAAACCAAACCAGCTTGTTTCATGTGGCTTTTCTACAGACTTCCATGGTACCCATGGCTGTTTGGCAATGTCCTGATTTGAGTCAAGGTATCAGTAGCCATGGCGGGTATGCGATACTCCTCCAAAGTGATGACCGTGTCTCCTGAATTCCCTGGAACGGACAGGGGGTTTGAGAGGGGGGCACCCTCGGATCTTTCATGAGATACCACTTTCTGTTTGCCGAGTTCTTTTTAAAGGCCATGAAGAGTTTGTTGAAGAAGAGGGGAATGTGGGATATATGATAATAGATCATCTAAAACTCCAATGTATCTCATCGATAAAATGTCACTTCAGTTCCTCTTGTTTGTTGGACGGGAAAGAGGTAGAAATTAAAAAAAGGCCTGAAGTAACCTTGTGGATTAAAGAGAGACCTTCTCAAACCAGAGATGAGGACTTTCCACCTGCATTTTTTAAAATACAGACTTTTAAAAAAATGAACTTTTAGTTCCAATACCTTGAATACCTTAGAAAACGGCATCATCACTGATACATTGTTAAAATAACTTTTTCTTCTCTAAACATAATAAAGATCATTTTCATAGAACGGTTACATAGCTTCAAATAGAATAAATACAACAGGTAAAGGAGCTGCTTTCTCTTTTCATTGTAGTTATAGTGAAGAAATTTCTGCTTTTATTCTGGATGCTAGCAGTTTCATTCAAAAAAATACTCTGGAAACCTTCTACAAATGAAAGGAATGAGTATAGTATGTAAATTCAGAGTGTGTTGTCCTCATTTACCCAGTGGAATTCAAAATAAGCCCCAACTCGTGAACATATTAAGGCAGACTGAAATGGATATTAGCAGGATTTGCAAGGAGAAGCACTCCAGGCGGTCAAATGCACTATGCCCGAGAACTTTGATAATGCTGCTTTACTGATAATTACCTTGCCGGCTGTCACCTCAAAGTGGGATTTCATGCAGGTTCCAGTATTTAAATATGATATTCAAAACCAAGCCTGCAGAGACACTTATACCAATCTGGCCATGTCCATTTTATTTCACAATTATCTGTGTCTTTCTTCATGAAAAGCAATGTAGTTAACTCCCTTTTAATTGTGTTTGATCTGTGTGGGCAAGAGAACATCGACATCACACTCCTGCTTTCCTGGTCCAGGTTCTGCTTTCTTTCCCTCCCAGACCTCATCAGACACCTGAATTACTGGAGAGCATGACTTTCCAACTCGCATGAATATTCATCTCACCTCAAAACTCGTTGTGGGGCAAAACAAACACCCACCCTCGCCTTCACTAGAGGTGGTTTAAACGGAAAGGACCAACTAATGTGGTCTTCTTGGGCAGCTAGTACCTGCCGGTCTTCTGCTCTGCACATTACTTCCTTCTTCCTGCTCCCACCACCCCTCACACTTTTTTTTTATCCCATGCTGAACTCCTAATTAAATTTAACAGTTACAAGAGTTTAAACTATATACCTTTTTAATTGTGTCCTACTTTGTATTGGCTGATGCACAAGTCTGAAAATGGATATTACAGCTTTTTATGATATAATATCACCCTAATTGGTGCTTTATAGGCCGTGGCTGAATTCTTTTCAATTAAGCTCTAACACAGAGTAACTGTTTCTCTCTGCAAACGCTGGAAAGCCATTCACAAGAGAGGACTGGTACTGCACAATTCCGAAGTACCTTAATGTGTCAAAAATGTTTTGTGAAGAAAGCTACACTGTAAATGCAATCACCTACATTGGTGTTCCCATTGTTAACTGGAAGTGAAAGTATTGCTAATTGTCCTGCGTTTTAGCTGGGTTTTTAAAGCATTATGTAGTAAATACACCGGAGGGTCAATTTGTGAAGTGAAATACTTAGCATGCAAAGCGTAATACAAGATGCTGTGTAATACTTGACCTCTCAGCATAATAAACGTAGCCGTGAAACGCTGCGCATTCAGTATTCACTGAATAGAGCCTTCGCAGTGGAACAAAACCAGAAAATGTTCTCTTCATTCCTTTTTTTTTCCACTAAGCGAAAATTATTCTTTATAATGGCCATTGCAGCAATTAGCTGGCATTTGGTAGAATAAATGTGCAGAAATAGCAATTTCTTATTTTAAATGAGATTTTGTATGCAGCCTGCAAATTACTTGAGGTATATGAATAATTGTGCCTTAGCTTTATGCTACAGAATAGGGTGTGGGTGGGTATAAAGATTTCCTATTTGCAGCTAAATGTTTAGACATTTTATTATTTTAATTTCACTCACAGTCTGCCTGGATTGGCCTTGCTTTTCCATTGATCATTTCGTGTGTGCCTGGAAGCAAGGATGCAGATGGCGGGAGACTCCCAATTAGAGCACTAATTTTTATGAATGTGACATGTCAGTGCAATCAGGTCTCCTCTGCAGGCAATTGGTGGTGTTTAAACTCTGAAATCCTAAATCAGTACAACTTAATAATCTACACGGAATGAACATTTATCAATATTCTCTGTGGTCAACTGCAATTGGAAACTTCATTAAGTTTTTATCTAAAGTTTTTCACCTTATTGAAATGCATTCTTCCAGGCATTTGTGATTCATCTAATTAGCCTTAAGTAGGGTATTTTTTTTTCTCTCTCCAAGTGATTCAGTTAATTATGTCCATGTATCCGTAATTATAAGATGGATGAGTCGGGTAAAACTGAAATTACGAAATCTGCAGAGAGATTCTATGAGGTTTAGAATGTGGAAAATAACTAGGGGATGAGGAAGTGTCAGAGCAATGGAATACTTTGTCTGAGCCCCTCAGCTGGCCCCTTCCCAGCTGCTTTCCAGGGTTTTCTCCATTTATTTGTTCACTTATTTGGAATCCAGCAACTCCCAAAAGTTGATTTGAGGTGAATACAAAGTGAATAATAATAAGAAAAAAGCAAACACTACACATACGCACACTTGACTAATGTGTTAAAAGTTTTTAACTGAAAAATTAAAGATATTACATAGTCATTTAAAGGTTAACTATTTAAACAGTAAAAAAAAAAATTTATTTCACCCACTGACCATCATCTGAAGTTCTCCTACCACATGTAATTACTTCAGCCAGTTTCTTAAATGTTCACTTTTCACACTTTTAAGTCCTTTCTTCTAATTCCAGTCCTTTGCACATTTTACTTGCATATTCCAATTATACTTATTCTATACAATATCTTACATTTCAATAATTTTATTTTTCCCTAGGCAACTTTTCTACCTCAAGAAATTTTGTGTTTAAAATTATGTTTTGGATTATTTTTAGCTGAATAAAAAGACAATCTACCCTAATTTTTATTTTACCTAACACCTAAGCACAGACAACTTTTTAGTTAAATTAATTTTCTTTCCACCATTGAGTGATGACAAAAATTCCTCTGTCAAATGCTACAATGAAGGCAGCCCATTATCACATGACCTAGCTCACCTTTTATTTTTTTTATTTTTTTATTTTTTATTTTTCAATAACAGTTGACATTCAATATTATATTAGTTTCAGGTACACAGCACAGTGGTTAGACATTTATGTAACACAAAGTGATAAGTGACCCCCCCCCCAATATTCTTTGAGCTAGAGACAATATCTGGACTTCCCACTTCATGAGTAAACACTACTTAAATCCAACCCATGACACTTACAAAACTAGAAACAGCCCCAGTTTCTGCTGCTCTAATCTGGGCAACACCATGTCCTCACATAACAAGTGGGTACCATCCTTCATCACTCTTCAGACAAGACTTGTCAGCTACCCTTCTTCACAGCAAGCCCTGGGGAGGGTGCTGGCATGTGACATTACTGTCTTTGCCCAATGGTCTTGTTCAAGATCAAATAGAAAGAACTGTCCATGAGTTCTGTCTTATGTTAATTCCTTTTGGTTTTTTTCCAATGGGACAAAGAACAAGTCACAATCACAGTTTATTCAAAATGATATATTGTAAGCCCAGGTAGCTGACTGCAAAAGTAAATTTAATTTTCTAAATTGTATATATATCCTCCTTAACTTATGATAGGATTACATCCTGATAAACCTATAATAAGTTGAAAATACCCTAAGATGAAAATGCATTCAGTACATTTAACCTACTGAACAACATAGCTTAGCCACGCTACCTTAATAAACATACTCAGAACACAGTATCCCCCAAACCACTGGCAACACAGTGTATTGCTGGTATCGATCCTTTACCCTGTAACTGTGTGGCGGGCTGGGCGCGGTGCCTCACTGCCACTGCCCAGCATCACGAGAAGTATCACACCGCATATCGCTAACCCAGGAAAAGGTCATATGCAAAATTCAAAGTACAGTTTTTACGGCTTGTGTATCGCTTTCACACCATGTTAAAGTTGAAAAAACTGTTAAGTCCAACTATCATCAGTTGGGGACCATAAATAGATGAAATGAAAGAGTGTGAGTTACAAGAGTGTAATTTCCCCAATTAGTCCTTTCTGAAATGGTCCTCCTGAAACTTTCCAACAGAGAAGAATGTGGTTGACCAAGGGTAAAATTTCATCCACATCTTCGCGGGGTACATGCCAGTGCCATGTAAATAACTGTCCACGTCAAAATGTTGGTATTAATATATGGCAACTGTGTTTTCACATCGCTGTTATTAAACAATAAAGCCTGGTCCTGGTATCACCTGAACGGTCCTTTTCATAAATTATTTCATGTTATTGTGATCACATGACAAATCTCTACCACACCCTGAGAGGTAAGTAGGGGCCTTTATAGTTAGTAAAACAACGGTGGCACAAATAGTGAAAATCTGTTGTATGTTGAACTATTAGTCTCAGCATCATTGGAAGTTTTGTTATATCATTGCCATAAAATCTAATGACAATATTTTCATGTGGAACATTTACCAAGGTATAACCTTCCCCTTTCAGAAACCGAGTAGTACCTATGTAGGGGATATTCTGGGTGTTCACATCAAGACATAGCCTTTCTTTTCTGTTTCCCAAGGAAACGCCCAAGAAAACGCCCAGTTTCCTTGGGAAACTTCAGGGAAGAGGGGCAGTTTCGGGCAGTGCACTCAACCCAGCTGACTCTCCGTTTTCCGAATCCGTTCTCCCTCTCCTGTATCCTCCCCCACCTGGGATGGGCCACTTTGGGGATCTTCTCCTCACTCCCCCGTCTGGTTATTCAATACCTTCTCCTCTGTCAAGTTCTAGGTCACATGGTCTCTCCTCCATGACGATTTTTCTGCTGTCCTACTTAGAAGGAGTCCCTCCCTCATCAGAACCACAAGAGCAATTCACCCCTCTACCTCTTGGTTATTATTGATGCACATGCCATCACCCTGTTTGACTGTAGGTTTCCTGGCAGGGGGTTGGTGTCCAAACCCATTCCAGTGCCGTGTGAGCACCCAATAAATACTTCTTGAGGGAGTAAATTTAACCAGCAAGATTCTGACTGGCTGTCCATTTTTATATATGGCTAAGAGTTCAGAACACCCAAGGGATGCGAATGTTCCAGGAATGACTCAGTCTGCGCTCGAGAACACAGCACCGAGCTTTTCTAATATTCTCCTAAGTTTCCAGGTAGCAGGCAATTGCTGGTGCTTGGATTTGTCTGGATCAAAGAGAAACTGGCTCTCAACTCAGCTGGGATCTTGTGCTGCCCCCACGGCTGCTGTGCAAAGCAATTCGGAATATAATTTACTAATTCTTCTCAATTAGCCCTCAACCATGACCATCGCGTGCATGGATCTGTGTGACCTTGAACAAGCCGTATAATCTTTCTAAGCCTTTGTTTTCCCCATCTGTAAGTTGGGGGGAATAATGCCTACTCACATAGTTGTTTTCAAGGTCAAATAATTCAGTGTCTAACGGGTTGAAGCATGGCACCACCATGACGGGGCTACCAAGAATCCTGCGAGGCACAGACGCAGACGACCGTGTGGTGCGGGCTGAAGGGACGTAGGGGGAGGGGCCGGGTGGAGGTGGGCAAACTTGGGGGGGATGGGCACACCTGTCGTGGTGTCAGCAATAAAAATACAGTTAAAAAGAGTCATGTGATACCCCTGCCCCTTTCTCGTCTATCAGAAAATTATTCTGATAAATATATAAATCAATAATGTCTATGAAATGACTGGCACACCCTTTTGCACTGTGCAACTGTGCAAGGTCACCCAGTGTCTTGGTGACAGTAATTATGATGCCAGTGGATCCTTCTTATTTTTAACCGCCTGAGAAAGTTTTGGCACTTTTCCTGTAACCTGAGAAAGTTCTGAGAAATCAGGCTACTTAAAAAAACATACATCTCACTGTATAATAATCATCTGAAAAAAGTTCTACCTCCATTACTACACACTGTGTACCACACGAGGACAGGGGTCAATATCGAGCCCAGCACTCAGTAGGTGCTCAGTGAAAGCAGGTCCAATGAATGAATAGTTGAGTGTGTATCTCCACCACACTTCAGCTACTTCCTTCTTCCCAACACACCCAAGAGGTGACAGGTTGAGATGTGGATCAGAGAAAAATAATGTCCTATACTTGGTTTTTCCTTTCCTTGACACTTCAAACATTTTTTTTAAATTGCTTTATATTCAATAGCCACAATATAAATTTGAATATTTAAAAAATTCTTTCCTGATGCTTATGCTATCTTGAGCCTGACTTTTCACATTATTTAAAGTCCAAAAACTTAAAGTCCATTGTGCTTCTGTTTGTTTCATCTTCTGAGAAATGGCCGGGTCCTAGCAGTGTCCTTCCTCTTACAGCACAAAAGTTGGTGCGCGGTGTGTGTGTGTGGTGGGGGGGGAATCATGGGACCTGTCCCTGTGCCCCCACATCTGGTTAAGACAGATAAACTCTAACTAACCATAGTCTCCTTTATGGATGTTTATTTGCCACTCTGCTCACTTGGCAGAAAGAATCATTTTATTTAAAAACAAACAAACAAACAAAAAACCAAAAACACCAGCAAAAGCAAACAAACATTTTTAGCGTCGTATGCCAGGAGCTGCAGCAACCATTGTGACCCTCACTTCACACAGAGCAGAGACTATTGTCATGCCCATATTACTGAGTGATTTGACAGTTTCCGCAAGTTATAGGATGATTCTGGGAAGGAGCAGAATCAGGACTCAGGTCTGTTTAGATCCATAACCTGATCTCTTAGGCCTTATTCTCCCTTCTTCCCAGCTCCATGCCTCTCCTCAGGGGCTGCCATGCAGCAGCGCAACGGAGGGGTGTTTGCACACCTTCATGGGAACGGCTCACCCACAGCAAACCCAACTCCAGGGGCCAAGGGCAACGACGCATGGGCTATCTAGCAAAACCACCACTTTCAACCAATAATAATTGACCAAAGATCGCATTCCTCCTCATACTATGCCGTGTGGGTTGTGTGTATGTGTGCGGAGGCAGGGGGAGGCAGTTAGGGAATGAAAGGAAGCTGAGTGAAGGCACAAACATTTCTCTCACTTCTGAGGGAGGACAATTTCACACAGCTAAGCAAAGAAATGGCCTTATGCCAGGGAGGCAGGTGCAAGGGTGAAAGAGAGGAAGCCCTGGCCCACCCGGGAGCTGTGGCTGTGGCCCTGAGGTCCAGGACACCCCAAACTCCAGAGTGTGCAAGGAGGACCCATGCAGATAGCAGGGGCCCAGGACCCAGCTCACGGAGAAGCCTAGTGCTTGGGGTTAGGAGAGACAGAACAGCGATGTCCCCCACCCCGGTGTAGATTTTTCAACAGGACGGAGAGAGTAAAAATAAACAACTTACTCAAAGAAACAGATAAAAGCCCCATCAGACAAACCCTGCCCTGATATTCTCTTCAAGTTTGATTTATTTCAGCATTTATACTGGCGCTTCTCAAATGCTGGGGTGTAAAATAATCTGAGGGGCAGTTGTTAAAATGCATGTACTGAGATCCCCTCTCCTAAAGTTCTCGTTCTGTGGGAGGGTCTCATGTCCCTCGTTAGAGAAGTAAGTTCTGAGCAAACCAGCCTGGAGTTAGGCCAGTGCTGAGAGAGCTGATGTTCTGGAGGATTATTTAGGGTGAAGTGTATTAATAATATTCTCCAGGAATTCTCATCTTTCGAGAGCTGGAGATGGCTGACAATGTCTGAGGCTACGGCCCAAAGCTTCCTGCACTCCTTCAACACCTGTTTCTGGGAGAACGTTGAGACAGGGCTGAGGGTGAGGTGAGGGGCATAGAAGCTTTTCTGTGGGCGTGGAAGAGGGCGCGCCAGCGTGCTCCCTGCTGGTCTGGTGAAGTAGGCCTTCCAGGCACAGCCTGCAGGAGGCAGGCACGAGGACCCCTCGGCTTCAAGGAGGGCCATGGCCTGCGAGAGGGCTCCGAGGACCCGAACCAGTTCTTACAACAGACCCTTCATTCCTTTGACAGCTGGGGGGCCTCATGTATGTGCTCTAGACCCCGGGCCTTGCACGTCTTCTCTCTCTTCCTGAAAGGCCATTGTCCCCCCTGCCCCCCACGCCCCTTTGCCTGGTTAACTTGACCCTTCCGTACCTGATCTCCCAAGGAGTTCAGTTCCTCCAGGTATGCCCTCATGGCATCATTAACCTGTGAAATGAGGTTCCTGGATTCCTGCCCGTGTCCCTCACTTACGAGCTCCGTGAGAGCAGGGACTGCGTTTGGCCTTGTTTGTTTTTAGCTCTGAGTCCCTTATAAAATAGTTTTCTGAAATCCAGGTTTCTGAATCACACTTTGTCACATTTAGCAATGTACCAGTCTAATAGAGTGGGTTATTTTTCTCTATAAATTATACAGCAAATTCTGTAGGATAGAATGTGTTAAGAGTTTTGATTTCTATGAAGGTTTAATTTATTGGTTTCAATTTTGTCTTTATAATAGCATTTTAAGGAACATTCTATTGTTAACAGCTAAGGATCATAGAATGGTCTGCCCTTTTAGCGTATAAATTTAAGATTCAGGAAAGGGTATTTAATAATCAGTAACCAAAACTTTACTTAAGATTAGTGCCCTAATTCTAACATTCATCCCCTTAAGTATGAAATTGCTAAAGATGGATTTAGAGCAACTAAATCAACAGGAACTGCAGAGATTTTTAGATACTAATTGCTAGTCATATAAAATCAAGACTGATATGCCATTTGAGGCATCAGTGAAAGAGTGGAAAAAAAATTCTAAATGATGTTCAGAAAGATGGGGAAAACTCTAAGTCAACAGAAACAGTCTCACTCCATGTGTAGTGCTACCATTCAAAACTTTAATTGCTAGCAACAAAATTTAAGTCCACCATGCCAACAAGAAATCATAAAATGAATATTCATTATGTTTATAATTTGAAAACATACAAAAAATACAGAAATTAGAAATAATAAAAAATGAAATGCACACATTTTTAAATATACTCATATTATATATATATTTTTTATTCCTTATCCGAGGATATTTATCATTGCTTTTAGAGAAAGGGGAAGGGAGAGAGAGAGAGAGGAAGAGAGAGGGTAAGAGTGAGAGAGAGAGAAATATCAATGCTAGAGAGAAACATTGATTGGTTGCCTTCTTGTATGTACCCCAACTGGGAATTGAACCTGCAACCTGGGTATGTGCCCTGATTGGGAATTGAACCCACAACCTTATAGTCTATAGGATGATGTTCCAACCAACTGAGCCACATGGCCAGGGCTCAAATGCTCAATTTTTTAAAAAAATATTTTATTTATTTATTTTTAGAGAGAGGAAGGGAGGGAGGAAGAGGGAGAGAAACGTCAATGTGTGGTTACCTCTTGCATGCTCCCTACTGGGGACCTGGCCCACAACCCAGGAGTGAGTCCCGACTGGGAATCGAGCTGGCGACACTTTGGTTCACCAGCTGGTGCTCAATTCACTAAGCCACACCAGCCAGGGCTGAAATGCTCAGTTTTTAATTTTTATTTTCTAGCAAAGATAAGTTGAGATATTTTTATCTAGTTGTATGTACCAAATGATTTGAAATAAGACGAAAAATGTGCTCAAACATTCATAAAGGGAGCTAGGAGGGTCAGAAGGGATTGGCATAATTAAATGAATCATAAAACTTCAAATTTGATTTACATGTTACCATAAAACTAAAATTTGTAAAAAAAAAAAACTTTAAAAATTGGTTTAAAATTCTGAAAGTGCTAAAAGATAGCTAAAATAAGAAATTAACTAGGAAATAATGAAGCAACAACATCATATACTAATATTCATCATAGAAAATTGGCAAAAACAATCTTGTAAGTACTAAATAGTTAACAAAACTGTAAATGACTTTAAAAGTCTGTATGACTGAATATTTCTGAGGAAAATAACTAAAACTTTGAGTAAAATATTAACTATTTTATGAATATAACATATATCCATAAAATATGAAATATTTCCATAAAACTGAAACTACCTTTAGCTTTGACAAATTAAAATTCTTCAAAATGCTGTTATAAAAAGCAAATGAAAATTGATCAACTAAAACCATCCTATACAAATTCTTGCAAATTATATCAATAGTTAAAAGAGATATGTTTTTGGTAAATAATTAATTTGGTAAATTTGACAGTGATTCAGTAAATTGATCAAGTGACGAATTAATTTTGCAGAGCTGACTTTTGACCAGTTGGCTAATTTCTTTTCATGGGGGTTTCTTTTATTTACCATTGTGTCTCCAAAACCTGTTGCAGTGCGTGGCATGCAGTAGGTACTCAATAAGTAGTCGATGAATACATGAATGAATGACCTGTGCCGAGTGAGGGGACACAAAGGAAAACAAGGCTGTCGGGGCTCCTGGCCTCATGGAGCTTGCATTCTAGGGTGAGCTATAGTTCAACTGTTTTCTGTCGCCAGTCATGGAACCGCAATGCGACTTCATCTACGTGTTGAACTTGCACTTGGATTCTCAGAAACAGGTTGACATTACGGATACACTATATTTGGGGGCCATTCAAATGGAAATACAACTTTGTTGCACAGAGAGGTGAAAAACCTTTTCCAATGGGCCAGAGTAAGACAATATTGCACAGGTAGAGAGTAAAATTTCTAAGGTTAAGTTCTTATAAACATGGCATTCACACAGCACTTCATTCTGAAATGATTGTCAAACACACGTGAGTTTGACAATAAAAGCCAGCAGACAGCAAGGAAGAGCCGGGCCCCCTCTGTCTCTGTGAGTCAGGGAGGACGTGCTCACACAAATATCGTCAAATATCGTCCCAGAAAGTCCCAGCTGGACTGACTTTTGTTTTGTTTTCTTCTTTCTCCCTGCCTTTTCTCCACGTCTGTGATCAGAATGAAGGGAAATGAGGTACAGGTGAGGCTGTGCTGGGCCTCCCGGAGCTGAGCAGGCAGGTAGGGTGTGTGGCTGGGGAGCTGGCACCCTGGGCAGGGCCCACGTAATGGCAGGTTTGTGGGGCTCGTACAGTAAGAGCAGGAGGCTTTTCCTGTGCACTGAGTTGGAATTAAACATGCTAATTTGAGACCTCTTTCAAGTATTTTGTTTAACTCCATTGGCCTTTAATTCCTTTATATTGCATCATTTAATGTAACGTTATTTATATATGAAGCACGTTATGCTTATTAACCAATGTGCAAAAATCCAAAGTACAGATTTTCTGTAATGGGCTAATTACAGGACTTTGAAGCCACCTACTGAGTTTTGCTGAGCTTCACAACAGGTTCACTGAACTGGATAAATTTATTCAAACGTGTGGAAATGAACCCCATTCTATGTGCAAGGGTACTGGGAAAACACACAAATTATACCTCAATACCAGTTTAATGGGTCAAACAGTGAACCTGAATACTGAACTTATCTACATCTTAAAACAGTGGGAGCCTGTGGTAAGAAAGGGAAGTGCCCACTCAGGGGGGGTTCTCCCTGTTTGTAAACAGTGTAATAAAACAATAAGCCTGCCGATTAGGAGCGAGTCCCCCGCACTCAGAAAACAGAGGTGGGCTGCCTTCCAGTGACCTTTGAAAACACACAACTTCGTAACTGAACCCGAGAGGGGAGCGGAGTGACGAAAGCTCAGCAAACACACATCTCAAGCACAGCCCTTGAATCTTTCCTGTTGAGAACAAGAGGCGCTTTTTCTGTGTCGTGGTTTAGGAAGAATTCAGCACAGAGTGTTCAGAGTTAGAAATACAAATAAGGTGTAAACATGTGGTGGAATTAAACACTCTCTTCATACCAGCTTCCCCCCCGAGCCTGATCAAACAACAGGGATGTGCTGATCATGTTCGTATTGATTCTTCATTAATCCATTCTCAAATGTTCTTTACTTCACTGGCGAGTTCCAGAGGATTTTAGACTCCAGCTCCATAGCACCATATTTCGAATTATTACCCCTTTATAAAAATACAAATGGGGGGGCAATGCAGGAATGGAGGTGGAGAGAGGTTTGAGAGGCTTGTCAGGCACAAAATTGAAAGAAAAGACCCTATTTCTTATGTTGCCTCATTGTCATACGAAGTTTTCTAGTAGATCAATGCGCACACCCCCCCACACACGTGTACACTGATACCTGATCATCTATATGCCTTAGATAAAGACAGACATCGCTTCAATTCTTTGATAGCTTCCTGTAGTACAGGCAGAGCTATGAATTTTGTCATGGAAGGGAAAAGAATGCTATTTCCAAGCCTGAAAGAGTCCCAGTCTTATCCTCAGGGCCCCTCATTTGCGATGGACAGTCCACCCCCTGGCTGACGGTTGGGTGTTGATAAGCTAGTTCATGCCCGTTTCCTCAGGGTGATGCCGGTGCCCACAGCTCTCCAGGCGACAAAGCCTGGCAAGTGCCACAAATCCCAGCGAGAATTCTTCAGGAAATGAGGTGTGACGCAAGCAGCTCCACCAAGACTCTCAGACCAAAAAATAAGAATTTAAATATGAAATACTGAAATTTAACACACAACTGAAACAAAATAAATGGTGTACCTCTGAAAGCATTTGAGGTAATTAATCAATGCTGTGTTTGTACATATCATTAAATATATTATACTCAGTTTAGATTTGATTTCTATGCTCCTTTTATAAAGAGTTAAAAGAAAATACATTTGAATTCACGCCGATAACGAAAACATGCTCCTAGCTTCTAGTTTTTTGGATTTCACATCATTTCCATTAACAAACAGCTATTTGCCCTCTAATAAAATATGTCATTATGCTTTATTCACATCGCACAAAAGAATCACTGAAAAATCGCCCCAATGATGGCCAATAATTACACATTTCGCTCCTGTTCTAGCGATGAAGAGATCTGTTCATTGGGGAAAGCAGGTGCTGGGGCATCCAGCTAATAGTCAATGTGTGCCGCGGTAATTAGCCGCTGCGATTGCTAAAATTAACAATTAGCTAACATGCAATTCTCTTTTTTGCAGGCTGCAGTTTACTTTGTATAATCCTTGCATGTTCTTAGTAATTATTCTGACAGCTTATTATTTTTATTTTTTCTGGTTTGAACACAGCTTTAACATTTGCATCGGGCGACCCAAATGTTCAACAGGCAGGGGTGAAACAACTGCTTGACTAGGCATTTTTCTGAGGGACACATTTGGTTGTTTTCTTAACTTTTCGCTGTTGGGAGGGGAGGTGTATGGAGAGCTAGGATTCGGCCCTGGCGGTTGTCTTCTGCCCTGAGCCTTCCCCCGGGGCAGCGCAGCCAGACGCTCAGAGAAGGAAAACTGCCCAGTCAGCAGCACTTGAGACTCAGGGAACAACTCCAGGGATGAAGTGCCACAGTCAAGCTGGTCAAAACATCTTTTCTTTCTTCTTCCCGGGAGTGTGTCTTTGGTTAATGCCTTCGCTGCCCCTGCACAACGCCCTGCACCCTCCTTATTGAGGGAGAAAATGTAGCGTCCTGTGTGGGTTGTTCTTGTCTGGGGCTATATGCTGAGATGATTTTTTGCTTCAGCCTTTCTGTGGAATAAGCCTGAATAAGTGTCAGCCTATAAGTGAAGGAAAAAAAAAAAAAAACAATGAAAAGGCCAGGTAGTAATTTGTTTCCAGAAACCCTCTGGGAGAGAAGTGCAATGAAAGCTCTTAAAACGTTCCAGTAAGTTAAATTGTGGCAACAAATAAAGCAAACTGTATTAGTCTCCTATAGTGACCAACAAGTTACCAAAAATACAGTGGTATAAACAATGCAAATTTTATCATACAGTTCTGGGGGTCAGAAATCTAAAATGGATCTCACTGGGCTCAAGTCCAGGTGTCTCCAGGGCTGCATTCCTTTCAGGAGGCCCTTGCCTTGCCTTTTCCAGCTTCTAGAGGCTGCCCACACCCCTTGGCTCGTGGCTCCTTCAGAGACAGCAAACGGCATCTCCCTCACTGTTCTCCTGAAGTCACGGCTCTCCCTAATCACAGCTGGGAAAGATCTTCCTATGTTAAGGACTTACCTGGTACTTTGGACCCACCTGGATAATCCAGGATAATCTCCGCAACCCAAGGTCCTTGATTTAATCACAACTGCAGCATCTCCTTTGCAATGTAAGGTTTCAGGCACTAGAACATGGACATTTTTGGAAGGCCATTATTTTGCCTATCACGCAAACCAATGAAAATATACACATGGCAAGCCTGTGCTTCTCTACAGTTGTGAGTGAGTCATTGCCCATTTAATGGCAGGGAATTAGGTTATTTAGGAGTGGTGGGGACCAGGACAAGGGCCAGTGGATCTGCATGGTTTCCATAGGCCGTTGTACGGAGATGAGAGTACGGGTTTGGCCTGGGTGAGAGCTATCACCACGTGGGCTGTGCTTTATCACAGTGCTGGGCCGCAGCAGGCTGGCTTCCTGTGCAAATGGGTGACATGGATTGCTGACCCCTGAAACTCTGAACTACATGAACTACAACAGCCCACTGTAGCCCTGACTTCTAAAATGCAGGGATCAGGGCAGCAAAGGGCTGGGTTCCTGAGAAGCGCTGAGACCTTGGCCATGTATCAGTGTGAGCCAAACGTCTAGGCTCAGAAGGGCTTCAGCAGACATTAGGATAAGCCCAGGGAATCGCCTTAGGACCGGCTGCAGGCTGCAGAGGCTGAGCTCGGCCTGACTTAGCAGGATCGTGAGGAAAGTGAACGACGGCAGAGGTCGGGGCCAGACTTGTGGTGGTAAAACATAGCAACACCCTCTGTTTGTTTAAGTGGGAGGAAACTGGAATGAGCAGAGTCTGCCCAGCAGAGTCAGGCAGGCACGAGTCATCCAGAGAGCTAATCACTACTGAGTTTAACTAAGGTGAGACCTCACAGAGTCTCCGATGTTCCTCACCAAGCAGCAGGAGGCGTGGGGTAATGAGGTGAGCCTTGTCTGAAGAGAATCTACTCTTCAAAACAGCAATGTGTTTCATTCTTTGCTTTACAAAATAATCCATCAAATGAGTTGTTGCTATAGTGACTCCTCTTTTATACTATTTAAAACAGAATTGTATCCACAAAAAAATCTACTGTCCACTCCCAAAGCGTGTCTATTGTGTAAAGTGAGCCGTCTACACAAACCAGAGCTCTTGAAAAACAGTTGACTGAGAAATTTTGAGAAGCATGGAGCCAAAACTTCAAAATGCTTTGTTCAAGTCTCAAGGTGTTTGCCTCAACTCAAGAGGCCAGCCAAAATGTGGGGATAAAGTTCGGGAAAGGCTCAACTCCCCCAGTGGCGAGGCAGTGTAATCAGGATGAGAGCAATAAAGCCGAGCAATACGTTTAAAAGAAGATGTGTCCCAGGAAGAAGACAGGTCAGTGGGGATCTTCCCTGTCTCGTCACACAGGAACACATGTGGTCACACTGAGTAACGAAACTGGCTTAGAGTGAGCGTGCAGCCTTCTGTATCCCGACCCGGCGCCATTTCTTCACTGCTGGCTTTATGGGATGTTGTGAACACTCCATATTGTGAAAACTGAGGCAGTTGTTTGGGGTGTGGACACGGAAGGTGGCGGAGTGGGTGGTGGGGGGTGGCAGGGGAGAGGGAGAGGCTGGTACTTAGGAAACAGTGAGCTCAGATGCTTCTTATGGGGCAAGGAGCCATGCTACCCTGGGTCATGGGCATTACAGAAGATTCTCAAAGACGGGCCTCAACAAATAAAAATGATTAAACCCAATGCTGCCTTATGGTCAGGGAATGCAGAGGAAAGGCAATGAAAGGACAGGGGGCTATGTAGCCAAGGAAGGGACTACTATCCTCATTCTAGACAGTTTTTGTAAGTGGGGCAATAAAGAGTCAAGTTCATTCATGGTAAAATTACTTGACTTGCCTGCCCATCAAGTGCTGCACAGGGCAGGAAGCATAATTCCTAAAGTTCTTCAGTGTAAGATACGTTCCACCCAGCCTAGAGCATTTTGTTGGGGAGCTCCGTGCCCCCCAGGTATGCAATCAGAACCACTCCCACCCTCACCCCCCTCCTCCAAGCTGCTCTGTGATCGTCCCTCAGCCTCATTAGCTCACGCCTCTACACCAGGAGACAGTTCCCTGTCAGAACACAGAGTGGCGTTGGAAGTTGGGTAGGTCACTTTAGGGAAAGATGGCAGTATAACTGTATTTCAGGTCCATTCAGGTCAATGGTATCTAGTACAGGGCAAAATGACAAATAGAATAAGAACCCAGAAGAGGATGTGTGTGCAGGCGCGTGTTTTCAAGGGGCCCACAGAAATAAATGCGTGCTTTTTAAATTCTTTTTCAC
Source organism: Desmodus rotundus (assembly GCF_022682495.2). Classification (NCBI taxonomy): domain Eukaryota; kingdom Metazoa; phylum Chordata; class Mammalia; order Chiroptera; family Phyllostomidae; genus Desmodus; species Desmodus rotundus. Next base: position 51,107,014 of record NC_071393.1, read on the forward strand.
TCAGTGTCAGTCCCAGTTTTTATGGGAGGTTATTGTCCCTCTGCTTTCATCTAGACCATAGATCAGTAAGGCTGCATTTGCAATGTGTTTAAGTTGGATAACAGAACAATGTCTTGTCTGTGGATTCCACTTTTCCAACACACTCTTCGCCACTCTCTTCTCTGTCTCCCCATCACTACTTTCAGAACAAGACACCCAGCACTGTGCCATAGCCTTAGAAGGTTCTACACATCCTGAGGTTTGCTGGGTGTGGACTCAAGGTCAGTGAGGCCACTGGGTTCCTATATGAACCATAGCTCATCAGTCTGTGACTTCTGCGCTTCTTCTAGTGTACAGATTGTCCAAAAAGTGTTCAAGAATCCCGGGTTCAAATGAAGACACATTAGCTTCCCAATAAAGCCATATGAGAAGGGACTTCATTGCAAAACTTGACCACTGTAGGGACACAGGAAATACTATTCACATTAGATCAGGAAAAGAAGAACTTGGTATCAAAAATTCAGGCTTGGGTGCGCGAACTCCGTACATCTTCATCAGCTACTCTACGGGCAGGGTTGATCACGGGCGGTCTAACTTACGCTTTGCAACAGCTCCGTGAGAAGCTGAGTCCAGTCGCACAATAAAATGCTATTGATTTTATGTCTCCCTTTAAAACTCTTGAGACAGGGTATTTTCTTATGGCTCCTAAATGTAGAAATCTAACTTTACTTCCTACCGGCAAACGTCTCCACACTAGTGTTTGGTGTGATTAAATGAGTGGCACCATTTATAGGCTCCAAGGCTATAATCTGAATTTATGAACTATAAAGAAAGTACCAATACACTGACTAACTAACGAGCTTTTTAACGATGAGAAATAGATAAAGCTTAAAATGCAGAATGCTTATCAAGGACCTCAGACAATAGCAAAGTGGAGCAATTTAGAAGTACTTAGAAGTACTTACCAGTTCTACTGCTGTGACAGCAAGAAGTGAACTATTTTGTTTCATTTTAAAGCAGTGCTTTTCATACATGGGAGTAATTTCTATATTTTTAAACTAAAATTAAATGTCCTGGTATAATCCTCTTTTCAAGTTCAAAATATAAATAACCTATTGACACCACTTGTGATAAAGCAAGAGAAAATACCTCTACAAAGTAGGGGAGGCATCTGAACATCAGCAGATGATGGGATCCCCGGGGTTGGAGGAGGTGGGGACTCCACTCAGGGAAGGTTTCTCTGGGGGCAGCTTTGAACACGGGTGCACTCCCTGGAGAGGACGGCAGGGTGCCGTCGGGGCTGGCACAACACCACCACCTCCAGTGATTTATAGCAAGTCTGGACTTCCCAAGAGTGTCCGAAGCTCACTTGTGGTTGCCGTTTTTATGCTCTGGGGCATGAAAAGAATGAGTAGAATAACACTTTTCCCTTGCTCTGAGGGCTCTTCATCTGGGAACCTTGTGAGCGTGGTACTGCAGACATTTCTGGCAGGTAGTCCCAGCGGGGGAGGGGTGCACCGTTTCAGATCACGTAGGCCCAGGGGTGCTATTGGGATCTGAACCCACCATCCTTGATTTTTGAAAACTCCAAGTCTAAATTGCCACGACTCAGGAGTAAAGGGCAGGCTAGGATATGATCTCACGACAGGGCTTTGCTTCGTTGTTGTTGTCGTTGTTGCCGTTGCTGCTGTTGTTAGTAAAGAATTAGATTGAGCTTGTCTTTTCCTTCCCAGGAAGTGAGTTTTGATTGCTCTCCATTGGACAAGAGGAAGGCCCCTGGAAGGTAAGGCCTTCATAGTTTGACATACAACACAAATTTATGGGCCCTATAATTTAATCCTGTCTAGTAAACAAACAGGAGAGGTGGCAATGGAAGAAGCAGGGAGAACAAAATCCCAGAGTGTTAATTGCTACAGAGGCAGTGAGGTGTGGTGGCAAGTGTGAAGTCTTTAGTGTGTCCGCCCTGGGTGCGAATGCCCGCTCTACAGCTTCCCGCAAGGTGCTTAACCTCCGTGGGCCTTGGTTCCTCTCTGTCTTGTGAGGTTTAACGGGAAACTCAAGCAACATTGTCTTCATCCACTTCCAGAGTCTGAGCAGAGCCACGGCTGAGTAGCTCAGTTAGTTAGAGCGTCCTTCCCATATGCCAAGGTTGTGGGTTCGATATCCGGTCAGGACATATACAAGAATCAACCAGTGATGCACGAATAAGTGTGACAACAAATCGATGTTTCTCTCTCAGTCTCTGTCTCTGTCTGTCTCTCTCTCCCTCCCTTTCTCCCTCTTTCTCTCTAAAATCAGTTAAAAAAAAAATCGGAACAGAGTGGTGGTGATAAAATGCCACCAAGAGCCAACTTGCCCTGAATTCTAGTACAGGATGATGTTCTGTGTTTGTCTACAGCTCCGTCCTCCTGCGTCTGGCTCATCACATTTCTCCTCCTTGTCTTTTAACGTCTCACCTCTTTATTCTCCTTTCAGTCCCAAAAAGCCTCTTCAATTTTAAAACAAAGCACCAAAACCTTGGTGATTTCAAATTGTTTAACCAGTAAAAGTCCTCTCACATCCCTTAATTATAATCTACACTTGGATTTACTTGTTTTCCTTATATGATATGTTAATGTAGGATTTCCAGATAAAATACAGAGCCACCAGTTAAACCTGAATTTCAGAAAAACAAGAAATGTTCAAACAGTATTTGTATTTTTGTCTACTAAATCTGGCAACCTTAGCTAACTAAACGTGAGCAAAGTTTTCCTTGATAATATCTTTACTTTGTTACTTCCATCTTACCAACCCCCCAAAGATTTTATTTATCGAATTGTATATCTTGTAATCAGACTCATATAATGCAAAACAGGCATAATTTATGGTCTTG